>NC_085066.1:790362-1110724 GCF_963662255.1 Cinclus cinclus
GAAAAGCAGCTCTGGGAGGACATGACATGGCCACTGCTTGACCTTTCGGCCAATTCTGTATTCAGCTCTTTCTAGTTTGCCCAGTATTAGGTTTGTTTAAGTGTTTGCTCACACTCATCCCTTACCCATCCACACCTGTACGTGCAAGGTCACTACATCTTTCCAAAATATGGATTAATGAGTGGTCTCTAAGACCTTGTATCTTCAGAAGATAGGAGATTTCATGTGGAAGAGGCACGCAAAATGACCAAAGGAAAAATCTTATGAGAAAAAGAAGCAGCTACATTTATTTCAGTAGCCTGTCTACAAGCTTATTAGAAAGTGATAGGACTAGTTTAACTAGAGCACTCCAGAAGCTTAGTATTTCAGCTGAAGCATTAGAGGTTCACAGATCTTTCAAGACAGGAAAACAAGGTAAGTGCAAGTTTCTTCTACACTGCCATCATAACATGCTTCCAGCGTGCATTAATAAAGCTGTCATCATTCCAGCTAACCCCTAAGTTTCTAATCAGAAAGTAAAAACCCCCTAGATTTTGTCTTCTCTTCAACAGCTACACATTACTATAATTTTGTTTTACAACTGGAAGACAATCTATTTTCTGCATTAAATTAATTCTTCCAACATTAAGTCCGAATCTTAGCTGTAGGACCTTTCTTCTCCTTAATCTTGAGCAACAGCATTTTCCTGGGATGATGTAGTAAAAACATTTTAGGCATCTGGAACAGACCAAAATGCCCCTCCAAAACCTCAGCCAGCAGTCAAAAGCCTGAAGGTCAAAACAGGAAGTTTAGCATTAACTGATACCTGAGCTGTTTAATTAAAAGAAGAAGCAAACCACTGAAAATCTCCTTTAATTCCATCTATCTATAATTTTGTACTTTGCTATGATCAGCATAAGGAGGACTAAAGCACACATATTTTTACAATACAGTCTAGTGAGAACTGACCAGAGAATTGTTTCTAACTACATCGGCAGATAAACACCAGGGAAACAGAATTGGTGCATTAGCCAAAGACTGACTATACAGGGGCAAGTGGCCATGAATACATTTGGGAATATATTAAAATAACAATTCTAATCTTTAGAGGGATCAGATGTGAGAATGGCTTTCTAATAAAGCTTTGTAATAAACCTAATGTATTAAGCTTGCTTGGTTTATGGTGATGGTTAAATATAATAGCTGAGACTGACTTGATATTTTAGGGGGCTACTTCCAGAACTGAGTCCTCTATTGCCATAGCCATATGCTGAAGTCCCTGACAAAATGTAATTTCCAAGCAAAAAAATTACATAGGAAATCACATATGAAATCTAACTTTTTAACTATGTGCTGTTCTCCTTTGCAAACTCAAACGTGCAGATTCAAACCATATGTCTCTATTCACAATTCTGTATCTACTCTAGCAACAGAAATCAAGGTTAATTCTAGGCCTCCATGGCACCAGACAACTTCTGTCTTACACTATGGCCAGCATGAGCTCTACACCCTGTTCAAAGATGTCTCCAAAACATCTTGCACTAAACTGGAGATACAGAAGGTGTGTATTTTGGGATTGTAATCTCTGTGTTTCTGCAATAGAGATGCAGCAGCCTTTGAATTTAACACATTTAGGGTAGATTCCTGGGAGGAACAGCTCCATGTGTTTTCCTATAACTAGAAATTTCAACACTTGCAGGAAGATTCAGCTCTAACAGATATATTAAAAATTTTTCCTTAGGAGTTTGAAAGATTTTCCAAAATTCATTTTTCTCCATCTTTATAGTATACTTGACACTAAGTTAGTAGAGTGTTAAGTACTCAGTCTTACTGGAGTCAATAGCCAACATGTTTGGAAGTCCAGTTAATTTCTTAAGCTATATTAGCTTAATGAAGCATGTATAGGCTCCCACAGTCTTTGCACTTATATGACAACTTGTAATTAATATTAATTAATGACACATCAGTGCATTTGAAGTGAATGATGAAAATGATCAGCCAACTGTGAAAATGCTTTGAAACAACATTCAAGCAAGGTATCAGAGAGGCAGAATCTAGATAAGCATGCATCAGATTTTTGCTGTGGCAAGTTGAACAATAATTATTTTCACACTGTAGGAGGTCCCAAACAGATTTGACCGATTGCTTCTGCTTTCCCAGCTTGCTGCTGCTTCTTCCCTTTCTAAAAGATATTTCCTCAGTGATGTATGGAATGGAAGACAGCAGTGAGTAATGGTGCAAGAAATATGGGAAATGCAGATGATAGCAGAAACAATCAGAAAACAATATGCTACATCTCTTCATAGATCAGAGGTTTAGATACCAGGTTAGGATTTTTTCAGCCATTCACTCCTTTCTCAAACCAATGATAAAGGAATGGGAGAACAGATTTGACAATATTTGGTCAGGTGTTCAGTGTAAGCCAGAAAGGATAACAGTATTTTAGGAAGAAGAATTCCTGTTACTCCTCTGCCTTCTCTTTAGATAATTTGTTGTGCCTGTTCTTGAACTGCTGCTTTGAACTGTGTTCATGGAAAAATAATAGACACTGTAATGGCACTTTGCACTTCAGTCAAACTTTTCAGACAAGGACCTCAAAGCACCATTTAAAGGTGCCAATTCCAGGCATATTTCCAGCAGATGTGTTCACACGTGCACTGAAACACCTTCTGCATGGTTCTGTGTGTCTGAAAAATGTCACGGGTTTTATAATCACAGGGGAGAGATGAATCCTGATGTTGGTAAAAGAGACATTGACTTCTGTATGTCAGCAAGTAAGGGGGAGGATGGGCTGAAAGTGAAAATATGTGCATTTTGACTTCATAGCCCTGCAGGCACCAGTGGGCAGAAGCTATGGACAGCAGTAGTTCTTCAGCTGGATAAATGGTCCCGAGCCTGGGAAGCTCTGTAATGGTTTTTAATGAGGCTGCACAACAGCTATATGTGAAAAAGGAATTAAAAAGTAGCCAAACCTTAAGGGGGAAAACACAGATACTTTGAAGTCAGTAACAAAATTCCCAGGATTTAATTTTGAAAAGGTTCCAAACTGTGGGATGAAAGAGGGTGGACTTAGGAAAACAAAAATTCCTTACACTAAAATTTATCAGACTGCAAAATATTTGATATGAGAAACATTGGAAATGCTATTCCATGAGCTGATTAAAACTTTCTTCAACAAAGCTTTTGTGAAAATATTGCTATGTGTTGGATGAAATAATAGGCCTTTTTCATCCTTTAACTTTTACTACACTTTTATAACAAAAGACACAAAAATCAATTCTTTCCAGTGGTTCACAGAATTATTTCACTTTACAGAACTAGAAGTGTGTCTTTTCACTTGGCCATGCCTTTTTAAGACATTCTAATAAAGTCTGTTGAATTATCCCAACTTTGAAAATTTGTACCATCTTATTTCAATAATCAAGTGATTTCACACTTTTTTGGGCAAAGTTAATTTCATTGTGATATTGTATCTTAGCTGGTAGAGAGCTGTGGTGTCTGGTTTTCTTACAGTACTACCACAAAGCAAAAATTTATATTTATATAATGTGATAAGGATGCAAGGATTGAGACAGGAACCTTGCTTCTGTATAAGTAATTCTTTTCTTATATATTGCAAATGGAGAATTATGCCATCTCCACCTTTCTGTGAATGAAAATTCAAAAGTAAACCTTTCAAAGCACTTAATTTAAAAATCAAATACGATTAAGCACCTCTAATGTTTAATATATGACTGGCAATGTGGCTTTGCTTAAAAGAAAATTGCAGGAACTGACATCTTTCTGCTGTGAAGACGGGCAGAGATCATAAATGAAGAAGGGATGACCCTTGTGCTGAACGGAGGCTTTGCCTCAGCCTCAGCTGGGTTTATAAAACCCATTATTCGCTGCAAATATGGCAACTAACATTATCACGTCTGAATTAAATGTGATTTTGCCAGCAGCGGATGTTTTGATATAAATTTAGCACGACGGAATATTCAGACGCATTCTAAAGCAAATTGTGTAAAAGCAGGGAGACGTCTCGAAAATGGGACAAGATGCAGGTAGGGTCGTGGCATGAGAACTTCCTCCAGGGAAAGCTCTGCACAGCCAGGTCCTGTCCAGAGACACAGGGAAGAGCGCAGCAGGTCAGGAAGGCGGCTGCAGATGCTGCCTCTGCGGCCGCGTCCTGCTCAGCTCCTTCGTGCAGGGCTGAGCCCAAGCTCCCAGAGCTTGTTCCGAGCATCTCGGGCCTCAGGACGGTCCTGGCCGAGCAGCACGCGTGTGCAAGGAGAGCTCCTGAAAGGCACTGCTCCCTGCCCAAAGCACAGCACGGGGACGGGCTCCAGAGGGGAACTGCTTCAGGGGTCTCAGCTCAAGGGCTGGAAACTCCTCAGCTGGGTGGGGAATGCGCTCTAAAAGGTGAAGTGTGAACTCCAGTACACGTCCAGGATAAACGAGGGACAGACAGACAGCTTTTATGGTTGGACTTGATATGCTTAGGGAAGGGGATGAGGATTACCTCTGCTCATTTCCAGACTTTTTGACTGTAGCAGCCAAACTTAGTTTCTGTTGAGGTCTCTTCTGACACTGATTTAAGACTGTAAATATGAAAAGTTAAGAAGAAAGGTTGGACAAATTACTTGGGTGTAATCCTGCCTGCAGCAAACTCGGTTCACCCTGCTGACTTGATGGGGCTGGGATTTCACCTTGACTGGAAGTGCAGATTCTCCTAAGTGTTTGTTTTGTCTGGCAACACAGAACAGCTAGTAGCAGGAAAACACGTTCAAACATCAAAGCCTTTATTTGCTCTGTGCCAGTTCAAGGTACATGCTGCAGTTCTAAACACTTCAGCACAACTTTCCACTCCTAATGTGAGAGTGGCTTATTTTCTTTGTCTTGTAAAGAAGAGCTAGTAGCCTGCTTTCTACAGATAGTGTCATGATGTCCTAAGATGTTTGCTCTAGCAATAAAATAGGAATTTTCTCAGCACAAAGGAAATGGCTAATTAAAATTTAATTAACATACTGAATACCTTGGATGTTTTTGAAGGAAGAAGTACTTGAAAGGTAATGGTTTTTCCTTACAGTTTTTAGTTTTTCTCCTTTACAGTCAATTAAGAGCAGTTAGGTAAACTCAGTTAAAAAAATATGTATAAGAGAAAAAAAATATTGTGTGAGACAGTAAAAGAAAGAAATATAAATGCCAATAAAGCTTACAAGTCAATTTACTGCAGTGTGAGGCTTGATTTCTACATGGTTAGGTCCTTAGTTTTTATGCTCACCCATGCTGAATGACATGCAGAGCAGAAGTGTGTGCCTAAATCCAGGTGGTTTCACTGGGATGTGCATAATTAAAAAAGCTGGCAGGTGCCACCAGGGCTAAGGATGGACTACAGGAATGATTTTGAACATGCGTTATTTCACATTTATTGGTGTTCACTGGAGGACAACAAACTATTTTCTCAGACCAGAGGACTGAGGAGTGAGAGGAGACTTTTACTTCCATGTACAGTTCTGAGAGTGCACAATAGAGCACTATAAATTAAATTCAAGAATGTCTTGTTATAGACATTGATTTTTAATATATTGTAAAACCAGACAACCTGTATGAATGTATTGAACTTATGGGAGAAAAGCAACCAATAGTTAAAAAGACCCTCAACTTTTATTCTCACCAGCAGAGGAAAAGAAATTCTTCCTCTTGTACTTCTAAGTCACTGCAGTATCTAGCAGAGTTAATGCAATTTCTTATCACCATTTAGTTAATTCTTATACCAGACCTCCCAAACATACCTGTTAATTTATGTGAATATGAGGCTTGCATGCCACGGACCCACAGAGGCAAACATGGCCAGGTCTCTGATGCTTACGTGTCTCAAGCTCAATTTGGAAAGCCCATTACAGCGTCTTCAAAAGTAATTTCAAAATACAAATGCAGTGGCTAACAGATTCTTGTCTCCTTCCTGTCTTAAAAGATAGGTAATTTCCTTGCCCTGTGCTCCCTTATTTTCCCTAGAATGAAGCATAGGGCAGAATTTTATTTGTTGAGTTATCAGCAGTAACTCAGACTCGCTGCTGACCTGAATTCTTCCTGCTCAGAATCACTGAAGTAGAAAATAATGAAGGCAGTGAGTGTTGTTTCTCAAATGCAAAACTTGAAATTACTGGAATGCCTGCAAGTTCAAGGCCTCCAGATTTACTGTTCAATTCCTTATAATAAATTCTTATGTAGGAAATTTTACTTATTTGATAGCTATTCCTGTACTGAACTAGATAGGTTAATATTAATACAATAGTTTCTCTCTCTTTTTTCTTTTCCCTATAAGCCCTTGTTATGAAAAAGACTGTGAATATCATTCATGGTGGAGAGACAATCCACAATTTTATGCCCAGCTGTATGTGGAATCCCTGTGGAAGTTAGTGCTTGAGCACAGCATTTTGGAATATCTGCAAAGATTTGAATTATTATGATGTCTTCTGTTGCTGTTTGAATACAATCATTTGGCTAAATTAAATATTTGGAACTTAAATGTCTTGGTCTTCTGCTGCCTTCTTTACAAGGGTGAATATCTTTATGCCAGAAAGGATTCTTGTTCATGGTGTTTGGTAGCTTTTGAATGATGTATCATTTTGAGCAACATTTCTTTCAGAAACAACCAAACAACTTCATTAAAGGTGGTGTTGGCACGTGTCAGTGCTGCAAACAATCAGCGTGGCAGCAGCAGCAGTTCTCATCAGTGACATTTTCATTTGACTAGAATAAATTACTCCAGCTAATGGCAATTAAAGCTCTGAGTACAGCTTGGGTCATCTCAGCAGGAAATCCCACCTAAAATACAGATTCCAGCATGGAAACCCCAGTCCCACTGCCACTTGTCTCATGTACAGTCCCTGCATGCAAATTCACCTCAAATATCTTTCTTTTGCTGCCTCTCTTACTTCACCGTGTTTCCTGCAGTTGGCCAACTACTGATTTCTGGCTGACATTAGGGATTTTTTTTTTTTTTTTAATAGACAAGGAGCTGTCTACCTGTCAAAGATTTCCTCTCAGTCCCCAGGGGTGAGAGGAGCAGAACAGCATGGCTGGAGAAAATAAATTGCTCAGGACTGTTCCCTATTGTGCTGAATCCAATACAAAAATACAAATGAGAGCAAATAGTGCAGCCAAAGCCTCCCAGCACTGTGCTGCATGGAATGTCTCTAGACAGAAGCAGGAGGAGACTTGGCATCCCTGGTATCCATAAAGGCCAGGGACACCCCATCCTGTCAAGTGCTGCTGCTGATTTAAGGTACTACTGCAATGTTCTTTGGCCTTCATTTCAGAAGCAAACAATACACGATGAACCTTTAGTTTTACTTCCCGCTGTATCAGAAGAAAATCGAATTACTATATTTTTTCCTTACAACATGATTTTAGGGAAATAAATAAGAAGAGTTTTCCTTCCAAAAGGGTATCTGCATACCACAAGGATTAGTTTTGTTTATGCGAAGGAATTTCATTCATCAGCAGCTGCAGCCTGTGTGTGCTTTCCCAGTAAAGTGCTGCTGTCAGCTGCCACAGGATGACAGCTGAGTTTCCTTCTCAGCTGCTGCTTCTGCCCTGTACTGGTGCTACTACTCAAACGTGGTGCTGCTCAAACGTGGTGCTGCTCACGGGGTCAGAGCCCAGTCTGTGCAGCCACGCTCTGCAGCCAGCTCTGAAGAGAAGGAAGGAAGCTGGGGCTTAGGCATTCTGCTAGCATGGCTTTTTACTGCCTCTGAAGTGCTCTGGCTCGCATGAAAATAACTACTCTACCATGAGATAAGTGTAGGAAATGTAAAAGAGCCTGGGTACGTTGCATAAAGTAGGTAGACTCATATACTGTAGGGTATGCTCCTGATAGGAGATGTTGCTCTGCTCATGTAATTTTGTATTATTCATATTGCATATTGAATTGTCACTTTTCACATTGCAGTTTGTATTTGATCTCATTATTATACTCTCCTAGACTGCCATACCACACTGGGGAGTTGTTAGGTTGAGCACTTGGTCTAGCTTTATTTTCTGATTCCTGCCGTTCCCTTTAGAGGTGTCGTTAACATGAGAATTTGGTGTTCTACATTTTCAATCATTTGTGAGTCTCAAAGGGCTCATTAGACCTCATTATTTGAAAGGCTGTATGCAATAGAGACTGACAGAGGGATATATAGGCATATATATTATATATGCATGATATATGTTGGTATGTTTGAGGGGGGAGTTAATGACTGCACTCCTATATGTAAAGCAAGAAACTTAAACATATCATTGCTTTTTAGTTAATGTTGAAATAAGGAGGAGGTTACACCCTGAGCTCCTCTGAAAACCTAGCTACATGTGCTTAGCTAAGTATGACTCGAAGTCTTGAACTGCAAATTCTTATTTATGACTGAACTGCTCCTCTAAATGCAGGCATGTGTGTAGAATACAAGTCAAATGAACGGATCAACTTTTCCACTTCACAGCATGGCAGTATTGCACAAGGCCTGTTCTAGGGTGATACTGAATACTGGGAAAGGATGCCCCCTGAAACAATGCAATTTATATTTTGAAGGCTGCCAAATTCAACACGGAGACTATAATGTTTTGTTGCAGTTATTATTATTTTATTAATATTCTCTCTGGGTAATAATTACTGGCTGTTCTGTTCACTTCTTTCCTTAGTAATACATAGAGAATTTTTGTTAAGTTCGACATTTGTACAGTTGTACCTCCCTTGTACATTCTCTGTGGGTCTCAATATTTTTTCTTTTCTTACTTCCTTCCTCATTCCTGCCATTGCAGGGCCAAAAGTTTAAACCAATGTTTGCAGAAGGTAACCTGACTTAATTTAACTGGTCCTTGTGGCTCTTTGTGCAGCCTGGTGGATGAGTTGTTTGCAGTTCTGTTTACTTTTCAGGAAAACTTCCTGAAAGCCTGACAAGAGCCTGAGTTCTGATTGCACTGAAAAAGGGGCATTTTTATTCAAAGAAATAAATTCCATGGGAAGTGATACTTGTTTTTTTTTTTTTTTCACTACAGGGCTTTCTTGTTACGATAAAAATTATTCTTAAATGGCCCAGATCCCCTGTGAACAACATGAGAAATGTAAGGAGTAATTCTTGTATGAAAATAGACTATTCATTTTAGACACTTTGGAAGTTAAAGAAAGACATCCTCCAGTCAGGGATCTAATCAGCAAACCCCCAAATCTATGTGGAGGGTATTATTCCTATTTCTTGGATAAATAAAGTGGGAATTCTGGTACACTATGAACTTCTGCTAAGATCAGTTTTGGTCAAGAAGAAGTCACCTGCTCAGGGAATGTTGTTCTGCTGCCCTGCTTTCCTATTACAGGAAGAAAACAAGCGGATCAGATCCTATCTGTTTTTTGTTGCATTTAGTATAGAAATGAAATTACGCACCTGGCAAAGATTGGAACCAACACCAATTGCGTTAGAAAAGAAACATTCTCCCTCATCACTGTAAGCATATTTCCTGTGCAAGAAACTGCCTGGAACTCAAATGCAAGCCCAGATTTATCCCTTGAATTTCAGCGTTAGCCAGCCTACGGGTGTCTGTCATCTCCGCTGTAAAGCTGCAATTGCTCACTCATGCCAGAAAAGCAAATGGATTCTCCTGTCCTGGGTAGGCATCTTTCAACATTGCTGGCAGGAGCTTTCTTCCCCCATTGCCCGTGGGCTTTCTGCGAGTGCTGTCCAGCAGTTTCAGGAGTCTGGACGTGTGTGCCATGCTGAGGCAGGGCAGGCTCAGGACAAGGAAACGGGGAACGCGCGGCGCTGGCGGGCAGCCGGAGAGCAGAGCAGGAGGGATGCTGCTCTCTGCAGCACACCTGACAGATGAGGGATTGTCTCCCAGCACAAGGTATAAATGGTATAAATATAAATGGTATAAATCTGGGCTCTCAGGATCTGGAGTGCTAAATTTGTCACGATGCCATTGGGAGAATAGTAACTGCTGGCTGCTAAACTGTTCACCAAGAAGGCTGCTCTTGACACTTCCTGATAAGCTCTGGGAAATGTTTGACATTTTTACTTGCCTTTTTTTTTTGTTTGTTTTGTGTTTCAAAATTTCTAACCAGTGTTTATCTTGCCCAGGATTTAAAGCTACATTTGCTTTAAGCTATGTGAAATAACATGTAAGTAAACAACATAAAAATCAAGTCAGCAATTTAGACAACATCTTCACTATTTAAAACTGTCTCGATGTTTTCACACTGCTGCTATACAATTTTGAATATATATAGGGTCTTTTAAGAAAAATCATATAAGTGTATTAATTTTTATTTCTAGTCCTTGAACATAAGATTTAGAAGGTTTCCATCAAAGTCAGGCAAATACCCTCCCCTGTGCTGCTTATAGCAGGATGTACAGTACTATCAATTGGTTTATTACCTCTATTCTTTCTAAGCTTTTGATTGCAGTCATAAACCCCAAAAGGACTCATTAAGCTTTTTGCATTTTTATTTCCATGTGCTTGGAACACTCCTAAAAAAATAAAAGTTTCAATCAAAGTAAAACTATTCTGAATGTGTTTTAAAAATCACACCAGATCCTAGTTCAGCAGGAAGAATTTGTGGTCTTACAAGAAGTCCTTGGTTCTACACACAGACTGTTGTTGATTTTAGACTCTCAGAATAAGGGATAAGGCTCAGTATTCCACAAACAACCAAGGACAGCTCTAATCAAAGAGTTGCAATAAAGCTGACCAGGTTTAAAGAGAAGTTTCTGATGTTAAGGCAGCTAGAAAGGTAAATTAACCCCCAAATCTAAATTAGATGAAGTGATGCACAATCTGAAGTTTTGTGACATATAACAATTTCGGGTAAGAATAATTTGTAAGAAAAGAAGAAGAAGAAGAAGAAGCATTACCTTGCATGCATCTGGGATGATGACAGGAGTGTGTCTATGATGATCATACTTCCTCTCTTTTATGTCCCCCACTGAAATATTTTGTTTTTCTTAAGGTTTTCTTTTTCACTAAACAATACATATTTATCTGGGAAGTCGGCTAGTGTAAAGTGGAATAGTTCAATTGAAATGGACATTTATGCTAATTCACACCAGCTCAGGACCAGCCTCATGTACCAGGGCTACACAGTCCTTTGAACAATGACTGCATTTTTTTTCTTAATAACAACAGAACACTGTTATTTGGGCTATGGAAAATAACTCAAGCTTCAAACAACATCACGTTCAGTAAAAATATTTGGCATAGAGTATATGGTGTTGATTTCCCCTACCATAAAAGCAGTCTTTCTTCTAGAACAGCTTAAATAAATCACTTGTTAACATTTACAGCTGTTAACTTATGGACTCATCCCATCACAACAGATCAGCGTCAGCTGAAGTGAAAATTCTGTTAAAGCAACTGCACTTAACAAGACAGACAAAATTACTTCTGGGGAGCTGAAATGTTTAATTGCATGCAGTTTCCTGGGAAGGAATGGATTCCTTGGCGTGGCAGTGAGCCCCAGGTGAGCAGGAGCTGTGCCTGGGCACTGCTCCAAGAGCTCCAGGGATAACTGGGTCCTGCCTCTGCTGGGCCAGGCCAAAGAGGTGGCTCAGAGGGGCACTGTCACCAAAGCCTTGCCACAGGAGTTTCACTGTGTTGTAACTAGTGTGAAATGGGTTACATCAAAATAAAGAAGTGTCTATCTGATGACAATGCCAATGAAGTACAGTGCATTTCTAACTCAAATACAGCATTTTTAACTGCTCAAGCTACTTACCTTAATGGGATGCAAAAGAAAGACAGCATTCTCTTATGCTGATTCAATATTGTTGCTTTTTTTTGGGGGGGTGTCCACATTTATGATTGCTGTTCCAAATGTTAGGAACACTGTTCCAAATAAAATCTGTGGTTCCACCATATTTAACTAGAAACTAGTTTTTGGGCTGCTCTAATGAAAACAGAAAGAAAAGCAAATATGACTTGAATTCCGTCAACGCAAATTAAAAATACATTAAGAAAAAAATCTGATGTTGGTAATGGCCTAATATAACAAGGATATAAATAAACTGCTCACTGTTCTCATGTATTTTTAGTAAACAGAGTTGGGAATAGCACAACAAATCCCCAGTGCCCAATTAAAGTCTCTTAACTAATTTAACAAATGCATTGTAAATGGGTAGCTGGAGATACTTTAAGTAAACATACATTTCACAGAGGAACTTTAATAGCCAAACAAATGGAAAATCAGTTCAAATGCTTTAGCTTTCTCAATTGTCCTTAATAAATTAGTCATGAGAAAACAAACACAATTAACAAGCACAAGCATCATACTTTTTTTTTCAATTCAGATGACAGCATTTTGCTGTATGTGTCTTTCAAGAATGTCTTAACTGAGAAGTGATTTATAAGGTGTTCAAAGCCTCAGTGGAGTTCTTTTTTGTTTTTCTTGTTTTTTTACCCAGGGTTGCAATTATTGTGATGCACTCTGCTTGATCTGTGAGGATCCTATCCCTCCAGAACATTGCTCTGGGCTGGGTAATTCTCTCATTAAACGGGACCCTTCTCAGTTAATGAGAGGCACCACGAGCAGCACTGCTGAGCAGGGAAGGGTTCGAGGCTCTTCTCCTTCCCAGCTGTGCAGTGCTAACATCAGGCTGCTCTTCTCTGTGCCTTGCAAGACAAAGCTTGAGAATGTTGGTTCTCTGCTTAATTAATTTGGGGATTTTCTCTGGATCTCCTCCACAGAAAACCCAGCTGCTTAGGGACAAATTAAAGATTAATCTGTCTCTTGTGGCAAGTGCCTCTATCATACCTACCACATCTTCATGCAGCAAACATTTGAATACCCCATGTTTTCAAAAGATTCCCTCAGACACAATACTGAATAAAAAGTAATAGATTGAGGTGTGTTATTTCCTCCCCAGTTCTGAGGAACCAAACAAAATAAAATGAACGAGTTGATTCAGGCTGAACCTTAGGAGTTTGGCATTCATTCTGTCATTTAAATAGATATATTGTGGTGTTTTGGATACTACTTCCCACTTTAGATGTTGGGAAATGCACTCTGAATCAACTGCAAAGAAAGGGGCACAGTTCAGCTCTCACATTCTGTACAACAAGGAAATCTCTCATGCTTTTGAGAAAACTGTGATGCGTAATTAAATGGAGCATGTCTTTAGTGACAACTGCATTTCAAAAGGAAAACCACGACAGCAAACAGACATGAACCCTGCAGGAGATCAACCTGCAGTTTATTTTGCTTTTCATTTGTTGAATAATGTAAAATTTATGCTAAGGCAATATAGATGGCATATTTACCACTTGTACATTGATAACAGATATTTTACAAATTTGTATTTTAAAATGTATTTTATGTCTTCTTTAGAACCCAAAGATGATTTAGAGTAATATCTTTTCACTGGAGAGGACATAGACTTTGACCCATGTGGACTGCAAATAGCTCTTTTCTGCTTGAATGGTTGTACAGAATGAGGGAAGACAAGATTTCTTGCTAATTTATTCAAATCATACCTGTCCTGGAGTGCTAAAAAAGAAGTTTGATTTCTCATTTGTACTCTTTAAATTTCACGTGACTTTGGCTGGTAGAATGAGAAAAATTTGAATATTCTGTTTGTCACATAAGGCATCTTTGATGCATAGTAAAGAAATAGATAAAAGTTGTCTTCAAGGGGTTTACAATATTTTAAAAGTGCCCTTCTGGGTTTGTTGCAGTTTCAGAGCAGTAGAAGCATGGTGTGTCATGCAACCTGCAGGCTTTATTCTTGCCATAACTCACTGAAGTGTGTATGGAAGAGGATAATTGCATGTAAAGAGAAATATAGCACTTGCAAAGGGCAAACTGCACCAACATATATCCCTGCATGGAAGCATTACTTGGGAAAAAAGGAGACCCATTTACTTGTCCAGTATTTCTGAATTAGTACCAGTCTTTTTATTATTATTTTTTTTTAATTCTAGGCCTTTCTTGCAAAGGCAAATAGTGAGCAGTCTTTACTTGCACATACAGGGAGCAAATAATTTTAATGTACTGGAAGTCTATAAATGTAGAGAAATTAATCACTGTTATCCACAAGACATTTCTCTGCACTTCTTCACCTGAGTCTTTAGTCAGCTACTCGTGCTCAAATTCACAGCCATTGATAAATACCTATTTCTCTCCCAGGCAGAATCCTAAATCTGAAATATGTGTTTTGGTGGAATGGATGTGCTTGGTAATCATGCCATGCTTTTAAATTCATCTTCAGACTTACGTGCAAATCGTGATAATGGTAGCTTCACGGTTACTTGGAAGGAAGGACTAAAAGGGGAAAAAAAGAGGGAAATTTTCCTAACAATTACATTCAGCCATTCTCAATATTATGATATGGTCAGCCAAATACTTTTTGCAAACGCGAAGCAGGAGCCTCCTAAGAATTGTGTGCCTACACTTCCTCCTTCTTTTTAGGATAAAAATGACAGTTCATTTCTTTATGTGAGCACTGATAAGAGCACATCTCTGCAGGAAGACAGCTATTCTTTTTCTGCTCAGTTTTCATATCTCTCCACTCCCATTTGGGAGAAGAGAAGGTTAGAGAAAGGGAGGAAGAACTGGAAAAGAGCTAATATATTTAGGTGAAAAAAACCCTCTATAGCTAGAGAAACATCACAGAGAATTAGAGTAGTTTGGTACAATTTTAAAACTGCTGTTTTAAATACAGTTAGCTTTGGCTTTTGTTTTTAAACAGTGTTTCCCTCTGAAATATGGTATTGCTCTATTTCAACATGAATTAAGAGATGGACTTACGTAAAAGCATTTTTTATTTTTACTATATTATTAAAGTTCCCAGATGCACACAACAAAAGATTAATTTTCCTTTTGGCTCCCTGTAGGGAGGAGGATATGATTATATAACTCCAGTTCTGTTTCTCTTCCCTAATTTACATATGCTGGTGCTTCTGTTTATCCTAGGTTATTACGGAAGGTGCTGTGGGAAATTTATGATAATCAGGAAAATGAAGAGTTTAGAAATAGAAGGATAATTGCCTAAAAATCACCGGTGAAGAAAGTATGAAATAATCTCAGTGTTCAGTTGGTGAGGCAAGGCTCCCAGATTTCTCCAGCTGCAGTTCAGGGGCTGTACAGGGGTCAGCTCTTGGTGCATTGTCACCTCTTGCAGTTACAGGAAGATCATGCATAACTGCTACCTGCACTAAATAAATATACATAAATATAAAGCTTCTATAATACAACACTTCCCTCCATCATCTGGCCTGGAGCTTTATTCCAGGCAAGTGTGAAGGCTGTGGGCAGTGTCTGCTGGGGCTTAGAGTGCTGTGTGTTTGCTGCAGGCAGCCCTGTGTCCCTGCCTCCCAGACTGTTCTTCTCAGTAGCTTCTTCCTTCTTCTCACTTACAGAAAAAACCCAGCTTTGAAGAGACCTTCATTACTATTTTACTTACCCCTTCTCATATACTTTTTCCATTTTTTGTTTCTTTTCTCCCTGCCCACCCCCCACCCCCTGCCATGGTTTATAGTATTTTCCTTTACACTCCTCTCCTTCATGTAAGTTTTCAACTTTTCCTTATGAATCCCTACCAGGATTTGTCACAGTCTTTCTCTGTTTTCCTGATATTTTTTTTCTCATTCCCTCATTCCTCCCTGCACATTTCTCTCTTTTCTCCTTTACATTATTCCTCTTTATAGTTCTGTGTCTCATCCCACAAGAAGTACCCTTATGTTTCTCTTTACTGCTCCTCCTGACTAACTGCCAGCGTGAAAAACTCCACCAAGAAATAGGAATCTCCTAAAAAGCAGTGCTTCTGAGGGCTCTAATGCACATCTGCTTTTTATAAGCTTGAGAGAGGAAAAGTAACACAGAAACGTCATACAGAAAATTGTTAGCCATTTTCTCAATGGGAGAGGACTCAGCAGAGACTAAGACATCCTATTTTGACATGTCCACCCATAAAGCAGAAACCATGTCAAGATATCAGAGCCTGATATTGCCAGGTACACTCTCAGGTGTAAAAGAGACATTGGAATAAGCTGGGAACAATTCTGACCCAGCCAACGACCCACACTGTGTTAGAAGAAAACCACGTGTTCTGGAGCTGCACCGCATGTTTTCCCAAAGGCAGGTGAAGATAAGAATAAAGCATTTAATATCTGCTTTCCCCCCTTTTTCTGCACCACGCACAGCGGTGCTGACACGCTGACTGGAGCTGAGATCCGCTGCGGCTCAGCGTCTCTGGGAGCACCAAGCACTCAGGGCCGCAGGTGGGAAAGGATCCAGCCCAAGGGCTGGGAGGTCAAAGCCAGAGAGAACGGGCAACAGCATCTCTGGAAGATCTTCACAGCAAGCACCACAGCGAGCAGGGCTGCCTTGAAGGCAGTCAGCTCATCCCTTACAGGCTCCCGCTGCTTTAATGTGGAAACACGGCCCTTGTGTCGCAGCTCCCTCGTTTGCACCCACGGCGCAGGGGAAGGGCGGTGTGAGGGCGATGCCGTCGGACGTGCACCAGGATGCTGCCGTGGGCTGCAGGGCCCACTGGCTGTCGGGGCAGGGGGTGCACGGAGGGGGCCTGGGGACCCCCCAGCCCTGCCCTGCCTCCAGCCTGCCTTCAGGAAAGGCAGAAGGAGCGTCCCCCAAGGCTGCGTGCTCCCGCTCGCATCCGCTGCTGCTCAGGGAAAGCAGGGCAGTGCAAACAGAGTGCTCTGCGTGCTGACTTACACCCTCTGAAACCTAGGGCCCTCCAGTTACTGCTCCTTATTAATGTGTTAATTTTAAAACAATACGCTGCAACATGAAAACGTTTGTAAACCACACGGAAAATATTCTGCAAGCCATTATATACTCTTGGGTCCAGCTGAAAGTATTGTACACTTCTCTGTCTACAGCCTGGAGATGTGCTGCAGGAACGTCTGAATATTGAAAATGTCCAGGTGTTTTCTAACATTCTTGTGAATGAAATGCAGTGTGAGTGACATTTGCCAAGACTGAGGTCCAGAAGCATGGTGACGGCTGAATCATCAGTCACACCTTGTGGAAAGATGCACAGGAACTTATAAGGAGAAGAAACAAGTATGGTCTCTCTCTTTTAAAAAAAATTTCTAACAATATAGAGAAACTGCTATTCTGCTTTTCGAGAGCTACAAAAGTGAATCTATCTACTAATCTATAACTATTTCTAGATTTGACTCTAATATTTTTCTTGTATGCAAAACTGACGACATTTTAAAAAAGCAGGCAGCATTAGTGTCCCCCTTTTACAGACAGGGAAATGAAATAATAAATGAAATATCACGAAGAAGAGCATGTGAAAATCCTTCCAGTGGAAGAACAATGCTTCCAATGGTTCTTCTGGTGTGTCTTAAGCACCTTCTGCCCCAGACCTGTTGACTCCTATAGTTCAGTAGAATGATTCTGAAGTGGTACCCAGCTAGGGAACACTAAGGTTTTAGCCTTACTGAATGAATTCTCAACTCCCAATTCTCAAGATATGGAATATATTTGTACATAAACTCCTGCTGAAGCAATTGTCTGGGCAGTGAGAGTTATGAGAGTTAATATATTAGGACAGAAATATTTAATAAAGTTAAAGCAATGAATACATTTACTCTTACTTGACAGTTTACGTCACCCGTGAAGTGTGCTGTGATTTATTGTTGACACTGGTTGATGAGAACTCGATATTTAAACTAAACTATTTCAGAAACTGCACGTGACAGGTTTGATTTTCCTGCATTGAAATTCTAAGAGCAATTGCTCATTTTCATTTAAATGTAACTGTTGATACTAGAATAAATGTGAAGCAGTCTGAAGAAAAATATTCAGAGTATGTCTTGAAAATATGCCCTTACGGTTTTATTTTTGCATAATAAATACCATCATTGTATTAATATCATGTTGAAATTAATTGTGTGAGAAAGGTAATTGTAAGTATTTCAGTGCTTTCATAGGCAGTATTACTGTCATTATGTTTCATTACAACTCTATTAAAATCTAAGATATCTCAATACACATCTTGGCCTGGAGTCCTGTGCTACAGTGCTGAAAATGCTAGCTAATGCTAGCTGCTCTTCAATAGTTTTATAATTGCTTATAATTGTATCAGACAGGGTTGTCAGAGGTGAGAATTTATTTTGGGCCCTTTAATATTTGTGTGGCAAATTTCATTGGCTTTAGAGCACTCATTTTCAAGAGATGAGCACTCTGCATTTCTGAAGTATCACACATTAAGAAAAAAGCACACTTCATAGAGATTGAACACCAAAAAACCTCACAAAAGTAGTTCTTAAAATGCTGAGACATTAAGAAAACCTCCTGTCTCTTTCCTGGATTGGTTGGAAGTACCACAGAAGTGTTATTAGCACCTCAGAACTTGTGCACTCAAATGCTAAAGAATCATACAGAATCACAGAGTTACAGAATATGCTGAGTTGGAAGGGACCTTGAAGGAAGAAAGCTTCTTAGAGAGTTAAAAAAAAGGTAATTTGAATGATTTTAGCAATTTTCTAAGGAACAGATTCTCTGTCTGTTTTTAAATGACTTGTTTAATGAACCTCTTCCCCTCTCTTTGGTGAAACTCTTCCTCTAAATAAAGTGAAAAAAAAGTGCCTGCAGCAGATTTACAAGTGGGAGTTAACAAGTTAAGAGGAAGAAGTGAAAGCTGGCCAAAGAAGCTGACTGAAAACACGCTCCTGCCTCAGCAGCAAGTGGCTTTGGAGATCACTGTGCAGTAGGTGTCCAGTCAATTCCCTGATTCGAGAGTAAAGCTCATTTCTGAATAATGATAAAATTAATACCCTGCTGTTTTATAATTTGGTTTGCAAAGGAGAACTCTGCCTCATTGAAGTCAAATCACTTCAGATTTAGAGGGTCAGAGAACCATGAAATGTTAGCAGTATTGATAATAAATCATGCTAGACAAACTGTATTGCAGTACTTGGAAAAAAACCCAAACTCAAATTACATGAAAGAACCAGAAGAGGGGCAGGGGGCAAATCTGTCGTTGGTACAGGGGCTCCACTACTGACACTCACAGGAAAATGCACAGCAGAAAGTCTGGAACTATTCCTTGTCCCATTTGACTCTGCATTCCCTCCCAGGGCTGTTACCAGGTGCCACACGTGTGCCCACTGTGCCTCTTTGGCTCCTTGTGCTCCTTTCTCCTCAGGTGCTGCAAGAACTCTTCACTACATTATTTTTTTTCCTTTTAAAATTGCATTCCTTGCCTCAGAAAATGCTGGGTTTCAACTCATAAAAAGTTTTGGCATTACATGGTCTTTTAAAAGCCAGCCTTGCTCGCTTTTTCAGTTATATATCTTTTTATTTCTGACAGGCTGCTGGCAGTGCAGCGAGGATGACACACAGTGTGTAATATCCCACGACTAAAGCACGTGCAGAATTCAGAAACTAGGCTAAATTAGGCTCACAATTTTTAATGAATTTTGAATTATGCAGTTAATCCATTTGTGAGTTTTACAACTCTTTCATTCTGAAAGAAAAAAAGGGGAAGAAATGCAAACAGACAGTCAAAAAATGATATCTAGTTATTGGGCCACATGTGGTAGAATGCTGAGATTTTATTTTCTTCTGGAAATACTACCTCTTATAAAGCCCATCCATCATATGTAATGAGGGCTGTCAGGAATATTTAGCTGAGAAATAGCTACTTGATATGCTAATGGTGCTCCCTTAGTGAATTCCTTTGGTTCTGCTGCCTGACATTAATGGTTTTCATAATCTAATGAATGATGTGTGTAATAGAGGTGAGGCCACAGGGAATGACATTTTGAAACTAAAGAAGTAGTATATATTTATTTTATAAATATGTGCATTTTTTATATATACACAAATATACACATGTATATACACTCAGAGGGAGAACACAAAATTGCTTTTCCAAGCTAGATAAAATAAACACGAGGGAGAAACTACATAGATGGAGCAAATCTTTGGTACTGACACTTTGAATTCTAGAATATCTCTATTCCCAGGACTTCATGAAATATCCAGGAATATGAGAAGCAGGAAGACTTCACTTCCACAGTTCTTCCTGACCCTCGTTCCAGACACTGAGACCTTGTCCCGCAGCTCCAAGGACAAGAGCTCCTCTCTCCCAGCAGGACCCAGGTGTGTGGGAAGAACCAGGAGCCCCAGTAAACACCTGCAGGTGGGAACCAGGTCCCTGCTGCAAGCTCAGAGCTCACCTGGGCTGCTGAACTCACCGTGCTGGTCAATACTCAGCAGCTCCTGTTGAAGTCCTGCCTTTGTATGTTTGTCCCTCCCCTCGCCTCTTATTTCTGGGGGAGATGGGAAATGGATGCTAGTGCAACATCTGGGGTTCCAGAGCTGAAAACTCCCACCTGGGAGGATTGTCAGCTGTTTTTAACCACTCATTTTTGTGCCCCTCTCTACCTGGCTAAAAAGACACTTGAAAGTAGGTTCTAAGACTGCTCTGAAAATCTGCTGGAAACCAATTTGCTCTTGAGACAATCTCACAGGGTGGTGATATTCCAAATACCTGACAACCTCAGCTTCTAGATGCAATGGAGCTTTTGCTGTCCCTCGGTGTCACAGGTGCAGATGTTTGCAGGATTGATCCTGAGATCTGCTCAACACACAATACCCATTTTTCTGTGGCTGAGCCTCCTGCTTTGTCGTCAGAGCACCCGACTGGCCCTGGTCTCACAAAAGCTCTGAATGTCAACAGGCACAGTGAATTAGGCATTCCACACTGAATTTCTATAGGGCACAGATTAGAGTCCCTGATGATCTACAGACATAAAGAAGAAGTGATTTGGGTTCACAAAGGATTGCTACTCCAACTCCAGGGCTGTCCTGGCAAACGTAACAGCATTAGGCACTTGGGAGAGTATGATGGGTGTAATATGAATTACATTAATCCTTCATGGATCTGAAAATGTGCACCCACAGCAACTGCTTTGTGAGTGGACATGCAATATACATTAGAATCCTGAAGAAGGATGAATCACTGAGTGATAAAGTAGCAGAGTACAGGCTGCCACAAGAACTTTTCTTGTGTTTAATTTAATCTCAGAGGATACTTGTGTCGTTTTTTTATACCTTTAAAAGGAGCAGAAAAATAAAACTAATGACAAAAAGCTAAAATTAATGAAATCCATAGATGACATTAACTTGTGACGGGTTGCAAATATCAGAGACTCAAACCAAATTAAAAAGAGCTTAAAGTATAGACCAAAAATAACAGGCAAGCCTCAGAAGCCTTAGAGCCATTGAAAATTAAAGTATATTGAGAGGAAAATAACAGAAGAGAAATTCAGTAGGAGGGAGAGATCTAGGGCAGCATAGCACTACCAATGTTCAGGGAGATAACAGATCAGAAATTAGACATGTCTTTGCAAAGTTAGGGAAGCATGCAGAGTCATTATGCCATGGAGCAAAGAAAAAAAAGGTTCTTTTCTGTGGTTTTTTAGATGTAGGGATATCTTCATTGGAGATAAATGTCTGGGAAAATTAAGTGAAGTTCAAAGATGAGCCATGGAGTCATTATTGTAGTTGGAGGGATTTACTCAAAATGAAAATTAAAAGATGAAAACATGGATTATTTGAGAGACAAGAAGAGATGCTAGAAACTAGTAAAGCTGAATGTGCATGAGGGAAATGGGAACAGTTCTTTCATAAAGGAATAAGAATAATTGTGATTAAAAAAAAGTTGTTGGGAAAGTCTCCAGTACATGAAGATGTCTCAGTTAGCAAGTAAAGTAATCAATGGAAAGCTCTTATTAATGACCATGCAGAAAAGGTCAAACTAGGTTTTTCCTCACTGGGTATTTCACACTGCTTTTTAGAGCCTCGTGGAGGCAGAAAAGGGCCTGGGCTGGGAAAGGTCTCATTGGTGATTCTATGTTACCTTCTACAGATGCTTGTAGACAATTTTTCATGCTTTCTTACCACGCCTCTTTTCAGGGAACTTGTGCAGATGTGCAGCCTGAGTGCCTGGTTCAGGTTCCCTGGGGATTCCTTTGTCAAAGTGAGGGCACTTTGTATTGCTAGCTACAGTGGAAGACCTGATCTTCAGGAAGGTTATGTACAGCCAGATCCTGCTTCTTCCAAGTGTTCAGTGAGTCCTGAGAACCAGCAAAGAGCAGTCCTCGTGGCACTCACAGCCTCCCTTCTCCCCTGACCTTTGGAATTTTTAAGCTGAGAGACATCACCTGCAAGGATTCCAGATCTTCAGTTGGACTCGGGCTCCTGTTTCCCATTTAGGTCAAAGTTAATAGAATTAGGAACTTGAATAGCTTGTTCCCAGGCTTATAAATTTTCTACATAATAGGGAAGGTTTCATAAAACACTGTAATATTATTTAAGTTAATTAGGTGATGTATTCCCCATGAAGTCTGTATCTCACACATAAATAATGGCAACAGTATGTTCCTGTTTAAAACATGTAATGATCTCTGTAATCTAATATACTGAAAATATTTAACCATTTCCAGAAAGATTATTAATGATCTTGCTTGATTTTTATTTGTCCTTCTACCTGACATATGGCACAGTACAGATGATTCTGCACCATAGCATCTTTTTTTTTTTTGCTAAATTTAAATTAATGTATTAATTTATAGATAATTTCTACATTATACTTTGTGCCAGTTGAATTAATACTCAGGTTTATTACTTAATATATTGTGCAATGTAAGGAAGCTGCAACAAGTGGGATATCTCTGCTTTTTTCTTCTTTCTGACAAAGCCAGTGTCATAGTTAACTTCTTGAGGAAGGGTCCTGACTTTCATTTTCCCTGGGTGCACAGACAGCTGCCTATCTCACTGATTAAAATCTTACTGTGGAGTTCTCATGTTCTTTTCCAAATCATTAATTCTCTTTCATGTAACTATTAGAGAAAGTGTTTGCCTCTCTCTGATCTGTGTCTGTACGAAGTCAGCACAATGAGGTAACAGTCCAGACCACTGTCCCTCGCTGCTGTGAGAAATATT
Organism: Cinclus cinclus; assembly: GCF_963662255.1. Classification (NCBI taxonomy): domain Eukaryota; kingdom Metazoa; phylum Chordata; class Aves; order Passeriformes; family Cinclidae; genus Cinclus; species Cinclus cinclus. The sequence goes on from NC_085066.1 coordinate 813,281, forward strand.
TGTGTTTACTTCAAACACAAATGTGATGCAAAAAGAATGGCTGTCATTTGACTCAATGTGAAGTTGTAAGTGATAATTTTCCTTTTTATACATTGGATGCCTCTAAGCTTTTTCTTCTAATAATTTCCAATATTTGCTTGCTAATACTTCCTGGGATTTCAATTGTCCGGTATAATCTAAGCAAAATGACCCCCCAGTTCCATTATGTATTCTACAATGTTGTTAAATGTTAAAGTCCTTTTTCCCCAAACATGCATAAAACAGCCTAACTTATGATGAAATTTAGCTGCAGTCTGAAAAGATACAGCTTGTGCATGTTGTAACATATTTTATGTCTCAAGAGAGAAAAATGTAAGCTGTGGCTTTTGCTTTAAATTCAGATGATTGCACAAAATAGGCAATTAATCCCAGATGGGTTACATGGGAAAACAGCCCCCATTGTCATATATAGTTTAAATTTCCAGAGCCAAAGTGTCACTGGTAAACAGTTTAAATAGCAAGTCCCATATGCTGAAGTCTTGAAACCATTCCCTAATGGAAGTTAAATGGAAAACCTCATTAATACCCAGTAAAGCAGAGGTGCGTATGAGAGATTCCCACTGGTTGATTTACTGTGGCACCTGCCATGAGCATGGAAATAAAGAAGAGAGTTATTTTCAAGTACATGAGTAGAGGAAAGGTAAAAATTAGGGTACTCTGTTATCTAGGGGAATTTATGCCACACGTGTTTTGAACTGTCAGGGGAAGACTCCCAGGCACTGGGCTGGAAATCTCATTCATGAAATCTGGGTAAATTTTTTTGTTATTTGGTAATAATAATAGTAATAATAATAATAATAATAATTTGATAAAATTCTTGATATTCTTTATTCTTGCAAGCACAGTAGGACAAAAAGAGCTGTTTCAGTGACTTTAAATATGAGAATGCATTCTAAGTTAGGCCCTTCCTAAGACTACACCTGGTGACCACCACCTGCTGTGGGCTGTGGAGCAAACACTTTTATTTTTTTTTTTTAAGAGGTCATTTGAAGTTATTCAGCCTCTCCTTGTGCTCACTTGAGGTTAATTGCATACATCTGAAAACTTATTCCAGTGTGATCCTCAGACAGGCAGCTGAGTGATGCTCACCAACAGTAGGTGGATGCCTATAAACCTGTTGATCTAAATTACACCCTAGGGGTAAGGGAAGCAGTGATATTTCGTTAAAAGGACACTCTGCTGGCTTTTTAACCCACTGCTGAGTATTGGATTCATCTGTTAAATTGGTAGAACACATTTTGCTGGGCCAAAATCCCAAATTGACATAAATCAGTGCAGCTATTTATGAACTTCTGTGAAGGTTTGTCACTTTATCTTGGTTATGGATTTGGCTGGATTTCAGGGAACCCACTCAGGTTAATGGCTGGACTGGATGAAGCCCTCCTAAAAGCAGTAGTGCTCTTGTTCAGTATGTTCCTCTCTATCCATGTTTACTTTTCCTTCTGATGTTCATCACAGTGGAAAAATTCATTAAAAGCAAGTGGCCAACGTGTACCCAGTGAGTTTTGTACATCCCAAGGTGCTAGAAAACTCCAGCAAGGATGCTGCAGTGCCAGCCCTCCCCTCGACCCTCAGCAGCTGCACTGGGGAGGTGCAGAGTGAGCTGTGCCTGATCCCACTAAGGATGAGAGCGACTCCAGACATGAACAAATGTTGACACATTTAGTATGAAGAAAAGACACTACCACGAAAGAAGTGTCATATATGGTTTCAGAAAGCAAACAAGAAAACAAAACTAACAGGCCAGGATATGAATTTGCTATTGCATTCACAGCATTATTGTATGGCTTCCTAAACTAATTTGCTGTTACATGATGAAGAGAGAGGGGGGAAAACTCCCTGTCTCCAGCATGTCACCTTTCATTAAAATTGTGTTTGTCTGAGATTTTGTTATTTGCAGCTGCTCATCTGTTAAATTAGAAGTTTTAATTCTTCACAGTTTGTCACCTTTTTAATTCTGGTCTGTTGACACATACTTCTCGGCAATGCAGAAAGGCTTGAAAATGAAATTTAAAAGAAAATTAGGTGAGAAGAGGATAACAAAGTGAAGCATTGGTTCTTTGCTTTTTCTCAGTAAACATGAAATGGGTCTGGGAGTCTCAGATGGATGGATAACAGCAGAAGTTGCCACCATGACATTGCACATGCTTCTGTGTTTCTGATTTAGGAAACCCCACTGTCATGTTTCTGGGAAGCAGAGTAGGGTAGACTTAATTACGTTGAGGAATAAGTAATTTCTTTAAATTCCTGAGGCACGCGTGGACGGGCACAGCGAGTGCTGTGTGCCTCCTGAGGGTACAGGGTGGCCCTGAGTGTGTGGAATTGTGCCTCAGCTGCTTTCCTGCCTGCTGAGCACTCCTTGGAGCTGGTGCCAGCCAGCCGGGAGGAAAGCCCAGCTGCTTGACAGAGCCTGGTGTGTCCTTACCACCCTTCAGCAGCACCAGGCTTGGGCTGGACTAACTTAATTTAATTTAGTTGAATTGAGGAGTGCTCAATAAACTCCTGTTTTCTGTGAAGGAAATCACCTCCTCCCTCTGGAAGCGCAAACACCTGCAGCTGCTGCAGCCTATGCACTCCACTGCTGTGTTTGGGCAGGTGAACATTCAAAAGATTTGGATTTCACCCTGCCCCTGGACTGTGACAATACTTGAGACATTGAAATCTGGTAAGGGAGAGGGAGCTTTTGTAACACTAAACCCCAAAACTGAACCTGGGGCTCCTATCCAGTGTGCAGCTCTCATCAAAGGGCACCATCCTCTTACTGGGATTTGGGCTTAAGCAGCTCTAAAATAAACCTTTTCAAGATTATAGGCAGGCTTCCTCAAACAGAGGGATTGATTAGCTCTTGACTGACATTTTGGTTGGCTGTTTCTGTTCTCAGCTCTGGAGGGAGTCAGTGCAAATGTACCTGAATGATACAAACCCCTCCACTCAAAATACTTCATACCTGCTGAAAGTCACACCAGAGCAGAAGAGCCCCCACCACCCTCTCCCCTGACATGTGCCATCTGCTGCTTCGTAGCATCTCATATTCTTCAAAATTCAGCAGCCTTGTTGGCAAAATTTGGCAGAACACTAATTCCTGGTAAGACAGACTCATTTCTGAAAGTCAGTCTAAAGCTGCTTCCTTGCATCTTTCCATTAAGGCCAGAGGGGAAAAAAAATAATCCCAATCAAAATTTGGTTTCAGCTGGCTAGATAACCACCACATGCATAGATTTGTGAAATTATTACTGAAAATGTAACTTTTGGGCATAATGAAAAGTCTGATCTCACTGTAGCACAGCCCCGTGTGTACAGGGCAAGAATGTGGCACCATTGCTAAACACACGGAATACATAAAGGGAAGGAAGAGCAGTGTGCTGGGGGAATAGAGAAAAAGAACTTTTTTTTAAAGGAAGAGTTTTTGTAATGAGCTAAATCATGCAGCAAGGAAATGTAGAAATGCAAGCTCAGGGCTCTACAGCACCTTATCCTCTATCCATGGTGCAGCTCTGTGGAGTGGGAAATGCAGCAGACAGTTTCTCCAAAGGAGGATAATGAGAGCAAAACAGAGATAAAGACCCTCCTTCAACTCAGGAATGTGACCAGTTTAAAGAGGTGATGGTTTTCTCTGCCCAAACAGAGGACAACTTGATCTGCTAAAATTTCCACAGGGGTTCTTGAATCAATTCAGCTAAACTGACCAACTTTTGGTGACAAAAAACCTCTGTGTGTGGCTCACATCTGCTCAGTTCTTTGTCCTTTAGGTGGCCAGAACTCTCACAGGTTCTACCAGAATTTTTCTTGAAGGAGAAACCGAGATACTCTAGAATGAACTTAATGAAAAAGCTGTGTGTACAATACAGCACCACGGACTGGAGTATTTTGACTTTTTAAAGTATTTACATCCATTTCCCCCCTCATATTTGCATGGCTGGTTTTGATATGGCATTAAATTGAGTAAGCCTTAGGAGTGAGTGTACAAAAGCTATTTTCCTACACATAATGTATATGGTTTTATAAATACACCCAGTTCTATGATGAAATCAATTGTAAAACTACTTCTGATCTAATTGTTTTTGTACTTTTTCTGTCCTAATAAAGGATCAGGTTTCTTCCCCGAATTCCATGCTTCTGACAGATAAAGAAAGGGTCATGCTCAGCATCTGCACTGCCAGTTATTTACTTACACCTGCACTCAAAATGCCCAGGAGGTTTTCTAAATCCATAAAATAGATGTCACTGAGCCACTGGATGCTTTCTACTCACATTAAAATAAAATTATAGCAACTAGAAACCAGTAATTTTCTCTCCACAAATTTAAGGTTAGAAAACACAGAAAAATGTAAACCTTGAGCTGGATTTATTTTCCTAGATTAATTGTTAATTATTTCTTTTTACTACACTTCAAAAGCTGATATACAGGAGTTTGAAGGAAGCAATGTAGTGCTTAAAATGTGTAAATAAAATAAGAATGATGTTATTTGTTTTGTTACACATAACTGGTTTGCTGTATAAACAAGACTCAAATATCAGTCAGCATCTTGTAATCAAGTGGTAGTTGCATTTCCATGGTGTCCTGAATCCCTTCTTTACTTTCCTTAGTGTTTGAGTGAAACCAGTTTTGATATGTGTAGGTTCTTAAATGTGAAGAATATACAAAATATTTGAATTTTATTACGACTGTGGTTATCCCACAATACAGATATGATTAGAAAAGAAGCTTCTCCTATGACTCTTGTATTTATTTACTTATTCAGATTAAAAATAATAAATTATGCTTATCCAGGACCTTAGGCACTGTAACACATCATTAATATTACAATAAAATCTCAGCAGTATTAAACTAATCGCTCAGTTCGACACACTCCTACACAGATTCCTTCTCAGTCTTTCCTTGGGGGAAAAAAAACCCACAACACTGCCCCAAAAATTATCTAACTCAAACAAATTTTTCAATTCAAACAAATTTTGTTTGAACTCAAACAAATTAGAGGTCAGTCAATGTGTGTGAAGGGAGCAATTCTAGAAACCTGAACTTTTATAAAAATGACTTGGTGCAGATTCCCCTGTTCTTTATGTTGAGGAATAGAATGGTCTGGGATCCCATCTACTCACTGTTTAATACTTGCTGGTGACATGGTTTTTTTGAGGACAGTTTGCTGAGCTGGCTGGTCCAATGATGCAATTTGCCATGGCTGTGATTGTCTGATCATTTTTGAGTGTCAGCTGTAGATGTTTTTTTGGAATTCACCTGCAGTGTTCTTGGTTTGGTGTGTCAGTAAACCAGAGTGGAGGTGGTAACAGCACCCTGTACTACAGGTGGTCACATGCATCCTACAGCTTAGTAAGTATTTTGAACAAATATACAAATAGAGTATTTTTATGCTGTTAAACAGTCCAGTCAAAAGGAAAGAATCAATCATTAAGGGGATGTTAAATATAAGTTATTAGTTATGTAAAGGTCACTTTTTGACTTTTTGAAAAGGTAGGGGAATGCAGTCAAAATCAACAGAATTTCAAAGAGAAATACATCAAATCCTTGAAAGACTTGTTAATGAAAGAACATTTGAATTTACTTTAGGGACCCATATATATAGGGACTTTTCCTCTTTAGTAACAAAAATGTCCAGTATGGAAGACCAGTCTGTATTTTGTTGGTTGTTTTAACTAATCAGCTGTATAGAGGGAGGCACAGATAGCCTCACATCTGTTGATGCCTCATAAACACCTTCTTGAATGGCGTTTATTATTTTCATATGAGCCCATTAATTTAGCTGAAATTCAATCAGTAGTCGCTGTATCAGAGAAAATGACACCATAAGGATATGTGTGCTATTGTAATTATTTTCTTAATTTGATACCTTAGTGAAGACTCTGCTAAAATAAGGATAGCATTTGTGTACTGCTTTGCACAACCAAACCACTCTAATTATGACAGGACTTGTTGCATATGCTGAATTTCACAGGGGAGGTTTCCTCCCACGCTCACATCCATGTTTCAGTTAACTGTCTGAATCTGAGATTACAGGAACGAGAAAACCTGTAAAAGCTATGACAGAACCACGGTTAAATTTCAGCTGTGTTTCCATAAGCTTTCCCTCAGGCTGCAGTGCTCTGTGGGAACCATTTCGAGAGCTGCAGGCATGGAGGAGACTGGGCAGAGTGCTGGCTGCAGACAAGGATGCTCTGGAACACCAGAACTCTGAGCTGGAAGGGACCACGAAGACCACAGAGCCCAGCTCTTAAGTGAATGGCCCACTCCGGCATCAAACCCCCAGTCTTGGCATTTTGAACACATTCAGCATTGCCTCGAGTCCCACTGAACCTCCTGTCTTTCCTAAATACCGTTTTGGACTTCTTTCATGGCATGAGGGCAGAAGGGTAAGATTTTAGTGTCAGCCATACGAAACAGCAGAGGCCAAAATCCAGCAGGAGACAAAGCTCTTCCCTTGGAGCTTGCCTGGCCTCGTCCTTTCCCTTTTGACCCGCACAAGGAGGAACCAGAACAAGGGAACCACAGGGTGGTGCTGATAGTTCATCCCTGATACTTGCAGTATTTGATTCCTTTGGAGCCTGTCTTCCCAGCACTGGCTAAGTCACAGCTATTTTGTTAATCATAACATCACTAATTTCCTTTCCTGCTGATAGCTGCCTGGCGGTTCTGCTGCTGCCACTCCACAGTAATGAAATGTCATTGCAGGAGGTACAAAATGTGGCAAAGTTAAACAGCTGGGAACAAACAGCCTTCTCAGTCACAGCAGCTCCATGGCACGGATTAATTCGAGGGGAGAGGGTGTTCATGAACAGGCTGTGAATTCCCCCTTCCCGGGCTTTCTGTGGACAGTGGGACAGATGTGCTTCCATGCTTGGCCTGTCCTTTCTCACTAACTTCATCTTTTTTAGCCTTTGGAACCCTCTTGAAAGCAGAGCAGAGCACTCCAGTCTGCTCAGGCAGCCTGGGCCAGCAGCATCCTGAGCACTGGAGAGAACACTTTGACTCATGAACTCTTCCCGAGTTCATGAGAGTGAGGGGAAAACAAGAGGAACTGCAGCCCAAGTCCCAGTTACTTCCCAAATTATCTCCTCCTGCGCCACACCCCGTATCTGGGTTGAGTCCAACAGCTCCTTTCAGAGACTGGAGAGTAATTTCACTTAACAGATGAATTCAAGGCAACCACAACATACTCCTGGAGCCCAGAAAGCAAGAAACACATAAAAATAATGTGAGAAAAAGGACCCCACCCCCCCACGGTGTGTAATGAGATCGGAACCCAACAATTGCAATTCTAATGTTAATTCTCTCATCTCAAGTGACTTCCCAAGATATTTAATTTCTAAAGCAGTCATATGTATGGCAAGGAATGTTTTAGGGGAGAAATTCACTACACTCCTCTGTTAGTCACCGCATCCTAGAATTATCTCAGGTGAATTTAAAGTGCTTGTTCATCATGGCAGCTGTAGGAATAATATTCCAGGGGACCCCATTTCCTCAAAAGTATTTCTCAGCAGCTTTTGAGTAGAGACAAGGCACTTCTAATGGTGCTGGAGAAGCCTCGTGGGCAGTTTTACTGAGCCATTGCACTCAATCTGTGCATGGAAGATATTGCTCTCTTGTAAAGCAAATAAAACCAGGAAAAAGCTTAGAGTGAGACAATATATCTTTCCCCCCTCAATGTTCTATGCAGATCAATACAAACAGTTCAAGTTGATTGAATGTAATTCTTTGCCCAGATCAGATCAAAACTATAAAAACTAATGCACTGAGGTAGTCACCCAGTCTTGCTTTAAACATAAAACTTCTTTCCCTTGTAATGCACTAATTAATCAGGCAATCTGGTTGGTATATAGGAACCATCATTTACATTCCCATTTGCAAAATGTGTGAGAGCTTGTTATATAATTCATGTGTGATAACTTTTCTGAAGTTTCATTTTGATGGCAGTAAAGCTTGATAGTTCACTTTCTATATGCTTAGGTCAGAAATTATAGCCCCTTAAGAAATGCATTCTGCACAGTAGCTGAGTCTATGTCACTGTAGAAGCACTACTGCATGTCCCACATAACCCAGTAGGTACAGAACCTTGTTTTTAAAATACTGGTATAAAGAGAAACAAAAATAGACATAGGCCTATTTGAAAAGTGTCCTTCTTCCTCAGAACATGTTCCATAAAAAAATCTTAGTTAAAAGCCTCTATTAAAAGCTTTCAGGAACAAAAGTGCCTTGTGTGGCCCCCTGAAGCCTGATGAAGCACCCACCAGAGTGATTTGCAGCTCAGGGAGGCACAAGAACCACAGTGGATGTTAATTGCCATCATGGCAAAGTCTCTGCCTCCTTTTTCCCCCCACAGTTAACATTTTATGGGCAATGAACCACAGGAAATAACTGCTACTGATTATAATGAAAATGCTGAAACCTCTTAAATTATGGCATCAGGCAGGAGCAGCACTGATGTAATTACTATGTTAATGATCATGTAATATTTAAGTACTCCTGTGTGCTTTCCTAGTATTTTTTAGTGCCCATCTGTAACGTCCTGTGGAGGGTTAAGAGCTGTTGCCATTCCCCTGCTGGGTTCCCATGCAGAGGCTCTGATAGCTGTGCTGGGTCTCACAGCAGGGACCTGCTCTCCTTCTGCTGCTCTGCTCCTCCTGTGTGCAGAGGAGCTGCCACAATCCCCCCTGAGAGTCCCTTGGATCCTGCTGCAGGGGTCCAAGGAGACACCAGCACTGCGGTTAGGATTTTTATAGAGTCTGAAAGGCTCTCACCATTCCCTTCTCTGAGCCCTCTTATACCAAAGGCAGAACCAGGAGACAAAAGGAGAGGAATCAGAAAGGCTGTGCTGGCAAAGGAAGTGTGAATTCTGGGCTTTCACCATGCCACAGCCTACGTTTGACATCCCTTGCAGACTAGCATCTGGTAGTTTTTGAAGCACAGCATTCATGTATCTAGATACTTTTGGGAGGAAGAAAATAGAATGCAGCTGTGGTTCCAGTCCGACAGCTGGCTCCCAAGCACACCTGCCATGGAGCTGCCTTGACACCAGCTGCTCTTCTCTTGACAACTTTGAGCAGAAGGCTAATAATTATTTACTGGGAAAGCAAGTATCATAATGATATTACTATAAACTTTGCTTTTATTTGTTTTTTTTCCCTCCCTCCCTCCATGGTTTTTTTTTTTTTTTATTCGAAGAAACCTTCTCCAGGCCTAGTGATACAGCTGTAGGTTTGGAAATCATATAAATTTACAATTAGATCCAAAGTTAGGGAAGCTTAATTTTAAATTGGTATGATAAAGTCTTAGAACTCAGAATGCCTGTTCTAAAGAAAGCCACCAAGGCCTTTGTGGCACAATGAATTTTAGAGCCCCCTGCACTGGTCACCACTTTTATATTAACTCTCCCACACAGAAAGGGATCTGTATTTCTGCTCTGCTCTTCTTTGACTGGAAAAAATTAACCCTGAAACTTTCACATGTGATACTTAATGCTCTGTGTGTTTGAATTGTGACTATTCTGCTTGGGGAAACTAAGTCCAAAATGTCACGAGTGTGTAGCTGAGCATTGTGCCTGTCACTTGAGGGGAGGGGGCTTGCTCCAGAGATGGTGATCCAGGTAAAGTAAAAGATGAGAGCTGTGACACATCATTGCTTTTCTCTTTAGAAGGAGCAACCCACAGCCCCACCAATAAACTCTGACACTTGCCGGAGCTTGATGCCCTCATTCTGGTGGAGCAATACAAACACAGGACAAAATGCAATCACAAAAAACAAATGGATGCAAAAATGGAGGATTGAGCAAAGTGAATCAGGGAGATAGTTTGTGAAAGAGACAGCAGTCTCAGAGCTTCTGCAGTTTAGTCATTACTTGCACAAATAATGACAAGAGATCTTAAAGAACAAGCCTGTCCCCAGACTGAGCAGCCCAGGGAGGTTTCTGGCTAATTAAAGTACTCCAGCTGAAAGTACTCCAGCCACCCTGCAGCTTTGCTGCACTCCTTCCTTGTCCACAGCTCCCCTGTCTGTGCTTGGAGCAGCCCAGGTACACACTGACCTTGTACACAGGTACACATTGACCAGGTACACAGCTACAGCTGACCTTGTACAGCCCCAGGGAAGGACTGGCTGGAGCTTGCAGGGCACAGTCAATGTCTTGTGTGTGTGAAGACTGAAGAGCTGTCCTTCAAGAGGTCAGCAAGGACAGTTGTTGCGTGTCTAAGCCATAGGGCAGAGAACTTTTTCAGAGGCTGGGAAGTGTCAGAGCCCTCCTGTCCCTGCTCAGGTTCAGCAGGTGAGCACCTCTATCACATCACCCTTTCTCTGCAGGATAAAGTTGCTGGAAAAGTTCCTGGCTCTTCTCGTCCATGTGCCTGTTCCAGGCTCTGCCTCCTTTTATCCAAATATCTTATGTGCCTTTGACCAACCAGAATTTTAGTAGACTTTTGACATACTACATTACTCACCAAAGATACCTTCTGTGTTCTTTTCATACTTGTCAGGTGTTACAGAGCTTGGCAGGGATTCCTGAGCACTGCTTATCTGTCATTCACAAACTGCTGGAAACACGTGATGGAGGAACAAGTATCCCTAAAAAGAAAAAACAAACCCAAAAAAACCAAACAGGTGACTAAAACGCAAGTAAACCATCAAGATAATTTTGGTATTTTCTTATAGGCAAGCATGAGTTGTTTGAGGACTGATATTTGAAGATGCTAAATAGCAAGCAGAATTAGTTTTTCTGCAGCTAAATGTCTTTATTTAATTACAGAGAACTGACTGGCAGACTTCTTTTAGTATTAATAGATGCTTTCCCCATAAATGCCAGTTCAGCTAAGGGATTCTTAATTTGCAAATATGCATCACTGATTTTGATTTTCACTCAGTAATTTCAGCCTGAGCATAGACACATACATTCAGCACACACAGAAATTCTTGCATCTTGTTCTGTTTTACAGAAAACCATTCAGTCCTGTACACTAAGCAGATTTTGTATGAAATTGGTAAGTATTGAAAGGAAACTTATTGTAAGTAATAATCAGAAACCAGAATTTTGCTTTTTAACAAAACTACAGGAGGTCCATAAGCATATTTCAAATGATATTCTAATAACTGATGCTTAAATACTTTTAAAGCAGCGCTGTAATTAGATGTGTCTCTTTGAAACTTTCAGTTAAATAATTGCACACTAATGTAAAGAAAAACAGCTTTTCACTAAATAATTTTGCTTTCATCAGTGGAGATTAATACACTAAATAAGCAGTTGTTATTAAACTAAACATTCAATAATGAGTCATTACAGCTATATTAAATTCCTAGGGCCAAGTGCTGCAGCTTGTACTCCTGGAAGTGGGCAAAGTTCCCACTGCCTGAATGGGAGCTTTTATTGTGTGTGAATTGTAGAGCTTGTCTCAAAACTAGCTTGAAAAACCAATAAGGAAAAGTTAAACTGTGCTGAGGCTGAGTTTGAAAAACTTCAGTTCTTACCTATTGCTCATCTGCATGTATTTCTTGCACCAAATGATGAAAAGCTAAAAAGGAGGTGCTTAGTTCTAACTTAATGAAATTTCAATTTAACACAACTACTCTAAAAGTCACCATAGGAACTAAGATATCTCAGGAGCTCTTGCTCAGCTTTTGTTTCTTGAATATGATCTAGTTTTTGAGTAAGAATGCCATTTAGATCTATAAACAGATTTTAAAAATCACTTTTGAATCAATAAAAAATCGGCTAAACCCAACAAAATTATGAACTCGGTTGCCTTAAAAGAGACGCTTTTAAAAGATTTGTCATCTTAGAAGCCACAGGATACATTCTAAAGTATGTATTTTTCTTCATTTTAAAGAAGAAAAAATTAGCATCTTAGCTTTTTTTGTGAACTAAAGTCTTCAAAACTGATGGTGATCAGGTGAAATACCCGGATTTCTAACAGCAAGTTAAATGGTCTTAAGGATAAACATTTTTGTTCAAAGTGCAAAGTTCTGTGATCATTAGCAAATATTCTTTCACATTGTTGAAAATGCATTGGTTTTTAGTAATGATAAACTTTTTAAATATGAAGAGGTGTCCAAACCAGCTGCAAACACTTCCACTGAGTTTTAACTGTGGCATTTGAAAAGACCTGAGAAACTTATAATGATAGAACAAATGTACAGCAGCACTTGGTGGGGCATTCCAGTTAGCAAAGATCTGTTCCAAAGCACTTCACAGGTCAGATATTATATCTTTTTATTTAATGATTCATATTACATTTCTTGTCCATGAAATTTGAGTATTAACTCTGCAAAATATTTTTACTAGACCAGTATTAGATATAGGAGTTTTGGGTTTTGTTCTTGTGTATAATTTCTGAGCCATCAAGGCATCTCCATCACTTGTTAGCAAGAATTAACTTTCCAGCTTTAAAGCACAAATATCATACTTTCTGCTAAAGTGACAAGGATATGCACAGATTTGTTATCCTTGTGGGACATGAAGCTAGTAATTTGAATTTGAAAACAGTATTCTGTTCCTTTTAAAGTTTAATACTTGTAGTTAAGAACAATTTAGTACAGCAATAGTCCTTGAAATGTTCAAATGCTTTTGAGACCTGATCCCTGAATTACCACTATAAAAAAGGTATTGCTCCTCTTTTTTTTTTTCCTTCAAATAATGTTGTTTGGGAGTCCAAGCTTCACAATGCACAAATGCCTCTGCGTGGATCCCAAGTGGAGTTTGTGCTTGCTATTTAAATGAGTTGGTTTTGAGCTTGTTATGTAGAGTGGCATTTGAGCGCTCTCAGCCTAGAGCTCTACAAGGTGAATGACTTGCACAAGGACTCCTTGGCACTCCTTTTCAATTTACCTTCAAACTCCCTCAAGCCTTAAAAAAAAAAAAATCAGTTTCACTATAACAAGAGTTTAGCCTTTAACATGCAAAGCTCACAAGCCCTTAGTCTTCAAAAGGCCAATTTAACAGGAACAAGAAAACCCACAACACAAACTTGTTTTGTTAACTCTGCAGGTGAACTGCATAGTTAGTGGGAATTCTAGATTCTCCCTAAGTCTGACTTTGGAAGTTTGAACCGTAGAGAAGGAAAGGTTGGAGGTTTTTTAGCATCAGTGAATATACAGATACAGGAATTGAGTCTTATTCAATACCATATAAGTTGAAAGCAATTTCAATGACTGACTGATTAAAATCACTGAAATAATGTTGATGGAGTATACCACTGATTCACCAAGGGCAGTAGTGGCAAAACATGCCACTGCCCTTCTTTGAGCAGAAAAACTGGTCTGTGGGTTTAGGGGAAATGGCAGACCTAATTCATCTGTGTCCTGCTAATGGAACTGATCCATCTCATGGGATTGTGTGGTTTAAGCTGAAGAACATCACAAGGATGGTAAGGAAGGTAAGATTCTGGCTAATGGAAAGCTAATGATAGGTTGTAAACACTGGGAATAATTAGGCTGCAGAGAACTTATTAGTGAAAAAGTTGACCTGCCATTAGATATTAGTCAATGTTTTTGTCAATATGTGACAGAAAATGAGAACATGCTATTGAAGTTGCTCGTGATGGGAAGCTGGAAATCTTCATCCATGTGGCAAGTACACATTAAGAGGATAAGGAATGCCCTTAGGAGATCCTGTATGATGACAAGCTTTGTCATTCCATCCTAGAGAAAGTTTAGCAAAATGATAATCTCATTCAGGACTGCTCAGTTTGGTGTTGCATTTGCATTGCAGAAAGGTGCTAGAATCATAAACACCTGCAGAATCATAAACACCTGGATTTTCTGGGTGCGGGGCCTTTCAACTGCCCTGCAAGATGACTCGGGTGCACTGAGATGCCTGTGTTTAGATTAGGGGACACTTGGAAATTTTTAGCTCTTTGAAAAGCACCAGGAGATGGAGCTCCAGACTGCACAGCACAATTTCTTGGTGCCAGAACAATGAAACCTGTAATTTCTGAACTGTTAAATGCTTATTTCTTTTCAGCTCATCATTTACAGGATTTCTTTAAATCATATCTCTACTTATGGGAATTAAATACTCCTTATTCGAAGCACCGTGTTAACCCCAGGGAACAATTGCTAATGTTTTTCTTCATGGCTCTGCAGCCTAAAGTAAAAGAAAAGAAAACCTGACTGGGGGGAGAAATCAGAACAGACATTGATTTAAAATAGGTTTTGGGGATTATTCTGCAGTATGCAGTAACTTTATCATCTTCTCACTTTTATGAGCATATGGCAATGCTCAAAAAATAAAATTCTTTGGAAAATATGATCAGGTACATCCCTATTATCTCCCTTTAGAAATGGAAAGCACAACATTCCCTGTGTAAAAGCATAGTAGTTAGAAAGAGGAGCAGGAAACACCATGAAAGTTCTCCATGATACAGCCTGTGTACTCCTCCAGTGGCATTTCAAAAATGCCACATTCTGGGGGTTCTAACAATTTTAGCTCCCATTTAATCACTTCTGGGAAGAAAAAGTAATTCCTTTGTTCAAAGCAGTGAATTTTGGAGCTGTCTGAGAAATCATCACCTGCTATGGAAGTCTAACCCGAAAACTGTTCTCATATGTAACCTGAGAACAACGTTCTGTTAAATCCCTTAAAAAGTGAACCCTTCATAAAACTAAATTAGTTCAACTCTGGTTAGCCTCCCACCTCATGAGAAGCCTGATATAGCAATTAACCTTGTTTTTAACTGATATTTAAAGTGTATGCATGTGCTTTGATCTCTAGTCAGATTTTTGATACCAATCAGGGAGATTGTGCCCAACATCCCAGAGCTGCAGGTTTCTCAGAACATGTTGCTATTAACATTTTCCCAATAAAATAGTTACATGTTGAGAATAAAACTTTAAAAAGCAATAAAGAGGCTAAAGAACATAATTCATGCTGACTTTTACTTTTTGTGAATGTGTCAATATCTTTTCATTAAATCACAGTAATTTAAACTGATTTTTTCTCCCTCTGTGCTATGTAAGATTAGAATATACAGTAAAAAACAGACCTTGTTTTTATGCTATAGTGCTTTAAAAGTGTGATATTAATTCTGGCAAAAATAGTCTACAAAAGAGCTTTATGCTAGTTATAAGTGTTTGACATAGGAAATATGTGAAATACCAATTATGGGCTGATCAGAAATATCTCTTGACATTTTTAGAGTGCAATGTGAGAAGGGTTCACGTATTTAATTATGACTTTTTCAAATAGGGCTCTCCAACTCAATGGGAGCCTCCACACTTACCGTTTTAAGAAAAGAGAATATAAGATTTATATGATAGGGGAGGGAAAAAGAACATGGCTTCAGGCTGAAATGGTTATCAGTTTTTAGATTAATCACCCTTATGTAAGTTTTTCCATTGGTAGCAAGATATTAAGATATTTACAGCCAACATATATCACACTGAATGGATGGTATGAAGGAAGATGGACAAATGAGAATATACTCAACATGCAGACTACAGAGCTTTCATTAAGAGTCTAAATAAGATAGCTGTTAAATAACTTACCTCAGACTGTCTTGCCAAAGATTAGAGAATGAAGTTCTGCTGTAAGCTTAATATTTCTTTTTCATATTTTTAAAATTGGACTTACCAGTATACCATCAAAATTTCATTTTCCTCAATTACTCTTCCATGTTTATACTCAAAATACTTGGAAATACAAAGCAAGAGAACACAAAATACCGTTTTCCCAAGTTTTGAAATTCAGGCAATGAACTGGCCACTTTGGCTCCTAGAATTATGAGAAGTTGTATTGTGAAGGCCATGGGCTGCCCTTGTTACCACAGCACACCTGGATGTGATCCTAGCAGTGAGTTAATGCACAAATTCTGCTTTGACCCACTGCCCAAGGCTGCAAAGAAAAAGAGGAACACTCCCTCAGAGCCCTGCCTGTGGTCTGACACCAGCACAGGTACCACCTCTGTGCTGGTATTCCTGATCTGCTGCTGGAGCACACAGCTTCCTCTGCACTTCAAAATATGAAATTGGGCTCAAGAAATGCCCCCAGTGTCATAAAAAGATTAGTTTAAATGTGTGCAGCTTCCCAAACTTTGGTCTGTTGCAGGTAAGTGGTGAATTAAAATAACCAGTTCCAGTTTTGCCTATTAAGAGGTGGTCAAATAAATAAAACACTGCTATTTTTACACTACTTCAGATATGTTATGCAGTCATGAAGAGAAAAAGCCTCTTCTGGTCTGTTGAATTGTAAATGCTCCCTACGTGAGACAAATTTCTGTATCAAAACACAGCTAACAATGCAAAATGATGAGAATTCCTGTTTCAGTATGATAACAGGATCACAGAAAGTGCTCTTGTTACATCTAGGAAAGAGGGTGGGTATATATAGAATGTGCCTGGTAGCAGCTTCCATAATTAACAGAGAAAAGAAGTTAGCATTGTAATTCCCTGTTTTCAATCACTTATAGCTTTATAAAACAGATCCCTTTTGTGCTGCAATTTTCATCCTGGATTTATGCCAACGTCAGCATTTTAAAGTATGATGAAAAAGTAATCTGCATTCCCAAGAAGACTGAAAACACACACTCACACGGGTGACTGCAATCACTGTGCCCCAAAGTTCTGCTTGGATGTTGCAGTTTGCCAAGACTGGACCTTGCCAAGGGCCATGACTGTGTCCCAGGAGTCAGTGCTCGTGGTTTGTTCACATGGAAAAGGAATAGCATGTATTGAACAAGCTGATGCTCAGGGAATTTGCAGTAATTATGTCAAGAAGGACATGACTGGCACCATCACCAGTCTTTTATTAAAAACCTCTTGTGCCTTCTCTCAGGCAGCTCCACACAGCTCTGGCTCCTCTGCAAGTTTCCTTCTTCCTTCTCCATGGCAGGCTAACCCAACCTGTCCCTGCCCAGCCACCTACCCCTGCCTTCTGCACTGTCCTTACAAACTTCTCCTGCAGGAATTGACACAGGGTTTATTTCCCCACTTTGGCTATGAAGGTTAGAAAAATCTGTCCCAGCTCCCACTTTTCCCTTTTAACTAGCACTAACAGCTGCCTTATGTACTGACAGTCTTAGTTTCTTATGTTTTAGTAGCAGGCTACATTGTCACTTGAAAAGAAACCAGGCAAAGTTTTCATCTCTCTGCAAAGCTCAGACACATACTTAAGCATTGTCCCAATTTAGAGAAGAAAGAAAGGAAAGATTTTTAGCGTAATCACAGTTTTCATAAATACTTGCCAAGTGTAGAATTTTTGATGTGTCTGCAGTCATAAATATGTCTGTTAAGCATGCAGTTTCTAAAGGTCAAGTAGGACTCTTTAAATTTCATGTAATTACAATCTTTATTCTGCAAGGGTAGTAATGTGTGCTTACTCTTAAACTGTTCGTGAAATATAGCAAAAGCAAAAAATTCCCTCGGTGTGCAAAGCTACAGCTTAATCCATGGCAAAAGGAAAAATGTTTTGCCGAGCGTGCTGGTAGAACCCAGGGTGGTCTTCTTACTAATTGATGTAAACATCAAAAATAAATTATCTCACCTATACATGTATCCACTTTCTTGTGGAAGTGCACACAAAGAATCTGTGATTCCTCCTTCCATGTTCAATCACACCTTTGCCTTTTAAACACTCAGCAAAATTAAGACCACAGTTTCATGCACAGTTAAAGAGATCTGCT
This sequence comes from Cinclus cinclus, assembly GCF_963662255.1. Taxonomy (NCBI): domain Eukaryota; kingdom Metazoa; phylum Chordata; class Aves; order Passeriformes; family Cinclidae; genus Cinclus; species Cinclus cinclus. The sequence goes on from NC_085066.1 coordinate 830,930, forward strand.
TTAGGTCTTTCTTCTCTTCTTCTTCACCCTCAGCATCTCTGCCACCCAAGGAGATCCAGGAAATGTTCTAGCTTAGAAAAGAAAATAAAAACTTTTATATGGCCTCCCCAGCTTGATCTGCTGCTTTTGGCCCTTGGGTCTCTGATCTATAACTTATTGCTCTGAGCCTAGTTTCTCTCCAATGAATTCAATTCATATTAGAACTGGAAGAGAGAAGTGATGTAACTCCAAAACCATTATCTTCTCCCCTGTGGATTGGTACATGAAGATGAAATTGGTACAATGTACATGAACATGTACCAACAAACCAGCAGTGTCTACAGATTCCCTGCTATGCCAGCAGCTGTACAAATAAAAGCACATATATAAAGGAGTCATAATCTTGGCTAAGTCTAAGATACAAGAAGAAGAAAAAGCATCTTGGCTAGCAGTCATTTTAGCTTGATTTTGGGCAGAGAATCTATGGATGTAGCGGCCACACTACAAAGGCAAATCCTTCAGTACTTTGTGTTCATCAGCAGGAAAGTAAAGCTTTGCTCATTCAAGGATGCTTAATGTTTTAGGAGCTGGCTTCCATTTCCAAAAGTTTTAGGCAGCTCAGCGTCAAAAATCGTCCAGATGCGTAACTATGTGTTAATTTGGAGAAGGGCCTTTAGGAAGGCCCCAGAGATGAGGTTTTGACTGCAGTGGAGGTGGGTGAGTCGGTCACTGCTACCCAGCTGTGAGCAGCACTCACAGAGCTGCTTCCTGCAGGGCAGCTGACCCAGCACCTCTGCACGTGTGCCCCGACAGTGCCCACACTGCTCCCCTGGCACGCTGCTCTTAAATAGAGACAAGAAGCACACTGTGTATTTTAGCCCCCTTCATTGTTCACCTCCTTTTAATTTTTTAAAAATATCTTCAACCTAGGCTTTTAAGTAATTTTTCTGCTGACCAGCTCAGCTGCCTCAGTTTTGCATTAAAGGTACCTGATGCCCTCTGCATCTGCCTGTGCTTGTGCATCTCCAAGACTCTCCTGGCAGTTTAAACACTGGGCCCCTTTAGCTGAGTCTGAGGCTTGCCAATGCAAGCCTGATCTCTTTTATTTTACAACAGCAATAAGTGCTGCGAACAGACTAAATTTTTTTCTTGATTTTGTCTCATTGATATTGAATTATGGTTTCTGATAGCTTTCTTCTTTGGCTTCACAGCTAACTTTCAATGATTTTTTCCCAATTAGTATTGGCACGTTTAGCCCAACAGAGCTGGACAGGAGTCCATTTGTGCCCATAGTACAAATTTTCACTTGGATAAACCAATTTTCAAGTGAAAGAGAACCCAGTTCCTTGTCCTAAAAAATGGTGTAAATGGCCAAATCGTCAGAGCTAAATAGTGGATCCAAAAGACTTCTTGTTTGATAATCTATTGCCAGCCTCCAGGCAAAGAAAGGCTTCTTTGCCCACTTTAGAAAACTCCTAAAGTCAGAACAACAGAGATTCAGGAGGTGATACTTCCTGTAAATTATACGGCACATCCCTAAGGATAGGAAACACGAATCTGTGGAATTAAATGACAGCCTTCAGCCTGGTTTTAGCCAAAGGCTAAACTTGTCCTTCCTGAGCAGGCAGCCACAGGCATGAGGCTCACAGATGAAGTGTCTGATTCCTGTGCTCAGATCAGGTTGAGCACTGGCCTTGGTGCTTGCTGGCTTTCTCTGCCAGCTCTGAGACAGTGCCAGTGTTACCTCTTTTAAAATCCTTTTATGGCTATTGATCAGCATTTATCCAAGAACCTTTCAGGGCACACTCAAGGGGTTACACACATGATTGGCAAAAAAACACAAAGAGGAACGTGGTGTGGGTGAGCATCAAGCATTCAGTGTCTAAATTGAGATTTGAGTAGTCATTTTGGATAACAGTTCATTACAGCACTGAAAGTAGTGGCCATTGGAATAAGGTACTTCTGAAATGACCAAGGGTCAAACCCATAACTCTGCTTTCACACATCTTCAACTCAATTTAAGGGTGTTAGCTAATACACACAAACTTGTAAACCTTTCTGTTTCTGGAGACAATAGTAGTGCTATTGTTTGGTGTACTACTAATTGCCTGATGGTTGTGCTTAAGTAGAAAATTTGACTTTTTTTTTTTTTTTTTTTGCTACTATCAGTAAATCATGCCCAACTGAACTCTAAATGCTTCAAGCTTTTATTTTTCTCTAATGAATAAGCTATTTGCTTCATTAGAATGATGGTAGGCTTACAGAAGTAGAGTTTTCATATGGCAGTAAAATGGAATGTGAGTGGTTATAAAAGCACTTCAAGATATCTTTCCTAAACTCAGTAATTTATTATTATTCCTTCAATTATATGCTCAAGGTAGAAGCTTAAATATTGTCAGATCATCATCACCTTTTCAGACAGAATATATACAAATTGGAGAGACCCTTTTAATGGCAATATTTGCTTCCAACTAGTGCTGATGGTTTGCTGGTGACATGGTCGTTGTGCTGCATGAGTTTTTTTCAAGACCCAGCTCATGCTTGCAACACTGTGCTCTGGTACTCAGGGACACGTTTTAGCTACCTCAGTGGAGGGGACCAGACTGTGATGACAAAACATTGCAGGTTTGAGGCTTCTCAAGACCTCACAGAGTTTTATCTTTCTGACTAGATCTAATTCCTTCATGCTGAGTTAGACATTTTGCACAAAGGGTGGTTGGTGATGGCACCTGTCAAACAAAATTCCTCATTCTAGCAATCCTCAGAAATCAGCCTCGCTTTTTAAAGAGCAGAGAGGTTTCTCTTCTGCAGCTCCATGCTCTCTGGAGGCTATTTCTTGACAGGTTGAGTATGATGGCTTCCAGTTGTTCAAAAGTATGTCTCTTGCCATCATTGTACATGGCTAATTGCATTTTATAAAAATGGTTTGCAAGTGATTTGTGAGGGAGATTTGCATTATAGCTTGCACTTCATGTTCATTTCCAAATTCATTTATCTCACATAAGTGTTTTCTAAAAGTCAAGAACTAAAAAATATAACTAGGAGTAGTTTTCAGAAGTCTATTACTGCAAGTTCTTCTACAGGGAAATGAACAAAATAAAGTTTAAATGCTTCTTCATTGCCAGTAGTTCCCCTTGATCCAATTAAAACTTCTTTACCTAACGTTACACAAGACTGATTTAAAGATAACCGTCCAGATTGATCTGAGAAGAAATGCATTAAAACATTTATGTTATTACAATATACACAAAATGCATTAAAGTAATGAGACCAGCCTGACAGAAACTCACAAAATCAAAGACTTTCACAGGGGAGGTTGAAATGCCATTTTTAACACACCCAGCAGACAGATTACAGCTTTCGTAGAAGATGAAATTACATGTTTTTTTGAGGCTCCCTAATAAAGAATCACTCAGGCATATTGTAATGGTTTCAAAATTATATGGTATTTTAATCCTTCGCATTTGTCTTTGTATTATGTTAGATTTCTATCAACATTTCAACACCCTGTCTTAGTCAAATTATTATCTTTTCATTACTTTTTCTTTTTCATAGGAGTAGTGGTACTTATTATTAACTGCCTCAGTTCTAGAGACCCTTCTTGTTCTCTTTTTCAGGAAATTAGTGGGATTTTTGTTTCAGCTTTGGTTTTAGATCAGCAGTAAGGTATATTGACATACATTATCAAAGAACTCTGAAAATTAGCTCTTAAAACCTAAAGTCAGCTGAATGGCTGTTGGTAATAGCAGAAAATCCTGATATTCTTCTCTCAGGAGCAGTTTCTCCAGCTCCAAGCCCCAAGGTAAGTCAAACAATTGCAGCATGAGTGCTACTGAATACTCAGCACAAAGTCATACCTCTTGATGAACACGATTTTACTGTCAAAGCAATGGTGAGGGATAAGATGGAGGTCTAATAAATACACTGGGTGAATTGAGAGATATGAGTATTAAATATCAAGGAAAATCTGAGCATTTACATTTTTCTCTAATGCATTTTTTATGTTCATAACCCTTCACATTGTACTATATTCTCTGAACTAAGAAGTTCTGAGTGTCAGAGTAAATGTGAAGGATAAAGTGAAAGTATAATAAATAAAGTAGATGAGCTGAAAGATACTAGTGTTAAGCATCAAGGACAAAGAAAAGCATTTTACACTGAAGCCTTTTTTTATATTAATTCTATTTCACTACTTTCTTATTCCGTCTATTGCTAAAGTATCCAACTGGTCAGTTGTGAACGAATGTCTGAAAGCTTAGCAAAAATATGAACCAAGTACAAACTGTTGTTGTGAATGAGCAGATAAGCTAAAAGTTTGTGTTGAGAGGAGATGGCTTCTCGTGTTGGCTGCAGTAACTTTGGTGGCGTGGGCACAGGTGTGCCTCAGCTCTGACCTGGGGCGTGCCATTTTCACAGTGGGTCTGGGCTGTAGTTTAACAGGTGCTAACCCCTTCCCCTTTGCCCTATTATTAAATAGTAACCTCAGTAAAAGATGACATCTTTAAGATCACAAAGCACAATGACCAGCTCTTTCCTGCTCTCCGCAGTCTGGGACAGAGGAGGCTTTGCCATTGTCCCTGGCAGTCAAACGCACGAGGTGGCCACGAGTGGGGAGGGCAGCTTCACTCCCAGGGAATCACCATCCCTGCGTGGCCTGGCACTGCTCAGGTGCACCCAAGGGCACTTCCTGGGAGAAGCAGCCTTTAGCACATTCGGGGCTGCTCCTGTTTCCACGCTGCAGAGATTTCAAATGTACTTCTGGTGGCATAGCCCATTCTTTGCCTCATGTTCCAGGTGAGAGATGCTCAGGTGGAGAGCCTTGAGTTCAGCATTTTATGCTCCCTCTGAGAGTGGATACAGCTGTCTAGAAAAATTTGCCCCTGAAAACTCGAGCTCTGCCTTGTGCATGTTTACCAAATTCAGTGTGAATGAAGAAACGCCCGTGAAAAAATGAATTCAGGTGTGGTTCACAATGATCAGCTTTAAAAAGCTTAATGCTCATTAACTGCAGAGAGTTTGTCGTGTTTCTCTAAACCAAGACATGTTGCTGCTAAAAACTACTTAGTTCTTGAGGACTGGTTCAGCCTAAGAGTAGCATGGAGTATGAAGGGCTATAGTTTAAAATAACTGCTGACGAAGAAACTTCTGTGGGAAACTTGCCAGGCTTATAAAAGGAAAAGATACCATAGCAGAATATAAAAATGGATAAATAATAAATTTCAACTTCGTCTGGAGCTGTGGAGTGTGCTAGTATTTACGGTTTTGAAAGGTTTTATGGAGAAAATATTTTATTTTTTATGTTGTGAAATATATAGCAACATAAAAATGTAATGGTTGGCTTAACCTATAAAGAGTTTTTTAATCAGTAAGTTCCTGACAGAAGGTGGAATTTGTATCTCAGTACAGAATTTTTTTTTCTTCTTTTAATTTTCGAAGTTCAGGATGCCTTGAACTTCCCAGACATTTTAGGATAAATTTTCAAAGCTCCATGCAGGAGAGATGCCAACATGAAAAACATCAAGCAAACCCTGAGTTATGTTTGTGCATCTCCTGTGTTGTGTTTTGATAATTTCTCCCATATATCTGCATAAAGATAGGGTTTGTGAGCACGGTGAAATTATAGATTGAGCCAGTTATTTTCCTTCTTCCACGCTATGTGGAAATTAATAAAGTAATTAAATGTTACATTTACCGTTCATTGAATTACTTGGTTGTTTGGTAATTATTAGCGTGATTACAAAGTGACATAAACAACCGTGTGGCTCAAATGTGCAATTATGTACAATATATGCTGAGCTGACACACACAGAACATATTCCCCTGATTTTTCAGGCAATTAATAAGTGCTCATGCAAAGCAGCTTGTGCTAAGAGCTGTAAATGCTGCAGCAGAGTCCATTTCTTGTTCAGCTTGTGCTTGTGTCTGCACTGAAGCACGCTGCCAGTGAAGTCAACAGAGGCAGTTTGACTTGTTCATTGCTAAATGTCACTTCAGTGGGTGACAAAGGCAGTTCTGCTCACTAGCAGCTTACTTGTCTCACTTTTGGCTTTGTCTCCCCTGCTGGAACACCTGTGTATAATGTCACACTGTTCTAAGAAAGTGGTAATATTGAATTACTTGGAGATTTTGAGGATTTATATGATTCTGGCCTTGATTTCTCTAGTAACGTTGTGCAATTCTGAAAAGGAGAAATTTTCTATGTTTGCACATGGCAATATCTGTGCTATTCTTTCATATTTTCTTGCCTGTTTAATGTAAAATAAGACTACATGTGACTGCCACTACTGTCTGCTTTGTCGTTGTAAGAGAGACAGTGTTCCATTTCCTGAAAAAAATTCTGAAAAGACAGCAGTTGTTCATCAAAAATGAATGAACTCACAAGGTTGAACCACAGCTCCCCCATAAACCATAGCTGTGCAGTATTTTGTAAGGGAGGTCAGCCACAACTAAAAACTTTTATACCAGACATCTGGTGGGTTCCACGTTTGCTAGGAACAAATAAACACCCCTACATCTTCTTTAATGTATCTGACTGTGAATATGGCTCAGCTCTGCTCCTCTTCTTTAACTGCACTGACCTTGAGCTTGATTTTGCTGGCTGGGCTGTATATTAAACCTAAAGAGCTGATGTAGGGACTAAAGATGACAGTAGGACACATTGTCTTCTTCAGTGGTCACTCAAATTATGCAGAAGAGAATGAGTCATCCTGGTACCTCATTCTTTCCCCTCCTTTTCCTTCTTACCTCCATTCTACACCACGCTGAAATTTTATGCTTTTCCTTGCAGCCGAGTGTTTGGCAATTTAAGGCTGTGTATAATCCATTTGTGTGTCTCGACACACTAGTTATACTCACTAGGCTGGTGGAGAGATAAAGAAGAGCAGCATAAAACCAGGACTGTACGCATATGTTACAGACATTTTCTTCTTCTTCTAAAACCTCTGGAACCTCTGGGATCATATGACCTTGAAGAAAAATCTTCCACTAGGGCCACAGCACAGTAAGTTTGCTTCACCCTGGGCTCATGGCTTCAGCTGTGTTTTCTGCATTGGCTCAGTAATATCTATAAATCTTGCACGTTTTGCTCTAGTGCAGGTCCGGGTGTGGGTTTTGGTGTCACTGGTTGCTGCTGTTTCTTCATTCCCTTTGGCAATTTGAGTCATTTCCCGAAGAACTCGCACAGACTGATTTATGAGGGCGTTTGGCTTCTGCAGAGAAGCAAAGCAGAAGGAAGCAAGGGAGGAAGACGCTGGGATGTGTGTCCCAGCCGGCCAGCCCTGGATGTGAGTCTGTGGTCAGCAGCCCTGCTGTGCCGAGCTGCCCTCCAGGCCGGTGCTGTGCTGAACGTCCCTCCCAGCCGTGGGACAAGCTCAGCAGCACAGGGGTCTGTGCCAGGTCCTGCTCTGCTCCACCACTGCCTCACCTCCGTGGCCGGGAGTGCAGCAAGCAGCTGCCACGAGAGCACCCTTGATGTCTGACGGCACAAGGGATGAACAGAGTGGTTTTCGTGCAGGAAAGTCACGCAAGAAGCTGGATGACAAAGGGTGGAATCTCTTTTATGGGCATGGTGTGCTGCACACACAGCAGAGGGCCCATGGGTGTTTAACTGCTCATGGTTCCAACCACCTAGAAGGACATAAGATTTTCTGTGCTAATCTCTCCTTGTAATGCCAGCTCCAATAAATGGAATTAAGTTGTCCTCCACAAAGCCTCTGAGGCTCTCCTACCGCAATCTTAACAGCCCAGCATCTCCTGCTGCAAAACACCCCCACCCTGGGGGATAAGAGCAAGGAAATAGTGCTCAAATGAGATAACCTGCATACCTTATATAGCTGGGGAAGAACTAGTGATGTGCACTGTGACTTGGCACAATAAGCCCCAGATGAAGGCGTTCCCTGTGTATTATCATTAGCTACAAGTGAACAAGTACAATGCCCCGAGTCAGGATTTATTGAGTCCTGATTCATTAAGAGGCAGAGGCAGGTAGGCTACAGCAATGAAGTAGGGTAAGCCATGCAGGGGACAGCACTCAAATTTAATGCCAGGAAGCAGCTTCTGTGAAGATGAAAGGACAACATTCATCCTGACATTTCTCATGCTTTCAGATTTTTTATTTTTTTTTTTAACACAGTGGCAACCTGTGCTGCTGGAGGCAGAAAATGGATGGTCCAAGTGGAAAAGCTGTAAAAGAAAGAGCTTCTGCTATGGCCCTGATCTGCCCTGCTGGGTGCACACATTGTGGCATTTTATTAAACCCTTATAGAGTGCTGCTGCCCTCCTAGGTCTGTGCCTTTTATTTTTTTGCAGGCTTATAAAATGGTATGCACAGGGATAGTTTTTGAACAATACAACTAAGCTATGTAAAATAGTTTGCAGTCAAGCAATTAGGCCAGGGCTCTGGACCACATTTAAAGTATCAGATTTGTCTCTGAATGCTAGGGGGAACAGAGGCGAAACTCATGAAGAAAGAAATTGCTAATTCTAACCCAGTTTCTGGGTTCATTTTCTAATTGCCATGTTCTTGTTGCAAAATGCTTAGAAAAGCAGAAACAAAATTCAGCATTTGCTCTTCTTTCACCTCTTGCCTTGTTTTATTTTGTCAGCACTGTGGTGTGACAGAGACAGGGATGAAAAACCTCTGATTTAGCTGTTTCTCAAACACAGCAACCACATCCAGTGCTTGAGAGCTTGCAGGCTGATATCAGTTCTGATATATGTATCAGGAAATGGAGTCATCATATTGGTTTTGTTCACGGGCAAGCTCTTCCTGCCTTTCAGTGATATTTGTGTGAATGCTCTCCTTAGCTCCTTTCTGCAGACCCCAACAAAGTAGCCCTTTGCACTCTTAGAAGTGAGAACCAGAAGATCAGCCCTGTAGAGCTTTACCTGCCATCCTGGGCAAGCTCTCCTTTCAAGAGGTCTCTATGCCTTTTTCCATTAGGGAGTTACCCTTTTCTCCATTTTACTGCAGTAAATTTTGTGCCTGCTTAGTGGGCTGGTAGAAAAGCAGGTCTTAGCACATATTTAAGACACGGATCTCATATCTTTCTGGAGACCTTTTTGAGAAAAATGATGGTGAACAGCTATGGGAAAGTCAGAGGATACAATTGTCACTGGTGTGATGATGTCACTTTCTGCTGTTTTTCTGTAGACAAACCAATAAGGTGTCACCTTTTGATGGTTCTTTGATAACCAAACACCATCTTGCATTAATTTCCGTGGGACCAAAGTGCACTCAGGGTAATGCAGGTTTGGCACTGGAGTCAATGGGAACGAGTTTTTTCGACCTCAGTTTGCTCTGGACAGGGTCCATGGTGTCCAGCAGGGAATTTATGGTGCCACCTAACCCTTCAGGGTGTGCATGAGTCATCTCCGTGGTGCTGAGGCAATCTCAGTAAATAACAAGAGACAGCTTCTTTCTCAACAGGTGAACCAAATCCCCCAAGTAAATTTTTTTTCCCCCCAAGGAAGCAAAAGGTTAATTTGAACTGCTCATGGTCTTCCATGAATCAAATGAAGTAATCCCATGCCTGAGGTTTAAAAGCATCCGTAAATTAGAAGGGTGTAGAGTGCAGATCAAAAAGAGGGTTATCAAAGATTAATAAAAAGAGAGAGAGAGGCAAGAGCAGGAGAGAGACTCTGCTAGAAACACTCTCATAACTCCAGCCTGGAAAGTCCAGTTCACCTACGTGGGGTCCAGCTAACACACACTGTGTTACAGAGCTCAGGGCAACAATATCAAAAACATCACAAGGAAGACATAAGATAATTTGAGAATGCAGAAAATAAATTCTGCAAAAAATACCAAAATGAGGAATGAGTTGAATATATGAGAATACGCGGAGGAAAAATAAAGCAAAAATCTAAGAAAAAAATTTCTCACCTGCTTTATCCCTTATGAAGCCTGGTTATTTTTTAATGCCAGCTCTATCTGAAAGCCAAATTGTATAATGAAAAGAAGTGGAAAAACAGCTTTCTTTTTTTTTCCTGGAAACTAATTAATTAGATGGAATGAAAAATGGATTTATTAGGAAAAAAAAAAAAAAAGCTGGTCATGCCAAGGGAAAAACCTTTTATCACAGAAATAGTGAAGACTCCGTGAAACCAACACATTTTGTGTTCTCTAATGCTGATGAAAATTTGCCCAGGCCACATTAAATTTCCATGAGTATTGCAGGGTCCTGTTCATGTATCCTGATTTTCAGCTAGTAACTAAAGTCCCCCTAAGCTTAGCATTGAACAGAGTGAATTAGTTCCTGCAACACCGTGCAGGGTACTGGATGGGATTTAGGAGCCACTGTGCAAGGCAAACAGTGAGCTGTGTCCTTTTGCAGTGGAGATGTCAAGCAGTCCCCAGACCAGCAAGGCTTTTCTCTTGCATGCTCTTGCACATGCCTGACTTGGACAGAAGCTGTGTTGTCTTAATCAGACAGAATCTATCACTCACAATAAAAAAAAAATCAAAGCAAACCCATAATTATGCTATTGAAACACTGCATTTCAATTACTCTGCATGCTTGCCTCTGGTTAAAATTGAAGTGCACAGTCTTCAGGAGCTCATATTTTGCACAGCAATCTGTGTTGCCAAGCAGCAGATGGAAGAGCAGAAGATGGAGCAGAAAACCAAAGGACAATGCAGACAAAATTTCAAAACACTGTCGAAGGGTAAGACAAATCTCATAATTTGTTTTTTCATCGATAATTGTTTATGATTGAAAAGCTTGGGGAGAAAACATTCACATTTGAGGTGGAAGAAGCAGATTAAAACTTCCACCTCACAGTGGTCGTAGAAGGGTTGACCTACCAGGAGTGCAGCTGCATCAGATCAGGGCAGTGTCCTGGCACAGCTCTCAGCTGCCACACGCGACACCAAGGTGGAGTGGCTCTGTGCTGAACAGGACATCTCTGCATCTCACATCTCCACAGAAGCAGAGCAGTTTTGTAGGAAGGGAGGGGATGGCGTGAAGAACAAAGCACACAGCGAAGACCTGCATATTTCATGAGCTCTCCTTTTCAGTGGAAGTGCCTGTATACAATGCTCTGATGTTTCATCTTTCTCAGAGTGTGGCTGTAATATGAGAGAGCACATGATCTTGGATTGTGTTATCACACACAGCAAATGCTTTCCAAGGGTTTTATCTTAGCAAGCAGATGAGGGCCTTGCTCCTGTGCAGAATGTTGTGGGTAAGACTTCACTGCTGGTACCAGCAGCAGGAGCTTGTTCTTGTTGGCACCTGCAGCAGTGAGAGACCCTGGCCCATTTCCCCCCTTCATTCCAGCTTAGCTGGGCTCTACTGGTGAGTCTGCTCCACTGAGGTCAGAGCTTGTCTGACCATCTCCTAATTCTCTTAGATCCCCTTAATTTCCCTAGAAAATAATGTATTTTAAAAGCGTTTTTAAAGCTGTGCAGGCAGCCTGCCCTAAAAAAGCTGTGTGCATGTATAGGGCAGGCCAGCCACTAACCTGGCTCTGGACGTTCACCAGTGGGGAGTTATCCCCTAATGCTGACATTTTTGGGCAAGGTGCAAAAGGATGCACTCAAGTCAGCATGTCTCCATCCTAGTGCTTTTGCTTTATTTTCAGTTTATCCTGTAACTTGTCACAGATTTAAACAATGCCATCATCCTTACTGTCCTCCACTGGAAATTCTTCCAGTGATCAAGGAAAGGATGGCTTCTCCCTCCTTTAAATCTCTCAGTAAGGCCCTGATCCATTGCCCTTGGAAGTACAAATTAAGTGCCCTCCTGCCTAAATGAACATTGCACTGCATCCTGAAAGGAGACCAAAATTCTCATCTTAGACTGTTTGATCACCTTTTTTTGTTGTTGAACTTGTCTGCAAACTGCTGGAAAACCTGGACTGGTTATTTCAACAGCCATAATTGTGCAGATTGAAGTAATATTAGTAATATCAGCTAACAACATCAGTGAATATGTTCAGATTATTTCCCTCTAATGTGATGCTAATTTATTGCTGAAGCATCAGACTTTTATTCTTTTATGTGCCAATAATTAAAAATAGTGATTTGAATAAGAGACCCAGTGGTTCAATTAGAAAACTGTACTAGGTGTTGGAAAAATAAAATAAAATAAAATATATAAAATGCAGCACCATGGCATAACAGGTAATTAACTTTTAAAAATTCACTCAAAACTGTCATTCACTTACAGAAGTTGTCCAAAATTTGGTGAATAACAAATCAAAACAATTGTTCCTCACTATTACTATCAATTCAATTAAAGTCTAAAACAACTTCTCATCATGACTATTCTGAAAGCTTTGAAAACTGCTGTATTTCAGCATTCACATTCATGGTCTTCAGCTTCTAGAAATTCATTTGAGAAAGCAACCAAAAAACGGAAACATAAACTGCTATCAACTTTGTATTCCAAGAGAGAGGCATTTCAAAGTTTTATATCTACATTAATCACCAGCTGTCAGTTAAATAGCTAAATAGGCCAACTCTAAACGCACCAAGATTTCGTTGCTGATATTTTGAATCTGCATTTAAATCACCCTTCACTCCCATTCTATAAGCCAATGAATATTACTCCTATTTTCTTTGAAGACACGTTCCTAATTTCTTCTGAGCCTGCACTGAGGTTATGTCCTGCGTGGTACCAGAGGTGATGCTGTCACAGCAGATGTCAGCACATGAAACAATTCCTGCTGCATTTTGGGTACGATATAATAGCAAGATTCCACCTCCTGGAAAATATCTATTAGTACAGCATTGGTTCTGTTTATTTGTAGCCCAGGTTTTTCATTGTTCCTAAGCTTTTATTGATTTTTTCCCCCCTCAGTGTTGTGCTTTGCATAAATGCATGCAGGCCTCTGTATGCATCTGCAGAGGTATTTGCTATTTATACTGCATGTGATCACCAATCTAGTTACGAAACTTCAGTCACCCAGCCCGGGAGCAGAAATAGTTTCCCACAAGCTAAACATTCATTTGCACAGTGTGCTCCATATACAGATAAAGCCAGGCCACTCAAAATGGGCACAGGCTGGATCATGCCTTGAAAGATCTTTGTACTCCCACAGAGGTTCCTTAAAATAAAACCACCAGAGCTGCCCTCCAAAACACAGCCCTCAGGCCACCCCACTTCCCTCACACCCAGTTTTGCTAGCTGGCTTGTCCAGCAGCGTTGCTCCTGCAGTTTTTGTCCCCAGGAAAGGTGCAGAAGGAGAAAGGCACCTGCAGTGCAGCTGTTCTGTGGCACAGGTGATGCATATTTGAACAATGTGTAATTGATGCAAGGCTGCTTCTTAAAGATCTCACTGTACCTAAACTTTTGCCTACATGCCACCAAAATTTTGGTTCTAAGTTGCTGTTCAGGTGTCTAAAGTGGTTGTAGGTGCTGTTTGAAAGTTGCATGTAAGTACCCTTGAGATTTTTACTCCACAAATCAGGGTAGTTTGCATCTTTGAAAGTGTTAGTGGGGCCTGTTGTACCTTATGTGCTTATTTTCTTTCAGTTGTGTTAACAATGAAAGAGAAATTGAACAGGTGTGAAAAGCCTTGATTTGACACCCTTAAATAGTTTCAATCAACAGGAACATTCAGCATCGTGCAGAATAATCAAATGTTTCCTAGTGCAAATATTGATGAATACCAGCTCACAAATTTGGAGTGGCACAGCAATCCCCCCTCTGATTGTAATTGCCACCCACTACCTTTGCAAAGTGAAGAGCATGTGCCTGTGTGTTTTCACACCTGGTAAAGAAACCCAGGCTCTGGCAGTGGTCTGATTATCAACTGCACAGCTGAAGCTCTACTTTAACTACAGAGGGTCTAAATAATTCATTGCACAGGCTGGAGCAGCAGTGACTGAGCATTTCTGGGTAGGACAAGACTCACCTGTCTCCACTGACTGCCCTAATCCATATTTTCAACTGTCAGGATAATGGTAAAGATGTGCATGTAGTAATTTTCTAATATGGAATAATTAATAATTATTTTAAAAATTAAATAAGTGAAAAATCTTACAAAGAGGCAGACGTTTTCACAACTCTTACTTGTGAAGAGTTAAAGCCTCTTGATTTTATGCTGAGCTGGAATAGATTTGAGCAGGTTCTTTCCTATCCTTAATGACTTTTTGTTGTGAGTTAAAACTTCCAGCTAGGAATTTGCTTTGGGCTGAACATGAGACTCGTGAGGGTTGGAAAAGACCTCTGAGATCGTCCTGCCCAGCCTTTGACCAAACACCAACTTGTCAACTGAACCACAGCCCCCCATGCCCCACTGAGCTGTTGCTTGAGCACTTCCAGGGATGGTGACTCCACCAGCTCCCTGTCCAGGCCATTCCAGTCTCTGAACACCTTTCAGTGAATCAATTCTTCCTGGTGTCCAGCCCATTCCAGTCTCTGAACACCTTTCAGTGAATCAATTCTCCCTGGTGTCCAGCCCATTCCAGTCCCTGAGCACCTTTCAGTGAATCAATTCTTCCTGGTGTCCAGCCCATTCCAGTCCCTGAGCACCTTTCAGTGCATCAATTCTTCCTGGTGTCCAGCCCATTCCAGTCTCTGAACACCTTTCAGTGAATCAATTCTTCCTGGTGTCCAGCCTGAGCCTCCCATAGCAGAGCTTGAGGCCATTCCTCCTGTCCTGTTGCCAGTCCTGAGAGAGGAGACAGACCCACTAGAGAGTGATCAGGGCAAGATGAACAGACCCACAATGTTCTGAAATCAACTGGAAAAACCCACAACAAAAAACCAACCCCACAAGAGCTACTTACATGATGAAGTAGCCCAATCCTCAAAGTGCTTCACTGCCTTGTGTCCTCAGTATTGGAAAATCTCTCATTTCTAGCCTTCTTCTACATATTATAAGGTAGAGTAAAATACAGTGTTTTTTAAAAGGTTGAAATAATGGTCGTTGAAAAATAAAAATATTTGCTTTGTAAATTCAAACTCACTACCATTCAAAAATGGCAGGAGTTTTATATCTGTCCCCAGCAGACCCTAGGAAGCAGTTCACAGTGGGTGAGTATTTTGAAGATGATAAGGAAATGGGTCATTTTACCTACGGAACCATTTTGTAGCCTGATTCAAAGGCTGTTTGTGTAACCTGAAAAACTTGTCATAGTTGGGTATATACTATCAGTTGGATATCTTTTATAAATTTTGTTTGCTCTGGAAAAGAAAACATGAGTAAATAAATACTCACTCCATCTTAATAAACCTATCAATAAATATATTCTGTGTAAAAGTATGCCAATGATCTTGAAAGTTCAAAGCCAATCTTCTAAAAGATAAGTCATGCAGACATGACTTATCCCACGATATGGTGCAGCTGGAATGCTGGGTCTTACCTCAATTCCAAAAATCTAGAGTTATCCTTTTGTTATTGTTTGCTATTTCCACAGAAAGAATTTGCTACAAATTAAGTTCTAACAAATTGCCTTGTTATCTTTGCTGTACAGTCAGTTCTTCCAAACTAGAGGCACAGACCTTTGGAAAGGTTCACAGAGATTGATGTGGTGCGTTGGATGTGCATCAATGAGCCAAGATTGCTACATGTGATTGTTTCATAACAATTATCACAGATATTTTAAAGACAGCTTTTCTTTCTTTTGGAAAATGTGGGCTGGAAAAAGAAGCAGCAGACTTTAAAACAGACCTTATGATTATGACTAAATTATCATTTCAGAGATATTTACATTTCAGCCTGCACCTGTTTTCCTTAGGAGAAGCTACTTTCCATGCCCTATTTTATTTTCTTTTGTTTTCCTTCCCCCAGTCTCTGGTCCCCCACTTATATTTGTATTTCTCTTTTAGGGCAGGGGATAACCTCAAGCAGAGAGGCCACCCAGACTTTCTGGGACCCGTCCTGTGTTTACCCTCTGATGTCCTGTGAGCTTTCAAGTGCTATTGCTCTCTTTCAGCCCCTAGTCATCCCCTGACAGAAATATTTAGTGTGCACATTTATATTCTTTCCTCCAGGATACTCACTCACAAGACTGTCATACCTGCCTCAAACAAAAATATATGCCCTCAGGAGCAGGATAATTTCCTGAGTGAGCAAGCCCAGGGTTTGAAAGGGTGAGTTATTCCCATGCTGAGTCTGGCCACAGGATGTCAAACTTGCTTTAGTATTTTCAGGGAGCAATTTGCATAGCACGAGGCTTCACTGCAAAGGCTTCTTTTTTCTGTTTATATCAGCTTGCCTGATTTGAAAGAAAAGATTTTATTACTGTCCTTTTTTTTTTTTAACAGATGCTGCTAGATGTATGTGATCTCTGTGACCGTCTGGAGCTTCCCAGGACCTTTCCAAGAGGATCCCTGCAGCCCTGGCAGCCCCTCAGCTCTGGAAATCAAATTTGCACTCTTAACCTGATTGTTCAAAAGCAGAGGTAGATTAAAGAACTATATACATATAGTTCTGCCTGAGCTTTACAGGGAAAAGAGTCCACTGAGTTCAGTGGGGGGGATTAGGATGGAGCATTTGCACATTCTGAAAACAAAAGTGATGCCTGCAGGGCTGCCCAGGATATCCCCACATTTTGAGAGACATCTATTTCCTGCTGTGCACACATGCAAAACTTGAGAGAGCATCAAATTTATTTTATGTCTGGAGAGCAAGCCATCCTGCTGGCTTCTTAAGATGCACATTAAATTTATGTCTTCCTCAAGGAATTAATGAAACTTCAGGAATTATGATGAATGATATGGAGTGATTTATGAATGTCCATCACAGTTAGTCATTTTGCTTGTTGAGGAGGTTTCCAGGTTTTATGAACGCTGCTTTTGCAGGTCCATTGCCTCTTATATATGAACAATAAATGTCCTGCTTCATGGTGGAAAAATGGCTTGATAAAAAAAAAAAAAAGCAATGTCATAAGGAACATTTATAAACAGCTTCAGTGTAAAGCTGTGATCTGATAAGAGCCATTCAGAAAAAAACGAGGAACTGTCATGCTGGAAAGATTCCTTTGGAGCAGAGCAGTGATCTATAATAAAAACCAGTGCTCATATTGTGGATTGGGAACTTGCTGCTTGACCCTACTTGCTATAAAGTTTGATCCTTCAGTCTCTGATCTTTCACACTTGAAGCCAGTGGGAGTTTTTTCATCCCACCACTAAGCAAATCACAGGACTCTAGTGGAACTAATCTTTGGCTCTGTATGTCAAATTAAGCACATGTGTGAAGGAGTGCCAGCAGAGAGCCAGAGCCCACCTGAATTAAAACATCCGACAGTGAATCGTGGAGTGGAGCAGCCTTTGTGGTATTTACTTTCACAGGGAGATAGATGGCTTTTGTTAGCTCAATATCTTTTTTCATCCCAAGGCAGGCACTCGGTGCTTGTGGTCGTGTTTGCAGTATTGTATGGGCCAAACAAATCCAGCCTTCCTCACTTTCACACAATGAATTTTCCCCTAATTTAATGGCTCTGGGACTTTGATCCTTTGCTGAGAAATAATCCCTGAAAAAAAAAAAAAACTACTTTCCCGTTGGCTAGGTTTGTGGTGATGATTCCTGCACTATCTAATTATATTCTGATTTATCAGATTTGGACTGTAGACCATATCACAAAATAAAAAATGTTAAACAGTTAAACTGTAATGGAAACACCATTCTACCTCTCATGCTTCTTTCATGCCTTTCAGCATAATATGGGCTTGTAGCATGCCTAAAATATCGTATTGATTAGCCTAGCAAAGGGAAAAGACTTCTCATATACTTTTCTCATCCTTATAATAGGGCTTTTGGCGTTGTTTATGAATTCTTTGAAGTATGAAGTTGCATAAAGGCAAGTTTAGTAAGTAGCCCTGTGTTTTGGATTTTCCCTCAGTCTAATGTCCTCAAGGAAATGAAGCACAGCAGTGGGATCTGGAGGCTTTGGAAAAAAGCACCATT
Organism: Cinclus cinclus; assembly: GCF_963662255.1. NCBI lineage: Eukaryota > Metazoa > Chordata > Aves > Passeriformes > Cinclidae > Cinclus > Cinclus cinclus. The sequence goes on from NC_085066.1 coordinate 848,768, forward strand.
CAGAATAGGCAGCCTCAAAACACTGCTCCTGGGAGGGGCAAGGGCACAGCATGAAGATGACTGATGCCTTCCCACTTTGGTGTCAGTTTTCACAATGTTCATGGCACTTCTGATGCTTAAGTGGCCAAATCTTATACAGCCTATACACCTGCCTGATCTGGTTCTGCAAAATGTTGTTCTTTGTAACCTGTTGATGAAAGTGGCTGTTGTCACATAAGGGAAATTAATAAGTACCTGGCCATTGCTACCGTGTCCTAGTTCTTTTAACTCAGTGGGCCTTGAAATATGTTTCTCTGAATTTTATGTTTTTTAATGAGAATTATTTTGATACTTGGGTCCTACTTCCTAGCATGAGGGTTTCTCAGTCCTAGGATCTATTAGTATTAGAGGATATTCATAAAAGCTTACTTTGATTAAAACATGGTATGAAATTGAGATACACTGTGAGTAGGATCAAATTGGATAAAACCCTCCAATAACTGTCCTTTTCTGTCAGAAGCACCATGGCTCTGTGTTCTCTGATTTAGCTTCAAACTCTAGTTTGTGTATAGGCACTAAGTCAATGAGGCTTAGAAAGGATTTTTTAGATGAAAAAGTAATTTTTAATTTCAGTTATAGGGTCTGTTGATCCCCAGAACAAATATTAACTCCTCAAGAGAGGTCATAGCTTTATGAACAGGAAAGCTCTTCTAAATTACATTATATACTGACATAGTCCTTAACAAGGTGGCACGAGGAGCTGGATGTGAAGAGCAGCACAGATCTCGACTGTGTTCAGAGCAGAGCTGTGCATTTGCAGTTCTGCAGTGCTGATGACTGTGTGGCACTCCATGAGCTGGAGGTCTGAGCTGTGAGCTGCAAAACTACGGGGAGACATCTGTGTCTTTACAGCCTGGGAAGAACCTAAATGTGGCCAGGATCTATTTTGGAGCTTAGGAATCTCTACAAGACAGGGATCCCTTTTAGGAGTCACACAGCTCAGTCCAGACAGGGTACAACTTGGTTTATAATGACAAAAGCAAACAAAATTGGATCTATTACTAATTTGTAATATAGGAACATTTCTATTAGTTTCATTCACAAAGCATATTTCTGTCCATAGGTTAGAGTCTTGATTTTTCTTACTGTCAAGTTTACCATAATAACGTTCCTGTCATTATTACTAAATTCTGTTGGACTTCAACTGCAACTCCCTTAAAAAATACTTTTCTTGTATGTTGTGCAGGGCTGTGCCATATTCATCTGGGCAATTTTGTAGTGTCTGTATTTTTGGCACTTTCATTATTTTCTTCCTGGTTTCTAGGTCTTTAAATGAAGAGATAATTCCCTTACTGCTATTGAACAAAAGTGTGAATTATTGTCAGTTGTATTTTGAAAACTGTTGAACAGCATGAGGGGAAGCCTGATTTCTGTCTTAAGAGAACTAGTTTTGGATATATAACAACTGCAGGAAGGACTGAAACAATGTACACCTGTCTAAGTAAAGCCCTTTTCTTTCCACGTCTTCTGTCTTGCAATTTGTGATCTTTGTGACCAGAAGGTCACTGCAGCTGAAATTCTGACTTTGTTCACAGAGATAATGGCATAGGTGAATTTGTTATGCTCTCATTCACTCTCTCACATACAAGCAGGAGATCCCATTGCTGTTATTTCTGTCCTTACTTGGGATAAATGTGTTCCACGCTGTCAGATTCAGACTTCATCGAGAAAAGTTTAATCAAAGCTACTGTAAAATAAAAGCATGAGGAAAGCCAACCTGCCCAGCAGAAGCAGCAAATTAAAGATGTGGTTGCATTGCTGCTTTTGTGAGGAGATGCCATTTGGTGAGACTTCTCAAGAGAAATATTTACCAAGCTACTTCTAACTATTGAATTAAGTTATTGAATTATTTTTCAAAATACAACATTGTGTTGGTCTGAAATGAAGGCCTAAGCTTCGAGGGTCTGTAAGAAGATTTAACCTTCACTGATGTAAGACACATAGCAAAAAGTAACTAGCACAGGCCAGGTGATTTTGTGGCTCTCATTTCACTGTTACCATTTCTCTGGGTACCATCAGGGTGATGCCCAGAGAGCTCTGCTGGTTTGCTTTGGTGCTGAAGTCCAAATGCAGGTGCATGCCTGAAAGGCAGGTGCAGCTGGTGCACCTGAGGCCAGGCCATGGAGAGCCCTGCTCTGAGCACCTGGGCCACTTGGGATGAGGCTACAATTTCCTTTCAGTCTGCTTAGTGGATTAAAACCAAGCACTGGGAAAACCCCAGATCTAGGCTTTCTCACTAGAACTCTTTCTCAACATCTTCTGCCAGATTTCAGGGAAAAACAACCGCAAACCCCTCTGAGGTTAGGTTCTGTTTCATTGCGTGCACCAAGTTGCTTAAAATGATGCCTTTGTTTTCCTGGCATTTAGTAAAAGCTGGTCCACAGGGTGTGCTTTCTTTGGGACTCTACCTTCTCAAGGCAACTGTTTGTGATTTTTGAGAACTAACACTTATATTCTAACAGCAAGGCTTGTTCTTGTACTTCCCAAATCCTTCATTTTTTAGCGGTGTGCCCCAAAACCTGCAATCCTGTAAAATTCATTTCAGTGGTCTAAACTGCATGTGCTCAGGGAGAAAGAAGAAAAACCAGCATGCAGGTGACCTGCAGGCTACACAGACTTTCTCAGGGGACAGTGAGATTAAGCTGATTTAGTCAGGAAAGATCCTTTACGATTGCTAATAGGTGTGGGTTTGGAATCAGTGTGTATGATTGTCCATGAGTTACAAAGGGCCATTTCTAGCTCCCATTTATACAAAATGCAGTTATTCATAAGAAGAGCAAACTTTATTTGGACCTGTGCCACACATGACAGCAACACCATCCTCTCCCTGTTTTTCATATTACCCAGTGGGTCTATTTGAGAACCCAGGCACGGCTCTTTCTGAAGGGGCAGGAAGATGGGTCAGCCCTGCCCTGAAGGTTTTGTAACCTCAATATGTAACTGAAAAAACATGAAAAGAAAAAAGCATAATAGCCATATTTCCCCATCCCATATTTACGGTCTCTTTAAAAACAGCTTCAGCTCTAACCATGGCAGTAAAACTTGCAGGACTGTCAAATGACCTCAGGGAATTTATGTTTCTTTCCAGGACTGCAATTTAACAGTGCCTGAGTGCAGACTAAAGGGATGTCTCTGTGTCCCTGAGCTCCCCTTTGTGCTGGCATTAATAGCTGAAGGATTGTACGGGGAGCCACCTCACAGAGCCAGTGCTGTAAAGGATCTGGTAATTTCTGTCAGGTCACTTTTTCCAGCAGACCTCTTCCCTGGCCAGCTTCCTCTGCAACCACAATACCTGCTCTACACATTGGCCAGGGCTTAGCAGGTTGGAGCTCCTTTCCTAGTAGCTGTCCATGCTTAAATGAGATCAATCTGACTGTGAGTATGCAGATGGAGCTCGTTTTACATACAGGCAGTACCCAACCCAGAGTAAATATTAACAGAGAGTTGTTTTTGGCAGGAGCAGAGGGAGCAGTATTCCTTGGCTAATTCTGTAGCCCACTGAAGGTCAAAGAAGCCCACAGACCCCAGAATGGCTATCTAAAGTCACTGGGAGTCTGCTGTCAAGGCACTGTGTGATATTGAAGACCCACTTTGTGGAGATGTCCAATAATAGGAGAGTGGAAAAAAACCCAAATTAATTCCAATGAAACCTGTAGCTGTTGCAGCTATAGGAGTTCAGACATGTAATGCTGATGTTCCTGAGGACCTCAGAACCCTTATTGTCACGGTGCTCAGGGTCAAAGATGGCCAATACTTTAGGATCCTGCCTCTTGAAGGCAGACTTGTCATGCTTGGGGTCCTGATTTATGATTTTTGAACATTTAGGTTGGCAGCAGAGACAAAAGACAATCTCTAACTTGATTTAAGGAAAAAGGCTTGTCTTTGGCCTCTGTGATTTGTATTCCTGCCTGAATACAAATGCAGACCCTGAGCTACCTTCCCAATTCTCCCCCTTGGCTCAGCTGAGTCCCTAACTTTGTGCTCTCACCCTTGAACCAGGAGTTTCTCCTGGTTGGGATCTGGGCTGAACGGGATGGATCCTCACCAGTCATCATCCCATGGCTGACACCACCCTCACAGACAGATGGAGAGCTGAGTCTTAGTCACTAGTCCAAGCTTCAGGATATTTTCCTTCATTTGGGATGATGATGATGATGAGCAGAGTGATCTGTTTTTCCCCTGTATTTTCCCCCAGATTCTGTTACAGAATTTTTATCTTTTATCATTACATAGGCAACCATTCATCAAGCAAATCTGTGCTTCTCAAAATACCATAAAGTTAAAGGGGGGGGAAAAGCACAGGAAGATAGATGCAACTGTTTAGTTTTTTGTTTAGTTTATGTCCAAAGTGACTAGTTGATTTTAAGTGATATTTTATAGAAATAATTGATATCCACAGCTAAAACCTCATGTAACAAATCTCAGCACAGATGGTATTGTGGTTGCAATCAAAGAAAAATGGCATATAGTAAATGAGTGGAGAAGATTTCAAATCCAATATAGCAAGTCTTGAAAGACAGTTGAAAAAACAACACTTTTTATGTTGAGAAATTAGAAAGTTGGCTTCTAACAGAAATAGCACAAAAGCTAGCCTTAAATGTTTTAATCTGCTGAACTGAGCTAAAGATACTCAGGGTAGGTGTGGAAGTGAACCTTGCATAACTGAAGAGAGGTAGTAGGCTCTTTGCTGAGTAACAAAATAAACCCTTTAGTCTGTACCTAAAAGTATCTTTCTTACTCTCTGTGTTATGCAAGGATCTTTTGAGGAATAGTATTGAGACGGTGACAATGCTGATTTTCTGGATAAAGGGAAATACCTGCTTTTAGCTTATGAAAAAAAACAGTTTTATGCCTGGACACTTTCAGTTCAGCAGCTCTGAATTAGTATGCCAGGAATAAAGAGCCTCTCCGAGTTCAGAAGCACCAGAATACAAAACCTGACAACACAATAACAAAGCATAAATTCGTGAGTGCAAATACGCAGTGTGTGGAGGAGGATGTGACAAGCAAGAGTGGCACAGAATTAGAAATGAAGACTGTAATGGTTAAATAGAACAACTGGAAAATCTGCCTGGACAGAATAGAACTGCAGCCCTGTAGAGGCTGGGAAGTCTTGGGCTGAAAGACTGAAAGCTGCTCGTTTCCTTGGCTCAAGGGGGACTCAGCTCACTGTGGATGTGCAGTGGATGTGCCTGAGAGCAAGGAGAGCCCAGCAGCTCCAGCAGGGGACATTGGCAGCTGAGGGGCTGCAGGGGAAGTGTCACACTTCGTGCCACGCTCTTCATCTTCTCCCCTGGCCATCTCCCTTCAGCTGCTGGCTTGGACAGGTCCTGGGTCTGACCCAGTCCACATTTTCTCCTGTTCAGTGGCAGGAGAGGAATGTTGTGGAAGTCCTAAACAGCAACAATATGTTCAGTGGAAATTTTGGTGTCCTTCTGGGAGGAGGGCAAGGTTGATGTCTCACAGAACTGGGAGGATGTGTGCAAATTCTCAGGCAATCAATTGAGTATATAATAAATTTAATCAATTAATTTACCTTTCTTTAATGAATAGGATCATTTTCAGTGTTGGTTTTGGTAGGCATGTACTTTGCAAAAGTGTATGTGTATATACATTGCATATATATATAGTATATACAAAATATATACTTTGCACATATGTAGGAAAGGATTAGGTTTCAATGGAGAGAAATTAATTCAAACTCATTGACTCTAGCCTTAATAACAATATTCTATCATAATATTTTCACATTTTATGCTGACTGCCCATTAATGCTATTTTTTTTGCCTATTCCACTGCTGCTGAGGAAGATACCATTTTCTACAAGGTTTTGACAGGCACAGACGAGCATCTGCAATGGGAAATTCTTTACCTCTTGTTATCTGTAGGTCCTGTTAACTCTTCTAAAATAAATCCCAGGACACTCTGAAAGTCACATTCATTCATATTTGATATGGGTTCTGCAATGAAACAACAATTAAAATAGTGTCTGTGATGCTAAGGTTACTGATCACAAGAAGACAGCATTTGTTTCAGCTTCAGGATCATTTACAACTTCCATGATAATGGAACAGACATCTAAAGTAATTATTCTCCAAATAAATAATTAAACTGAGCAAAGCAGGGCAGTTTTAACTATTTATAGGAGGTGTGCCAAAAGACACTAATGGCAATGAATTTTTTTTTTTTTTCTTTAAGAAAATGGGTTTACAGAATTTCTGCAAGTCATTACACAGGACAAGGAAAGATGGCAATGTCCTCTGCTTTCAACTAGAAACCTTGAAGTGGCAATCAGTGCTTTTTCTACTCTAGTTCAGACAATCTAAATGTTTTATGAAAATTATTAAGGAAGTTGGCAACGTCCAAGCCTTTTCTAGTTCTGCTACATAGACAGACAGAAAATTTTCACTGCTTTTATGGAAGGTTACAGATCACCAACAGTTAAAGGATTTCAGCCTGTGTTCTAGACTCATTTACTAGATCTCCACTGAACATAAATGAAGCCCAGGATGAGGACCTTAATTGTAGAAATATATAAAGGGAGTGCATAAAATATGGTGAGCTGATTCACTGAAGTAAAACAAGGATAAGATTCTAAACTGGCCAAGATATTTCTGTTAGAAGAGTCATGTAGGTTTTAGCTTTTGTGTGTAGAAGAGATGCAGAGACACTTTAGGGTAAATGCAATATAAAATGCATCACTGTGTTCTAGGTTCATGTAGTAAATTGCTCATTCAGAATGCTGCAAGGTGTGTTACTTACATTCTTATCTTATTAAATCAAAATTCCAGTTTCAGTCCCTGGGAAGAAGAAATTTTCTTTTTTTTTCTTTTTACACTGTGTAATGGTACCCTAGGCAGTGTTAAGAGGGCAGATAAGAATAAAGATTCTCTCGACCGGATCTCTGAATTTTACTGTCTTTTAAGGGAACTTTTTCTGCAACCTGCTAGACTTTTGACTTTTTAATTTTATTTTCTTTTTAGGTAAATCATTACTCATTAAATATAATCAATACCAAGAAGAATGAGAGAGCTCAATTAAACCAATGCTCTCTTGTTTAAACACAAACATTTTGCCAACAGGTTCTCTGGAATTACAACATCTCAAGTTTCAAATTAAATCTGACATCTAACCTGCCATTTGGGACACTAAATATAGGACTTTCTCTAGAGAGAACCTGTCTGTTCAGTTAAAGTGCTGCTGCACCAGCAGCGACCTACGAGGAGAAGGAAAACTCAGCTCCTAGGCAAGCTGCTTTGTATAGCACCTGAAAACCACAGAGTTCTTGATCCTGGGAAATGGTTCCAATCTGCTGTTAAAAATTACAAGGGGTGGCAGAGTGGCTGTGAGATTTGCTTGTCTCACATTCAGAGCTCATGTTATCTCCTGGCCATCAGAGTGAATGGCAGGGATATAACCATTGCAGATATTGCAGATAATCCAGCTCTGTGAAAGGGCCCAGCCATTCATTTGTGAAATCATGAGCACTATCCTATCCCCTGCTGCACTGCCACCTTGGTCCCCGGGCTGCTTTGAGGGAAGGGAAAGAAGAGGAGCAAGTCTTTAAGTTCCACGAATGTTTTAACTTCCGTAGCAAAATGTATGCAAAGTGGTAATTGCTCTTTGATAATTGCTCTTACAGGCAACAAGTCCTGCCCCAAAATTCCCAATAAAATGCAAAACATTAGGAAATGCTCTTGAGAAATTTGAGTGTGATTTTCACGTGCCAGTGATGGTCCAAATCAAAGGGAGGTTTGCTGCCTATAAATCACCTTCACCACTTCCCCTGGCAGGGAGCTGGCAGTCACTGATCCAGAATGCCTAAGGATGGCGAGGAAATGGGCATGAAAGGGAAAATGAGTGTTTCTCCTCTTCCCAGCTCACCCTGGGTGCTGCAGAGCTGTCCCAGACCTGCTCACACATCAGGATGATAATGTGTGGGTTCCCATGAGCACGGGACCCCTGTGAGATTGACCTGGCCTCCCAGCCAAAGTTTTGCAAGTTAATTTGAAGCTGAAAAGCTCAGTTTGCTTCTGAGGAGCTATTGTAAAAATCAGAAGGCATGCAAATAGGCAGAGCACTGCATTTGCTGTCTTTTCCCACCTTGTGGGTGATTTATAGGCAGTTTAACTGGTAGGGGTCACTTCTTACTCCCATCTCAATTCTTTTGCAGGTAGGATCATCGTTTTGGTCAGGTTGTTTTCTCCTTTGACTTATTTTATCAGAACTGGACTGTTAATTGGAGCCAGGGTTTGGCTCCCTTTACTGTGAAATATAATTTTGTTATCACTGCAACCACATTCTTCCCTAGGTGATTTCCACTTTGGCTTTAATTATTTAAAATTTTTTTTAAAATCCCATGAAATGTAAAGTATTTCCTTACTTGGGTAAGCTGGATAGCCCTTTGGTCTAAACAGAGTTCTTTCATTTTGAGATTTCTGATATGTTAAACCTCTGTGAAAGTTTGATAAAAGGTAGCTTTGAGGCTTCTAATTAATTATGTACAAAAAGTTGACAGTACTCTACTGGGAGGTGTTCCTAATAATCCATGCATGTAATATAGTGGGAACATTGTTTATAAATATAAATTAATTGGAAGGTTTGTAACCTTGGAATAATAGAAGACGAGAAATCAAATCATGGCTGGCAACCTCACAATTAAATGTTCCAAGATTAAATGACCTACTTGAAAGCTACATTTTTATCTTTGTTTTCCAGTAAGTAGAGGAAAAATAATCCCTGTAATAGCTTCTTTAAGCTCTTACCAAGAGTGAAGCAGGGAAATGTTTGTTTTAATATTTCATATCTCTCACAAATGAAAAGACACAGTTTGGCCTAGCTGGAAAATGCACAGTTCACATCATGCTGAAAGAGAGGGTAGAGAAGGGAGAGAGAAATAAGGTGTCAATAAATTAGCTACAGAACAGTAGCTAAAGGATATTGAAAGGGAAAGGAAAGGAAAGGAAAGGAAAGGAAAGGAAAGGAAAGGAAAGGAAAGGAAAGGAAAGGAAAGGAAAGGAAAGGAAAGGAAAGGAAAGGAAAGGAAAGGAAAGGAAAGGAAAGGAAAGGAAAGGAAAGGAAAGGAAAGGAAAGGAAAGGAAAGGAAAGGAAAGGAAAGGAAAGGAAAGGAAAGGAAAGGAAAGGAAAGGAAAGGAAAGGAAAGGAAAGGAAAGGAAAGGAAAGGAAAGGAAAGGAAAGGAAAGGAAAAGCAGTCACAAAATTGGAATGTGTGTCTGAAGGGAAAGTGTCAAGAATATTAACAAAGCAAAATGAATCCAAAGGTGTAGAGGAAAGACCAGTCTTCATATTGAATTCCCTTCTGCCATCACAGCATTTGGTGGATTAAGAATCCTATTGCCATTGGCCAGCATGGACCTGCAGAAGCCCCAGCATGGAATTAGAGAAGCCCCAGCAGGGATTTAGAGAAGCCCCAGCATGGATTTGGAGAAGCCCCAGCATGGATTTGGAGAAGCCCCAGCATGGATTTAGAGAAGCCCCAGCAGGGATTTGGAGAAGCCCCAGCATGGATTTAGAGAAGCCCCAGCAGGGATTTGGAGAAGCCCCAGCAGGGATTTGGAGAAGCCCCAGCAGGGATCTGCAGCCACCTCTGCACAGGAGCAGCCCATCAGTAGGGCTGGGTCAGGTCACTCAGAACACGAACCACATCTCTGCAGGACTGCCTCAGCTCTGCCTTCACCAAAGGAGCATCCACAACCTCCAAAATCACACTTCTGTCTGTTCTCACAAAACTTAAAAACTAGCACCTTGATAATCCTGAAGTAAAAGGAATTGAGAATTAAAATCAACCTTTCAGTTGTTTTCTCTCAGTGTCTGTTTCAATGAGAGCCACAGCTCCTTCACAAGGCTGCTGCAGTAATAAAGGGCACAAAGTGCCTTGTTATGGGAGAAAACCTTATGCAACTTTTAGTCTCTTGAAAAACAGTTAATTTCAAAAGTCAGCAAGCTCCCTTTGCCCCTTTCAAATCTTTGTGACAGCTCTTAAAGCTTGAGGGGGCTGGGATTACTTTTAAACATTAATTTCCATAGAAAACGCTCCTGTTTTTCAGACATAGAGAACAAAATATTGAACCTGCTGCCTGCTCCTTTCTTCACTGGCATGTACAGCGCAGCTGATCTGATTTTTAAAACATCCTTTAGACAGCAAAGTTCCCAGGAGCCATGTCATAGTGTTTTGCTGCTGCCATTGACCAATGGACCAACATATTTGGGAAAATGCTGTCCTGCTTTGCTAGAACACCAAATAAAAAATGAGAAATAATTCATAGCTAACACCTTCATGTTAATTTTCAGTATGTCAGAAGGAAATACTCATTTAAGAAACAGATGATTTTCAGTCTGATTTTGAAAGCAAAGCTCTGTTTGGAATCCATCTCCTCATTTCCATGTGAGTCACAGTAAGTCACAAAGCCCCAGAAGAAGCACACAGTGGGCAGCAAACAGCAGATGCTGAGTTAATCTCCAACCCCTTGTGATTCCTTTTGCTGCTATGCTTGTTGCTCCCAAGAGATTTCTATCAGGGCAGGCATTACAGTTAGTTCTTCAGGGATATGGAGAAATATCTAGGGACAGTGGGCCTTAAATCTCTTTATGTTTATTTAACAGTTGATTGTTATTTATTTGTTGGACTATTTTTTTTTTAATAATGCAAATATTTGAAGAGAAGTACCTTGTTTTAGATTTCTGCTTTGGAAACTCTGGAAAGAAAACATGTGGCAGATATTTCATGACTGTATTTTTAACCTTCACATATGAAAATGGAGAGGGAAATTTGCACTTCAAACTAGAGCTGGAAACAAACCACCCACCTACAGAAATGATAAAACATCAAAAGGCCTGTGAAATATGCTGGCACATGTATATGTGTTTAAAAGTGCACAAAAATGAAGAAAATTGGAACACAAAACTAAAGTTCTTTTCCAGCTGTAATATTGGTTAAAATAAACTAAAGCAAAAAATTTTTTAGTCTTTAACTCAAGCTCAGCTGAAATGATATGGTAAAAATTAATGTTTTTCTTTAGTATTCAGACTGCTGAACATAAATATATCTGCTCACAGGATTGAGAATATTGAAAGATGCAAACATTACTCAGCCTCATTAATTCTATTTGTCTTGAAAATGATTGTCTTGTGCTCTGGGGAATATGTTGTTTTATTAAAGCAAAAGTTCTGAAAAGGCATCACAGAAGTGTTAATGCTGTTATTGCTCAGGATCTCAAGGCTCAGCATGGTTCTGTTGAACCCAGCAGAAGCTTCTTGTTGACTTCTGCCAGGGTAACGTGGCTGCAGGAGCAGTTCCACACGATCCCCTCTCATTTGGATGTGACAATGGGCAAAATTGAGTTCTGCAGAGCAGGCAGTCAGAGAGGTCAGAGACCCCCCTGGAGCAGCCTGTGCTACCTCCCCTTGGAGGGGACGGGCTGGCACAGTCAAAGGTTGGGAAGCTGGAGCTCTGGAGTTCTGGAGTTCTGGAGTTCTGGAGTTCTGGAGGTCTGGAGGTCTGGAGCTCTGGAGCTCTGGAGGTCTGGAGTTCTGGAGGTATGGAGGTCTGGAGTTCTGGAGCTCTGGAGTTCTGGAGGTCTGGAGTTCTGGAGTTCTGGAGGTATGGAGGTCTGGAGCTCAGGAGTTCTGGAGTTCTGGAGTTCTGGAGTTCTGGAGCTCTGGAGCTCTGGAGTTCTGGAGTTCTGGAGCTCTGGAGTTCTGGAGGTCTGGAGGTCTGGAGTTCTGGAGGTATGGAGGTCTGGAGCTCAGGAGTTCCGGAGCTCCGGAGGTCTGGAGGTCTGGAGCTCTGGAGCTCAGGAGTTCCGGAGGTCTGGAGCTCTGGAGTTCTGGAGCTCTGGAGCTCTGGAGTTCTGGAGTTCTGGAGCTCTGGAGTTCTGGAGTTCTGGAGTTCTGGAGCTCTGGAGTTCTGGAGCTCTGGAGTTCCGGAGGTCTGGAGCTCTGGAGTTCTGGAGCTCTGGAGTTCTGGAGTTCTGGAGTTCTGGAGCTCTGGAGTTCTGGAGCTCTGGAGTTCTGGAGGTCTGGAGCTCTGGAGGTCAGCTCGGCGCCATCCAGAGGAGATTGCTGCTACTGAAAACACCTCCAAGAGCTTTGCTCTCTTGGTCTTGCTGGGTTTCCGTGTGAGCTGGGATGAAGCCCCGGGTGTCCCGGGCTGTCAGAAACAGCATTCCTGCTCTGCCCTCTGCTCCTGCCAAGCAGTGCCACCCCAGCAAGGGGCACAGCATCCCAGGGACTGCTGCCTTTGGCATGTGGCCACTGCTGAAGTACATCAGCAAAACCAGAACTGTTGACCTGAGTTTCTTTTCTTCACTTTCCATTTGATGGGCTTTTATTTTATTCTGCTGCTGTTAAAGTGTAGAGTATTAAAATGAAGGCTGGGAGTGCTGGAAGAATCGTGCACTGTGAGCTGTGCCCCAGTGCCTGAGGTCTCGTTTTGAGGCAGATCTGTTATCAGACATGAAACTGGAAATACCAGCTCTCACTTGATGGGTCTTTCTTTGGTAGAGAAACAAAGGTACTAAGCATCTGTAGCTGGTAGTCATTGCTATTTTTATATCAAAGCTTCCTTATCTACCAGGTAAGTGATTCAGGGATTTTCTCTCTCTCCTGGGTGCCCCTGCAATATTTTTGTTGTAATCATTCACATATCCTGATTACAATTTTTGCTCCACATTAATAAGAAATGAAGAAGTCAGGTTGCATTAGTTTTCTTATCTTATCCATCTCTTTTAAGAATTCCTCCCCAAAAAGTTAAATGCCCTCTTTTCACTTGACTTTCTCATTTCCCTTTGCTACGAGCTTTTCTTCTCCATTCTGTTCTCACAAGATCTCTGCTCTGTGACCTGAGCTGACCTCCCCAAAACTTTTAACAAAATTATTAAATACAGTGTTGTTAGCATTCATATGGGCATTGCACACACCAGCATTATTCTTACATGTATAAATAGACTTCTGCTTAGTTCTTAATCCTTTTCTTCTGTCTCCCTCCCCACGTTTTTATGCACGTGGGTTTGCTGTCTCTGTCCCAGCAGAGGCTGTGAGCTGGGCTGGGCTCTCCTTAGCATTCCTGCCAGTGTCTGCTGGCTGTACTCAGATCTGTTCTGCTCTCCTGCCAAGGCCAGCTCTGATGCTTCACTTTGGCTCTGCCATGAAAAAATTATCTCAAGCACTGATGGCTCCAAACTCACAAGAAACAGAGACAGGCAGAAGCTGTGATATTTGGATTTTAAGTTCTACAGAGTTCAGGCTATCTTGATCTGCCTAGTATAATGATAAAGGTTGCAAGTAAACTAGCAGCTGAGGTATCTCTCTCATTCTAGTGATAAGGAAACTCAAAAGCCTTTAGCTTGGCACCAGCTTCTTCTATCAGAAAAAGTTAATTTCCAGTTGCCTATTTATCAGTCTTTGAGTTCTTGATTTACAAACACTGGATTTTGTAATGAGATAGGAAGCACTGCTTAGAACCATGTGATTTCTTTGTGAAGTGTTAATGTGTTTCCTTTTCTGTTCCAAAGGGTTAAAAAAAGAGCCATGGCATGTTTTTTTGGTAAAGTACAACTGTGTTTCCAGATAACTCTGACACAATTTCAGAAAAAAAAAAAAGTTACCAAAGGGTAAAACAGCACCTCTGTGCCCTCCCAGTACTAAGAACCAGGCCACGCACAACTGATAGAGTGGGGGTCTGCCTTGCCTGGGCAAATGTCCTAGGAGGTCTCTGAAACACCACAGGGCTCATGGCTCTATCACCAAAGATACCAGGGAATTTTGGTGAAGTGCTGATGCAAAATACTATGGGATGGCTGTGGTAGCTGCTACTGAGTCACACTTTACTCCTTGCCTACAGTACCACTCCTTGAGTCCCATTTCACAGACCCTAAAGGGGAATGCTGTAATCCTCATCATCTAGAAAAGAGGTTGTTGTATGATAAAAAGCCAACAACGACAACAAGCCAAAGAATGTTCCATAATCTACTGACCTGTAGGTGTTTGAGATGCCAAAAGATGAGGGGGCATGGCTGCAGAGTGAATTGGTGAATCACAGGAGTTCCACAAGACCCAGAGGAAACACAAGTTCTGCTCAGAGCACGAACTGAATATCCTTTCATCTGCTGGCATTGGAGAGACCAACCTGCAAATGAAAATGGCACATTGACAGCTGCAAGCCTTTTGGTCAGCACCTCAGTTTTTCTAAAGAAATTCCTTCAAAACATACGCTTCCTGGATTCCTTTTCATGAGCTCTGTTATTACATTGGTATGTTCCTTGTTCTTTGTGAGCAGCAAGTGGTGAGAATATAAACCAAAGTGCTGCTTCTGAGCCCATGCCCTCAGTGAATCAGGTTTTACATCCATTTTCTGCCTATTCACTTTCAGGCCATTTTTTTTTTTTTTTAAAAAGTACTTTGCTACAGCTCACACTACAAAATTCTCTGTTCCATTGCTGGTGCTGTGGCATAGCCTCCAGCCTCCTGCAGTGAATTGTGTCTGATGCAGCTTTGATCCACAATATATCTCTTATTTCCCTTGAGCTGCTCTCCATTCTCTTCTAAACTGAGAGCCAATACTCACAATTCTAGGAAGGACTTTTACACATATGCTAAAAGCACACTTTTAACCAGGGAGCTGTGCCTACACGTGCTGTGAAAGACAGGGAAAAAGGGGGCAGGGAAGCATGGTGGGAATTTCCTCCCCCTCTTGAGGCCCTGCATGAATGTGCTGCTGTGCAGGGATGGTGCTGGGTTGGATGGGGCTGGGCGTGTGCCCCTATGCAAATACAGATGCTCCCCTTCCTTTAGCAGCTGTCCAGTAAAGGTATAGCCACTGACACCAGCTCATCTTTATACAAGGTGCAGGTAGGGGAAGGGTGAAACCACATTATTTATGTAGACTGTACTTCCATCCCAGTTTTGTAGTTAAGTTTCATAAGCATGCAATCTCATTTAAATCATGGATACTTGCCCACATGTACTGCTTCTGAGGACACTGCAGTGCCATAAAATTCCATTTATCTTAAAACAGAAAATCAAGTTTTGTTTTAAACACCTTTGCAGGTGTTAAAATTGGTGTTTTAAATACCAATTAATCAAGTTTTGAAAAGTCTGCCTCTCCTAGCCAGCATCTTATGAGGATCATGAGCCTCCTGAAGGGATTAGTGGGGGGGTGTGTGGTGCTGCTGTGTGTGTGCAAAATTATATGAGAGAGATTTGGGGCTGCAGCTCCTTTGTACTGCCTGGTCCCACAACACTTTGTTATCCTGTTGGCTGCCTTCAAGTCTTGCATGGAGCAGCTCTGGAGTGAAAGCTGATGCTGGGGGAGATAATGGCCAGCTGGGGCTCTCCTTACACTCATGGGCATAAGGCCACCTTGTAAGGATGAGAATTTTTATTTCCCAGAGCTTTTCTGGAAGGTTCTTGTAGTAATTATGTCAAGAAGGACATGACTGGCACCATGACCAGTCTTTTATTAAAAACCTCTTGTGCCTTCTCTCAGGCAGCTCCACACAGCTCTGGCTCCTTCCCTCTGCAAGTTTCCTTCTCTCCTCTGTCCACGGCAGGCTAACCCAACCTGTCCCTGCCCAGCCACCTACCCCTGGCTGTCCCTCACACAGCATCTTCTTACCTCGTCTGTCCCTTGCAGCACCACATGTCCCTTCCTCCTCACAGCACAGCCAGCAGCCCCCATCCCAAACTGCAGCAGGCTCTGGATCCCAAACTCCAGCTCACCCTGGAGCAGCTGTCCCACTCTTCTGTAACCCCATCCTCGCTGGGCAGGCAAGGCTGTCTGCAGTGCTCAGCAATCAGTGCAGCTCTAATTCACTGAGGGAAACTGCCTTCTGCACTGTCCTTACAAACTGTTCTCCTGCAGGTTCTCACCTAAGGACATGGGTGTTTAGCAGTAAAGACCCAGACTCTGCATAAGGAGACTCACACCCAGAGCTTGTGTTCTCTCTGTTTGTTCAAAAGGAAGAGAATAGCCAAAACAGTTGTTTTGAAAGATTTTGGGTTATTGGTGCTGTGCTGAGCTTGACAGGCCATCTCCTTCCCATGCAAATATAAACACTGATCATAAATGGAAAAACATGCAGGAGCTACAGATTAGGAACATAAAGTGTTAACTTGTTTGGCTTCGTGTCCCCCCTCTCCAACAGAGAAGGAAGGGCTGTATCATGGATGTGAACAAAATAAATGTCAAGTAAAGGGAGAAAAACGAGTTTATGAATATTTGCATATGTACAGGAGAGAAAATCTTGGGCAATTTTCTTTTTACAAGTTCTTTGCTCTTGAGATGAATTTTAAATAACAGGAAGTAATTCCCTCTAGAGTTTTCCATAAATGATGATTTACATAATTTTTGCCTCAAGGCAATTCCTGTGATATATAGATAAAAATATCAATATTTGAGCAGATACACCCCCTATAGATGATTAATGTTTCTTCAATTAAAAATGTATTCTTGATCCAAACATTTTCTAAAAGTTGTCATGTTCCCCCATTCATCTCTGGTTACATCCTCCAGCTTTCCTACACTTAAAAAGTTATTGTTATTAAAAGAAATGTTTGCAAATATCCTGGAGATTTTGTTAAGTAATTAAGAGATACTAATAAATTAATGTGTTTTTATATAATTCCAATGTCAGTACATGAATTGTGTTGACATTGCAATCCTATAGACTTAGTTCTAAAGGAAGCAACGAGTCTGGCAGAGGATTTTGACTTGCAAATGGGTTGTACAAGTCACACCAGTCACATGCAGTGACACTGTCTTCTGGAATACAGCAAGTCTCAGCTGCAGATTTATTGAGATCTGTACCCTTTCCTCCATGGGTGTGATTTGTGGTAAAGAAGAGCAATCCCATTCACAGCACATTCAGCACCTATTCCAGCTTTCCATTTCCATACATCTGTGCTATTGAAAGCAAATCTGCTGTTCCTCTTCAGTGGGATACACAGCCAGTCTTGGATGAAACTATGTTTTACAAAAAGCTGGCAGGAATCTCTAAATGTACTCTTAATGCCCTAAATCTAAAGAGCACAGTATTCAACTCTACAGCTAAATGTAAGAGCAGGTTGATCAGTGGCTCCCATCTTTGGTATTTGTATTTATGACCAATGGTCTTGAAGTATGTTATTGTATTTTCTTGACTTTGTGTTTCTTTAAAATTAGGTACATATACAATTCAAGCTCAGAATAACACAGGCTGACTTGGATCAAAGAATAATAAATTTCTAAGGATTTCTCAAGCTCACAGCAATTTCTTCAAATGAATGCATAAGATAAACAGAAAGGTTAAAAAAACTTACACCTTTTGATTACAAGAGGCTGGATGTTGTACAACCTTTTTTGCTGGTGTTTTCTACTCACTTAGGAAAATTTTAGCTCAACAAAATTGGGTTTTCCATGAGGAATGTTTTAATTTATTTGAAAATAAATCTTGGGGAAGTTGATGAAAAGCCTACATACTATCCCAGAAAAATTAAAGAAAAAAATCTTTGGAAATACTAAAATTTTAGTCTTTCACACAAAGCTGTTTTTTGAACAGACTGCATTCTGTCTTTCTGTTTCCCTTGTCTTTTTATAGATCACCATATTATGCTTTTGTACAGAGTTAAAACATTTACTTCTCACTCTTGTGTGATAAATAAAAGAACCGGCTTCCTGTTTTCATTAATTCTGCTTCTTCGGTAATTTCCAACACTTAATTAATGAGTGCAATCAAATAATTTTTGTACCACAATTTTAAGCCATTGCTCAGTGTAACTTTGAACTCAGAAGTCACAGCAGCCCTGCAGACAAAGGCTGAAGGGATTGGCAATCCCTGTTGTCATCAAGAGTCCCTCAAAGAGAGCAGGGCACAGCTGGCCACACCAGCTCCTTGCTAAACCAGAGAGTAAAACAGGGACCATGCAAAAGGAGTGAAATTCTGGTAGAAATAAAGTGAAACAGTATTAAACCCTTCTAAGCTTCTGCTTCTTTGGGTCTCGCTGCTGGGAATTTCACTCGCCGTGGGTTATTGCTGTGCCAGGAAGGTAAATCTGGGTCACTGTGGCTCCTTCCCAGCTGTGCTGCTGGAGCAGGCACGGGCTGCAGACAGCTCCTGGGCAGGGGCAGGGACAGGGACAGGGGACAGGGACAGGGACAAGGACAGGGACAGGGACAGGGGACAGGGACAGGGACAGGGGACAGGGGACAGGGGCAGGGACAGGGACAGGGGACAGGGGACAGGGGCAGGGACAGGGGACAGGGGACAGGGGACAGGGGACAGGGGCAGGGACAGGGGCAGGGACAGGGGCAGGGACAGGGACAGGGGAGAGGGGCAGGGACAGGGACAGGGGAGAGGGGCAGGGACAGGGACAGGGGACAGGGGACAGGGGCAGGGGCAGGGACAGGGGCAGGGGACAGGGGCAGGGGCAGGGGCAGGGACAGGGGACAGGGGACAGGGACAGGGACAGGGACAGGGGACAGGGACAGGGACAGGGACAGGGGCAGGGGCAGGGCCAGGGGACAGGGGACAGGGGACAGGGACAGGGACAGGGACAGGGGACAGGGACAGGGACAGGGACAGGGGCAGGGACAGGGACAGGGGACAGGGGCAGGGGCAGGGACAGGGACAGGGGCAGGGACAGGGACAGGGACAGGGACAGGGGCAGGGACAGGGGACAGGGGCAGGGACAGGGGCAGGGACAGGGACAGGGGACAGGGACAGGGACAGGGGCAGGGACAGGGACAGGGACAGGGACAGGGGCAGGGACAGGGGACAGGGGCAGGGACAGGGGTAGGGACAGGGACAGGGGACAGGGGCAGGGACAGGGACAGGGGCAGGGACAGGGACAGGGGCAGGGGCAGGGACAGGGGACAGGGGCAGGGACAGGGGCAGGGGACAGGGGACAGGGACAGGGGACAGGGGACAGGGACAGGGACAGGGACAGGGGACAGGGACAGGGGCAGGGACAGGGACAGGGGACAGGGGCAGGGGCAGGGACAGGGACAGGGGACAGGGGCAGGGACAGGGGCAGGGACAGGGACAGGGGACAGGGGCAGGGACAGGGACAGGGGCAGGGACAGGGACAGGGGCAGGGGCAGGGACAGGGGACAGGGGCAGGGGCAGGGACAGGGACAGGGACAGGGGACAGGGGCAGGGACAGGGACAGGGGCAGGGACAGGAGCAGGGACAGGGACAGGGACAGGGACAGGGGACAGGGGCAGGGGACAGGGGACAGGGGACAGGGACAGGGACAGGGGACAGGGGCAGGGACAGGGGACAGGGACAGGGGCAGGGGCAGGGGCAGGGACAGGGGAAGGAGCAGGAGCAGGAGCAGGGACAGGGACAGGGACAGGGACAGGGACAGGAGCAGGAGCAGGGGCAGGGGAAGGAGCAGGGGGAGGGGAAGGAGCAGGGGGAGAGGAAGGAGCAGGGGAAGGAGCAGGAGCAGGGGAAGGAGCAGGCTCTGCTCCCACAGCCAGGGCTGCCCATCACATGGGGGATGAAGGGACTGAGTCTGCCAAGAGCTCTGGGAAGGAGCCATTGGAAGGCACGGGGCGTTCCAAATGATGGGGTTTGTGACTTGTGTTTCTCACTGTTACAGAAAATCATGAGGTTTTGTTTCTTTTCTTTCAAAGGTAACAGAGGAAGAGCTAAAATACACTGTAAATCGAAATAAGGAGCAGGCCTCCAGACTCTCCTAGGATAGGTGTTGCTGTTGTGCACGGGGTAGAATGCACTCTACTTTCTCTCCCTCTTCTCGTTCCAAGAGCCTTCAGTGATGAACAGACATATATCTTAAAACTATTGCATTTGCTTCAGCAAAGCTGGATGTAGTGATAGCAGAAATGGGTTCTGCAGGCTGTTGAAGAGATTCTTCATTGAAACTGGCAGTCACATTGGGAACCAGCTGTTGGCTGTAGGTAGATAATTCTAAAGTATTTTTTGAAAAAGCTAGAGGATAATTCTAAATTTCTATAGCACAAGCCAAGATAATTCCCTGAGCAGTCTAACCAAGAAAATTGCACAGGTCCTTGACACAATGCTACCAGATTTAATATAGCTTTTCTCTGTGATCCCTTGTACTGGAGAATTAAAGAAAATGGAATGAATTCTGTGTGGGTATTGTAATTGGTACTCAGGGTGTGAAGGAAAAAATATATATAGAATATGTTCAGTTACAGTCTCAGGAAATAGTGAAACCTCCCTGGTTTATAGAGCCTGTAAAGGTGCCCTACTGCAGCTGGCCATCGTAATGATAAAATACATTTTATGTGATCACAGGCAAGTTCTCCCTGTGTGTTGAGCAAATCCCCCTGAGCTTCTACTTTATAGATACAGTTGTATTTATCTACATTAAAGGTTGCTCGGAGACTTTGAGGCCTTTGTGTGGAACTCGTTATTGTAGAAAGCCAAAACAGTATTATGCAATCTTAAGAATAAAACCTAACTTCCAACTCCCAGGGTGTTACTAGCTGAGAGAACTTTACCAGGTGAGTGACACTGAGGTGTTGTGAATACAATTTTGCTGATAAAGTAAATAAGCTACCACCTTTGTGGTACAAGAAGGAATTAAATAAAAAAGGTGCCAGCTTCTCCTATTCCAGTTGGTTTAACACGAAAGCAGAAGATGCTCCCCACCTTTCAGGAAAGCCAAAATATATTATACAGTGTGTTTTGAGTAACAATTATTCATAGCTTTGACAAATAAAAATACAGTACTCCTGATTTTGTATGAAACAAATTAAATACTAATCTTAATAAGTTCCAAGTAAATACGAATCTTATTGTTAGAAATTTCTTTATTTAGGCTTTCTCATAGAAGTCTACTTCTTGTACGTGACTAAGACACAGAATTTTCAAATATTAATATTAAAATGGCTCTATGTTTTGGAATAATAAGTTAGGAATTATGGTGCCTTATAATAAAAGTAGTCTTCATTTGCATGTACTAATTAATTTCTACTTTATTATGTCAACATTTGGGAGTAGTAGCCTTATTAACAGGAATGAGTTTGCTTATAGTCTGAAACTAAACACTGAACAAATTCAGTGAAGGTGACCCTTTTTCCTTCCAATTATCAAGGTTAATTATAAAATTAATTAGGTCAATTTTTTACCTTTGATTAGGAGAATTTACGTTCCTTCAGCTTTGACACAGAACCTGGATCTGCAGTGAAAGATTTTGCATTTGTACTCAACTCAGTAGTTTTGTGACATCCTTTTTAAAAACTCTTCCATGTTTTTGCTACCCAGATGATGTCAGATTATTGAACTCAAATTAGAGACTGTGTATTTGTTTTATCTTATCATTATCCTTTTT
Organism: Cinclus cinclus; assembly: GCF_963662255.1. Lineage (NCBI taxonomy): Eukaryota > Metazoa > Chordata > Aves > Passeriformes > Cinclidae > Cinclus > Cinclus cinclus. The sequence goes on from NC_085066.1 coordinate 870,125, forward strand.
CTGGTCTAATTCAATAATGAAATCTGGTTTTATGAAATAGTTTAACAATTTAACAGGAAACAGATTAAAAATTAATTGGTTTCTGTTCTTTTCATGTACTGCCCGTTATAGCTGCAGTAATAATCTAGAGCACTGACATGAGTCATCAGTAGAATATTACCTTTAGTTCTGATTTGCTTTTCCCCATAATTATCCTGGTTTCTGTTCTTTGGCTCTTATAAATATAATGAGGAATAGCTGAGGACATTAATTTTGCTCAAATATTCTGCTGCTGTCTGGCACATTCTAAAAGCATTAACTGTGGTTTAATCTTGAATAGCACGAAGGCCCCAACATCACAGATGTGCTCAGGCTAAGCTCAGGCACCCTGCTCAAGAGCTTGTAGGCTAAATAAACATGGGTTAATTGGCAAATACAAAAAGGTCTGGAGAACAAATAATTATCTCATTTACTGGTGGGTAACAGAAATTTTAATTGATTTGCCCTCTGTGACAAATCTGTGCCTGAATCAATAGTTTAATCTGAGTCTGAAATTTATTGCCTTAATGAGAAGGACGTCTTATTTCAGCTGTAATATGACCCTTTCCTGAATAAGCAGACTGAGAAAGCTTTAGTAGTTAACTTCTGCAACCTTCTGCCTCTTAGCAATTAACAGGGAGACTAATTCTGCAAGGTAAGGAAGCCTTTCTGGGTGGTGGCAAGTATTTCTCCTTTGAACAAGGAGTTCAAAGTAATAATAATAACAATAACAATAACAATAACAATAATAATAATAATAGTATTGGTAATAATAATTTGGTATCAATAATAATAATACAGAAATTCTGATATATTGTCTGCTTAAACATGAGAAATAAAAGTGCCAGGTCAAATAGGAAAGGATTAGGAATGGTTTGCATCTAGATCATAAAAGATAATTAAGCAGCTGGACTCCACTTTGTCATTGGAGGGTATAATGACATCCTGATGGGACAGCTTCCAAAGTAAAGTTCTGGTTTGTCTCCTTTTACTCTGACGATCCCATTAGTTTTCTCTGCTCTCACACTTTCACTATTCCCACATTTAATATTTCTTCTCATTATTATTTCAGCCACAGCCTTCCTTTATGTCTCCCTATTTCCAAAGCATTTTAGATGGCCTCTGTCAGGAGTACATCAACAGTGGAGTGGTGACCCTGTCTCCCTGTTCCAGCAGCTCCAGCCTTCAGGGCCTGGCTGGTGCTTTACTGCTGCCCACTCATCATCAGCATGAAGGGATGTGAGCACTTCCCAGTGCTGCACGCTGAAAACACCTCTCAGCTGCACCTTTTACAAACAAGAGTGGTCAGCCCCAGGGCGGTACAGCAGAAACCAGCTCAGAGAAGGACGATGCACCCTGCTCTCCTCACGTCATTGGGAGCACCCAACACTCCAAAACCCGAGTCAATGTCTGCAAAGATCTCACACCTTGCTGAGTAGCTCCTTTTGTTCAACCTGTCACAGCCATTCTAGGAGCAGAATGGCCTTCTTTATTTCAGCTTGACTGACAGGCAGCCAGTATCCTCATCAGCATCAATGAACTCTGCTTTTGTATGAAGATGCCTTCCAGTTTTCCTTAATATACTTTCCTTAATAGCTTTCTATATAGACAAATGGTTCTTTCATACATTTCAGATTATCTGGGCGAAGAATCTGCCCAAACGGACGGCAGATAGAGAATGGCTTTGGGTCCTGGGTTTAGGGCATCATATTCTGGACTTGCTTCTGCAGCTGCCATGTGGCCATGGCAAGGCACCCATGGGTGTGCACACTGTCACCAGCCCCTGATCCCTGGAGGGCAGCCATGCAAGAGCATCCACTCAGTGCTGGTGCCTGGGCTTATGGATGTTTTCCTGGCAGGATACAGCTTGTGACAGGTGAGCACTAAACCAAAGCAGTCTTAGGAAAGGGGAAAGCCCTAAAGATTTGAATGAAACAAGCCCTGAGCTTCCCCAGTCCCCATTTTCCTTTGGCTGGACTGAACATCCAGAAAATTGTTCCAAACAGAGTTTTGTTTGTGAGGCGATGCTCTCTCGTTGCCTTACAAGAGTTTGGTGTCACCTCAGCCACCATTAAGTAAAACTGAGGCCGGTTTCCTGGGCTACAAAGGTGTTTCTCTGCTCCCTGAGGCTCTCTGTGTGCTCCCTGCCCTGGTGTTTCTCTCAGCCCTCAGGGTCTCTGTGCCAAGGCAATCACCTTTTTCTGGCCCAGGACTGGCTCCTGGGGATGTGTGCCTTTGCTGAGGACCACCAAGGGCAGGCTGCCGGAGCAGGGGTAGCCCAGCACATTCCCTGTGGGACACGGGCAGGAGAAGGCAGTGCCACGGTGTGCAGCCATGGCCCCAAGCGCAGAGCCCGGGGCGCGCTCCTGTGTTGCACTCTTGCCCCTGCCCTGCTGCCAAAGAGGGGGAAAAGGCACTGGAGGATTGGGCTGTCCCCTTCGGAAACACCTGAGCACTCTCCCCAGCTCTGGGATGGCATTTCATCACTATCTGAGTGATCATAGAAAGTTTAACCTGCAAAACTATGCGCTGTAAATGACAACCCTTTTACTCTCAAGGTGAAGGACCTGGAGACAGAGAGAAAGAATGAAAAAGAGAGAGCCAGTTTCCATGACAACCCAATGAAACTTATACACCATAGGAAAATGTCATTTTCCAAAAAAGACAGAACTTCATGGACAAGAGGTACAGTACATCAGAAAGGAAATTGCAGTTTTAAATGAAAAGCTCATTTGCATTTATGGTTTTGAGTTTCATTCTCTAGTTACAAGACCCAATTGTAGACAATTTAGCAGTGAAAATTATATTCAACATTCCAGGTGAATAATGTAGATTATGACCTAGTTTAGCCAGAAGTTCTTTGTGGCAGACTCAGAGAACACAGGTGTGGATGGATTTTGCTTTAGCTGGGCTCATGCTGCAGCATCAGAGAAGTTACTGACATTTTACCCCCTCTAATAGACCTTGCAAAGTCAGGATCTGTCCGTAGCTGTTGAGATTCCTGCCACAGCTTGCAATTTCAGCACCTAAAGTTGTACCTCCTAGATTCCATGTTACCTGTGATAGCATCAATCACCCTCCATTGGAAGCCACATTGCACAGGAGAGCATTTTATGATGAGCATTAGCGTCGTAATATAGCAAAGAGCATTGTTAATGAAGCATGGAAAAAGAATAAATTCAGCTAATGGGTATATGTGTCAAATTTCAATTAGGGATACGTTGGAAAGTGAAAGAGAGCGACGAGCATACAAATTAAACTTTTGACCTTCAGAGTAAAGGGAGAAAAACTCGAGAGAAAAGGGGGATGTTCACAGATGTTTTCCTAGCTGAATGCCAAAAAGTCTGAGTACAAACTTTGTACTGCTCTTTTCTCTTTAACTGCCATTATTTAAGAAGCGACTCAGAAAAAAATCTGTTTTGATTCACTGGTTTGTTGACAGCTATATTACTGTGCGTGCTATCTGCTGTGTAGGGGAGAGAGAAAGACTGGGAGCAGTTTATGGTGATGGCAGACAAAATCTCACCCTTGTGAAGCCTGGGCAGGGGATATTAAAGCTTATCCTCCCCTGCCTGTGAAGTGCTGCTGGAAAGAACCTCCTTCTCACTCCTCTTAGGCTTTCAAACAAGTCTGAGTTGAACCAAAGCGTGTTTAAATGCATAACCTGATGTGCGTGGCTTTTGAGTGCAAAGAAACACTAGTGGGAGGGTTACAGCAGGAGCAAAGCTGAGCAGGCTGTAAGGGCTGGACACGGCTCAAGGAACCTGGGAATTCTGTAGCTCACATTTGCCGTGGCAGTGGAGGCAGCAATGGTTCAGACACGCAGCAGCGGGTTCACGCAGGTGCTGCTGCAGCCCTGCACGCGTGATTTAACGTCAGCTGCTCTGCTAAAGCACTGTAGGATGAATCCAGCCTGCGTTTAATAAGCAAAATTGCCATCGCATGCGCACATGGCAGGGCTTAATTCAACTCATTTTTCTGCATGAGGAGTGAGGGTCTGCTGTGCAGAGCACTGAGGCTTGTGTGGAAAACTGCTGAGAGCTGAACCCATGTCCATTGCCCTGGCAAAAGCCATGTGCTGATGCTTTTCTGGCTTGCTGACTGCTGCAGAAAGCTTCCTGGGATGCTTTGTGTGTGAAGCACAGCCGAGGGCAGTGCTGGGACAAACACCTCTGCCTGTGCCCTGTCAGATTAAAAACAGCAAGCAGGAAGTCACCCCTCATTGCCAGCCTAGCAAGGAAACAAAACCCACTCGCATTATTGCCCCACAATCAATTAATACAATTAACACTTCAAGGTTTCAAAAACAGTTGAACATTTGGCCAGGAGAGCAAGCCTTGACAGATCTCATAGTACATTCTCAAGTTGTTGCATGGGATTTCATTTCCCACAAAAGCCCATCATTTTGAGGATCCCCCTTATCTTTACGTTGCACTTTTTAAATCACAAAAGCCTCTATCCTTGACAGTGCAAGTCATTCCTGTCATCTCTAGACATCCCTCCTGCCACCTCACTGCTCTGTGGGTGTGTGCAGCCAGCTGCAGGTTTAAACACAGAGCAGGGCTCCAGTTTATATCAAATTCAACACAGAAAGCAAGATTATTATAGTTACCTGCTGGGTGGTAAAACCTTGAAAGCGTGAGGGAAAGGAATCTCTGTGTCTTGGGGACAACCCCAGGCTCACCAGGAGGAGCCCACGTGGGGCTGGAAAGAACCTTGATACCCTCTAGCCAGGTCTTTCACCTTCCATCTACAGACAAAGAGCAGATTTTTCAAACATCACAATCCCTCTTTGCCAAATACTTTCTGAGTTTGTAGTAAGTATATGCAAATGACTGCTATCAAAAGCAAATATTACATTGAAAGCTGTGTTTTGCTTCTTCAAAAGCTCATGTAAAGACTAGAGAAATGTTGAATTCATCCTTCATTCAGAATTACTAGCATTTTTCTTTTCAAGTTTTCAACTACGACAGGTATCTCAGAAATATTGCATGATTATTCTTGGCATCTGATAATGGATATATGGAGAGCTAATTATCCTGTTAAATCATATGATATCACTTTTGTTTCATGACTGAATGATGTATGTCCCTGTAAGTAGGTAATACAGGAGTATTTCTAAATGACAAAATTTGCTTTGACAAATCCTGTAGCCTGAAACCTTAAATTCTCCTAATTTCCCTATGGCAGCACATATTTAAGACTTGTTTTCCATCTTCTATATTTACTTTCAGTAGCCAAAAGAAAATATTTTCAGAAGAGTATCTTCTCTAGTCTAATGGACATCTACATGTTTATTTGTGACTATATTGATTGGTTTTAATAGCAGAAATAGGTAACATCATTGTTACTGGATAAATATTATTCTGTGGAAGTGTATTTCCAGTCTTAATATTCTCATTTACAGGTTGGAGAAGGAGGAATCTTTTGTGAACTTCCTGCAAGATTTGTTTTCAGCTTGTGTTTAAGTGAAAATCCTTGCCAGAAAACTTGTCAATAAAATATGCAGGGAAGTTTTATTTGCTCTAGTGTATTGAACCATAGGAAAATATAATCCTGCTTTTGAACTTTTAAGACCAACACCTCAATGAATAGGGAATTTCTTTAAAGACAACCCCCAGGTGAGCTGATGCTCTGCAGGCACTGCAGTGCTGAGGTGCTGCAGGGCAGGTGGGATGTCTGCGGGCAGATGGAGCAGGCTGGCACAGGGCAGTGAGACCCTCCAGTGCCTCATCTGCACCTGACACAGCCACGGAGCAAGGGAAGCAGGTGAGGGATCCAGCACGGTATTAACTCAGTTTTAGCTGCCTGCGTCAGTGTTACCTGGGAGCAATTCTTTCCTGTTTTGACAGATTTTTTTCCAAATACCTTCAAGCTTCACGTAACTCCTTTTCCTTCCCACAAGCAGCAGAGATGATCAGCTGAGTGCTGCAGGCTTAGTCCTGTCAGGTGAACTGCCCACAGCTACACCACTCCTTGCTCAAGGCTGGAGATCTTGACCCCAAGCTGCAGCTCATTTCTCTCCTGCTCGTGAGGATGGACACCTGCCCTTCTTGCCAAATTTCCTCCCTGATTAGAAACAATATCTAATGCAATTTAAATCTGACATCGGGGTTCAGTCACCAGACAGAGACATTCCTCAGTACATTAGAAGGAGCTGGGTGAGTCAGAGAAGAAATTAGCCTGCTTTAATTTAGGGCTGGGTGTGCACACTGCACCAACAGCTCAGTATGCTCAGAGAGTCAGATGCATTAAACACAGCAACTTATTGCCAAGATGAAGGATTTAAGCACAGTGGATATGTGCTCATGTTTTACACCTCTAACCTTGCCTCTGTGTGAAGTCTTTAAAATTGCACTACTGAGAAGAGGATGAGAATGGCTATCTTCAGGTATAAAATGGAGGGCTTAGGATATTTAAGAGACAGAAAAAAAATGGAGAGTCCTTCTACCACTCAAGGAATTTTTCAGGACCTTTCTGCTTTGCATCCTTTGATGCAATATGGATTTCTACAATACATTGTTAGGAGAATGTCATAAAACATAGATTAATGATTGAATTTTCATCCTTTTGATGTGCCATTTAATGAGGTGTATTCCCTTTCACACTCAACATCAAAAAGACAACCGCTGGAATTCTCCACATATACATCAAATAAGTTTTTGTGCTAACAGGTATAATCATCTAAGCCAGAGGATGCTGCTTTTATGCCCACTGTTTTGCAGCTTGATTTGATATAGACAGTCTAGTACTAGTGTTTACTCACTAAAGTAATTGAAAACGTATGTGCAAGTTCTGCAGCTCAAGCCCACTCTGCTTCCCAACCCCAAATGAAAGGGAACAAGGTCTCCTTCTCTTTAAGTCAGATTAGGTTTGCCATTTAAAGAGCTTTTAAACACATCCAGCATACCCTCACTTTACAGAATTTGTAGCTTCCATTTTTATCGACATTCTCTTTAAAGGGTCCTACTTATAACACTTGCAGCTTTTATGATTGTCTCTAAAGTGAATACAATTATTCTGAAAGCACTTGTTAGGTGGTACATTGAAAAGATGTCCATCTTTTCATAACAGGGGATTTGCTTCTGCGGGTAACTATGATTTTGACAAAACAATCACAGCACAGGTATCTTGAGCAAGTTTGGGCTTGCAGAAAGAATTACCTCCTGGAAAGACTGAATTACCTCCTAGATGTACTGGCTCTGCTGTTGAAATGATTTCATTTCACTCCACTCGAAAACCATGAGCACTTTGGTTTTTTGGTTCAGACAAGTTTGGCAACTTTTACCACTGATTGTGCCCTTGTGCTGGTCCAGGCATCTGTCACTGCTGGGAGAACATGGAGAAACCTCCTTCCTGCAAAGTATTTGTTCCCATTGCCTTCGAGCAGATTTTTTGGCTTTTGGTTGGCTACAAGGGCAAGGTTTGATTTTTGGCACAGCTTACACCAGTGGTGGCTCTGGTGCACAGCCCTCTGTGGGCTCAGGCTCTCACCCACCCAGGCATTGTCTTGGACTTGCTGCCAAGTTTGCTGCCACACCAGTTTCATTCCCTGCCCTTTCTGAGGGCTTCAGTATGGTTTGAACAAGTGTCCCAGTAGATAGCAGTGTTGCCTAAAAGTGCTGGGAATTTGAATGAAGAAAGCTTTCTACTATATATTCCTAAAATTCGTGCTATACCTTAAGACTATTCATTCAAACACAATATGGGCAAATTGCAGGATGTCTCCCAAAATACAAGCTGCAGCAAATACAGATTTTGGCATTCATTCCTACACATTTCTGCATTTAATCAACCTGTTCTTCTCTATTCCACCCAGTCATTTAGTGCTTACATTCTAAAGACATTTTACAAGACCTGTGGAATTATGGTTAAAATATAATGAGAGAGAAAGCTCTGTTTTGTTTCAGGAAAAAAAAAATTCAAATAATGCTCTCCAGTTGTCTTTATAATGATTGGATATGCAAAAGCTGGTTTTAAATTCTGTTACTCATCTCCAGCAGCAGGCTCAGCTGAAGGAACACAGGGGAGTTCTTTACAGTGTTTTGCAGATACATCATTTTTCTGAACTAAGGTGAAAGTTGGTTTGCATAGAGCTGCATGCAAGTGAATAAGCACAGCCACTAGCACTGCTATGCAATTTGTTCTTTCTCTTGTTCCAGGAGACAGTACAAATGCTTTTATTTTTAAGCAAATATTTGGATTATGTTAACGCAAGCCTTTTTGTCCCTGACTAATTGTTCACATCTGACCATAGCTTCAGGTCCTAAATGGAACTATTGCTTTCCCAAGGTGGTACTAGGAAGGTGGTGCATGTCCAAAAAATGTCTCATGTCTATTTATGAGCAACCATATACTCATAAATAAGGTAGAAAATTGTTTGCTTGCTGCTTTGGGAAACGTTTCCCAATTTTCTTAGATTTATTATCAATGAGTTCTCTTGCCATGACAATGTCTGTATATATACATATATATATCTTTTACATGTACATGACTATACAAATATATCTCTTATATGTATCTATCTAGACACACATATAAATTTAATATATGAAGTCTTGAAATGTTACACTGAGAAGTAATGCTATCCACAGTCTTTGAAGATTTGAGCTAGAAGTCCATTCTTCCCACAGACCTTAGATTGACAGGTGGCTCTGAATGAGTTTTTAAATTTATCTTTGGAGATTTAAAAATAGTTTTATACCAGAAGGCAAATATACAGTAGCTTCTTCTGCGAAGCTTATCTTTCAATTGGCAATAAATAGTGTATGGCTCAGGGATTTTTGATCTAGCTGGGTCTGTTATACCTGAATGGATTGCTTTAATATGCTATTGAGATGAGCTCCCACTCTGGAAGGTCATTAAAAGGCAATGAATTACCAGCTCTTCTTACCCTGAACCGAAGCCCAGCAGCTCTCAGCCCCAGGGAGAGCTGGGGGAAGCATTTCAGCTCAGGGCTGTGCTCTGGGGCTTGGGCAGCCGGGGACCCTTCCCTTTGCCAGCCTTGCCACACCAGGGACTGCATCTTCTCCCTGGGGCTTTCTAATGCGACTTCATGAGAAGGGTGACATTTAAACTCTCACATCTTTATCTCCGCTTTCCTCTGAGATACTCTCCTTCCCACACCCTCAGAATTTCATTTAAACAAGCACCCTGTATGAACTATCTGGGTAAAAGTGATTTAAGAGAGAGGCAGAGTTTTGTTTTGTTGCTTTTTTCCCCCTAAAACATTATACTAGATAGCATTCATAAAGAACAACCAAATGTGGTTGTTCTAAGCTGTATGTAACAGCCTCTAATTGAAAACTTTGTGTACCCCATGTCTCCCTAATTATAAGTGGATACTTAGTGCATAAGATATCTGACTTGAACTGAAATGAAAAATAAGATGAATCTTGGTGAGCCAGGAGCCTGTATTGTATATTGATTGAAGTTCTCCATCATTTGATGAAAGTAAAATAGCTTCTATTTCAGGGCACAAAAAAATTAAAATTACCTATTTATTCTTCAGGGCAATATGTGTCCTGAAGAAGAGAGTCTGGGGTGTTAAGAAATGCCAGGTAATAGATGGCATAGAAGACTGAAGGTGAACTACATGTGAATTTCTTTTACACAGAACTCTTCACAATCATTCTGATAAATAAGCCAAGGAGTAATTACTGAGCACTGGGATGGTTAGCTACCACCTGAAGGCATAATTCTACAAGACAAATGCACGTGGATTTTGACAACAGATAAGATTTCTGATTTCCTACACAGCAGAAAACTCTCCCCACCTTACTACTTTACAATAACATTACTTGTTTGATTATTATCATTCATCTTTTGCATTACAAAGAAAAGTAGTTCCAGTGGAGGCAAAATACCTTGGAAATTGCCCACTCTTTTCTAAGAAAAAGCTATTTGTCCTTATACTCTGCTCTCACACAAAGCCCTTTCAGTCTGAGACATGGGCCACATCCCAGCTGAGCCACAGGGCTCACTTTCAAGTCCAAAGGAAATTTCTGTGGGTGATCTCTCTTCTTACAAGAGAGGAACTGAGCTGGCTGCAGATGTCTCACCACAGCTGAAATTCATCAGGTTTCTCCTATTCTGAGTTAAGCTACTGTATCTGACTTAGGAAATAAGCCGGAGAGAAAAAAAATCATGTTTGGCTCGTGCAGACACCACCTATAAATATAGTTGATTTTATACAGGTTAAGCATGGTTGTAAGGTGCCAGGAAAGTACATGATGCATAAAACAGGCCTTCCAGAAAATAATTCTACAGTAAATTGTACTTTTGCTTATAATGAAGCTAAATATGAACTACACAATGAGGCAAGTCATGCCCTCATTGAACTGTTCAGTAGCGTGCCAACCTGTGATTATTACTTCATTTTTCTTGATTCCCTGATTTCCCACATAATTCTCTTGTTTTCCACTTTAAAAATGTTATTTTCTCTACAAAGCTCATGAAGGTCAAGAAAAATATTACTATCAGTATATACTGTGAGTAGACTGAATTTTTTTTTTTTTTCATCTTGTCCTTTCAGTCTTACAGAATAACAGCAGGGTCGAGTTTTCAAGATCCACAGATCTCCCATCAGAGACCTGGTGTGACAAGCAGGTAGAGTCTGCATCTTCACTTCTGCCTCCTCTCAGGTGGTGGCAACTTTTATGAGAGCTGAATATGGGGTTTATTATCCAACCTAAGGAGGTGAATGCATTGACATCCTCCTCTTCCATTCATGAGAAGGAGCGAGGCCTTAGGGAAAGGAGAGGGGAAAGGGGTGGTCACTGCAGGCACCTTGCAGCTGTTCCTGGGAACTCTGTGCACCCTGGCAGACACAAGCCTGGTTTCATAATGCCGTGTGCCTCTTTATGTCACAAAGATTAAAGGCACGTTTTAACAGACATTTGCTTTCTAAACTTGCTTATGAAAAGGAAACAAGGAAATTCTTTTTCCCCCAGGTGATCTTTTAACATAATGGGAATCATCACAAAGAGCAATCACTTTCTGAGCAAGTGCTTAGCTTCATTACCCTGTGTTAGGAGGTGTAAAAACATGATATATAAAAATGAATCTGGTGTCATGTAACTTCTAGGAAATGAAAAATAACTCCCCTCCTGTCAGTTAAGCTTAAGCAACATTAAATTAGCACAAACGAGGTCAGAATCAGGCCCAGAGATTATTAAATATATTGAAGAAGAGACAGTGAAGTGTTTCCCCAAAATACTCTTCCTGGCATCAAGCACACTGAATATATTTTAAATATAAATACCACATTACAAATCTGAGTACACTTCATCTGTGTAAGCCATGAGTTAGAACTTGCTTTCACTGCTAGGACTGGAATTAGCAAGGTACTTAAATAAAGGAAAAATGATTATAGGATTACTAAAGAAAGCAGTAGCAAAATCTGTACATCTAGAACATCCTACATTAAGGAAACTGTGTACAACAGCAACCAGTACTGAGACCCCAAGTAATTGTTGTTAGAGCAGCGTGCATGTTGAAAGGATGTTCTCTATGTAACACCATAAATTCAAAACCAAACTATTTTCCTGCTAAATTACCATCAAAGACAATAACTCTTAAAATAATTTTGATGTGAAAACCAATCGTACAGTAGTTTATACTCTAAGATTTAGCCTTGTCTCAGTGTGTCTGCAGCAATGTTCTTGATTATTGGTTGCTTGCCTATAAATTTCTATTCAACACAAGGACATAGCTGACACACAAAATTCATATTTATAAATAGTTTCTTATTCCCACAAACTCCAACGATCCTTGGAAGAACTCTGTCCTCAAACTGCTGGCCATACAATTAATTGTTTTTCTGTGGTGGTTGGAAACCTCAACACATTTTGCTGATTTTTAATCAGAAACTGTTTCCAAATTAAGGATTCTTGCTCAGAATTTGTGTCTGTGCTTTATGCTTCCTGAGAAATTAATCTTAATAGGAAACAATCAAGCAAATGCACATGTGCTTCAAAATCCATGTAGTTTAGGAGCTGTGCAGATTTTTCATGTGAAAAGATGCAGCTCAGAATTAATTTGACACATTGAAATGTTCCCCACCACTTTCCCTGTCCAGAACTGCCTGGGCAGGGTGGTGTAGACAGAACAACATTTCCTCTTAAAATGAGGTTTTGACTGCATATGTGCCAGGGCAGCCTCACCCAAGGCTGTTTTTATCTTTTACTCTGGTGACAAGGTGCTAGTCCAATTGCTGTAATTAGGGATTCAACACATTCTAATATTGGAAAGCAAATAGCATTCTTCGTGCAAACCTTTGCTCGGGAAAATAAAAAAATAAAAAAAAAGAGAAACAAACCACACTAAGCTATAATTCCCAGAAGTTTCAGAGAGAGCATTTGAAAGCTGGCAGAGCAGAGATGAATGAAAACATTTGAAAGTATGTTTCAAGCAAAACGTTTCAAAGTGCTACCAATAGAAAACCAATAAAGACTGCCATTACCACATTACTTCCCAGTTGTAAACCTGGGCATGCAATTTTCCTTAAAAAACACTCAGCCTCCTGCAGGGACTCACCACCCAAGCAGTCTCAGTGGCAGAGGTCTGGGAGTTGAAGAGTTTAGGCGACAAATAAAGGAAATCCTGCAGCTGCTGACTCACTTCACACAAAGGTAATTGCAGATGACCTGAGCAAGGTCCTGTCTTGAGCAAAATTAGGAAAAGTCACAGAAATGCACTGAGACAGGTTCTGTTCCTCAGCGTGACAGCTGGCAGAACAAAGCTAGCTCTCTCTTGGGTTTTAAGCATTGGTGAGAAGAACATCCAGCAAATGTGTGTACCCCTGGCCAGTCAGAAGTGAGAAGATGGTATCTGCAAATACGAGCAAGTCTAAAGAACAGTCTGCAAGGTGGGCAGAGGAAAGTCCTTTAATTAGGGCAGACGTACTGACTTTTGGGGAAAAAAATGGTCAGGTCCCATTTTGTCCTCAAACGCTGTGTGGCCCTGTGCAAGGGCAAAACCTTACAAGATCAGTCAGCAACACAGACGTGTGGGAAATCATAAATATTGCAAAACACATCGCCAGAGAGCATTTATTTTTCATATGTTCCCACAACTGATAGGGTTATCTCCTGCAAGCCTGCTTTCCCTGTTAAGCACCGTGACATTCAAGAGTAGCAGAGGAAAAGCAGCATTCCTCACACCAGGTGCACCTTCAGATTCTTCTCACTGCCCTCACAGTAAAACTCCTTCATGCACATTAAAATGGCATCACGTAGGCTGAAACCACACCAGCCAAGAACTCATTCTTCTGTTTCCTGAGAGGAGTGATGGATTCAGAGCTAGTTCAGCGAGGGTACTAACTGGGTGGTTTGGAATCTTGCAAGTGATAATCTAAAACCATCAGAAAATACAGACTTCCTCTGAAAAAAAATAGTAGGATCACAATAATACTAATGGTTTGGGGACTTTAAAGGGGCAAAAAAATAGCTGGATTCTGTAGATGAGTGTAGTTTTTGCATGCATTATCCAGACACCCTCAATCTTAGGAAAATGTCTTTGGAAAAACAAAATTAAGTTAGGATTTTTCCACGGCAGTTTAGAAGTGCTTGGAGCTACTACTTCCATTAGCACACAAATGCTGGAAAAAAAGTAAAAGCAGGTGGTATAGTAAAATATTTTGTGGATCAGATAGCTGTTAGTATTGCATAGATGCCCTTGATGCTGCTTTCCAAACACAATTGTCTGCACATGGTTCTGAATGCTGCAAAACACAGAATCCCAGAATTGCCTGGGTTGGAAGGGACCTTAAATGAAAGGACATCTAATTCCAGCTCCCAGCCATCCCCAGCAGGGATGCCACCCTCTAGACCAGGTTACTCAGGGCCCCATCCAACCTGGCCTTGAACAAATCTCTTTGTGCATTAACAGGTTCCTCCCTCTTCAGCACGTGGGGAAAGCAAGGTACAAATCTCAGTTTTATGGATCTCAGGTGTCACAATATTGAGGGCAACATCTCGAAAATCCCACTGAGACAGATGTCAACTCCTGATTTCCCCAAGGTGAAGACACACTGCACTTAGGGTATTTATTGAGACTTTTTGCCTCAGGGTAGGATTTAGTATGAGTGCTGTAAGATGAAGGCAGCTGCATAAAGGTAAATTTCCTCCCAGATTTAGAACTAGCTTGATGAAGGGAATTATTGATTACTGAGGAAATGCTAATACCATGCTAAATTTAATTTATTCAAGAGGTAGCTATGCTGTTGATGAACAGAAACATTACTATGCCTGGAATTTACAGGATGATATAAAAAGCAAAGCGCGTGCTCAAGGTGGTTTTACAAGGTATTTGAAGAAAATTTTTAGTCAAAACAGTAGATGAAAATTCAGGGCTGCCATTTCTAAGACTGTATTGCTCCAAATTCTTCCCCTGTTTGGAAGGCAGGAAAGAGGAAGCCTTGCCCAGGCTGTCCAGTGATGAGCCTGGGGCAGGCTGGGCTGCGCTCCTGGCTTTGCACCAGAGCCTGGGACGGCACTGGGAGCCCAAATCCTGGGCTGTGAGCCCTGCAAGGGGAGCGAGGCTGCCCCGAAAGGGAGCGAAGAGCAGTGTGGTCTCCAGGGGAAATCTCTAGGGCTTGTGAGAACCACAAAACGGCCAAACAGAGCTCAGAAAGGTCGGGGAACTTGAGGCAGCAAAGTCAACCCTTCTCTGCGGCACTAAAACTTTACATGGAAATTTTTGCAGATGACTTTTACCTCTCTGAAAATAGAAGCTGATAATGAAAAAAGTGGACTTGAATTTAATGATCCCAGTGTGAAAGGGCACCTATAAAATGATTTCTCCTTTTGTTGGCTGCTTCTGACCAACAGTCTAGAAAAACATAAACACTTGACAGCAACAAAAGGAGTCTTTTTTTCCCCCCTGACCTGAATGCAGTAATTGTTACATTTATTTTAGGATTGTCTTTCTGGAAAAAAAATAAAATGAAATCGATGATGAGCAGAGCAGAGGGCATTTGGAGCCAAAGATAAGTGACAGATGGTCACTGAATGACCACACTAAGTCATAACATCAGAGATCCTGGAAAGGACTCTGGTCCAGGCAATGAGTAACATGGCATAGTTTCCAAACTTAAATAGGTACTCTTGAAGCATAACTCTAAAAGCACCCTGAAGTATTTTTAAAACCCCTCAATATTGTGCCTGTGGGGGGAAGCTATTTTTTGTGTGTTGGCAGTGATTTCAGGAGTGAATTTTGGCAAGCTCAGCTGAGTTCCCTCACTGCACAGTATATAGTAAAGCTCATTATGATTATATCAAATACTATCCATTTTGTGCAAAATTAAATTTGATCTAATTTTGAAATTAATTCAAACTCCTAATACCCAGGTGCATCCTGGAATCAGACTTTTCTTGGTAATTAGTTCACGATTCCTTGATGGTTAATTTTTAAAATTTTGTACAAAGCTCTTATTGCATTTTACGTTACTGCTCTTTGTATGAAAAATATTTAACAGCAACAAATGGGTCCTCTAGTCTACCTTTTTTTGTTAGAGGCCAAGAAACCACAACAATGGACCACAAAGATTCCCCAAGCTCACCCAGTGCTTTGCTCCTGAAGAAGCAGAATACCTTTCCAATCTCCAGGGCTGAAGCTCTGGAGAGTTTTGAGTGTTAAAAGTTTCTAATCTTTTATTCTGCCTCACTTATCTGGCAATCCATATTCATGAGGAAGGTCATTATAGCAGCACCCAGTAGTGTGGCTCCACTTTAGAGCAGCAGCACTCAGCACTCAACAGCCAAACTCACAGAAGCTCAGCAGTCAGGAGGAAGCAATAGTCTGAAACCTAATGAAACAAAAAAAGTTTTCACCTACATTATTGGGCTACCAGGGGGAAAAAGCCTTCGAACTTATTTGTGTCTGTCTTGCTAGAGATTTTTTAGAAGTTGTTTTGCCTGGAGAGTGCTCTGGCAGGAGCTGCATTCCTGTGTTTGTGAACTGCCAGAGGAGTGCTGCCCAGGGCAGGTGGGGACAGTGGGACAGATGTCCTGGATCCAAAGAGCCTGGTCACCACATTTCAGAGAAGAGTGGCTGAAAAGCAGCGCAGGGATCAGCTTTGTTCTTCTACAGCTGTGGTCTGTGACCACTCCAGATGCTTGTAACAAACTTGATGATACCAAAAGAATTTTGGTGTAAGACAAACTAGCAGCTAAATGAGCTTTGATTAACAATTAGCTACAGAGCTGAGATTTTACAGGAAAGTCCTGGAGACTCCCTCAGGCCACCTGAGCTTGAAGGAACTCTGCATGTAGTGGGGTTACCCCAATCCTGTCCAGCAGCCCCAAATGCGAGCACATAGAAATGCAACATTACAACTTCCCTCCCGTAAAATGGCACTTCTCAAATACCCAAAGAACCCAGCTACCTTTCAGTTCCCTCCCTCACATCACTCTATTTGTACTCTTAGTGCAGTATAAAACAATTTTTCAAGTGATTTATAGTTTCATGAGGGTAAAACTGTATGCAGATTACTTAAGGACTGATATACACTAAATAAAATGTTTATAGCGTTCAAACAGGCATACTTTTAAATATTTCAATTAAGCATTCAAATTGCTTTATCATTACTTATATCAATGTCAACACATTTCAATGCATATAACTGCAGGTCCTTTAGGATGAGTGGTTATACAGCAGATGTATAACCAGTGTATTTCAATACCACAAAGTGAATATTAATTTCTTATCAACTGGTCTGCCAAAGCATTGCCTGGACTCATTAGGTTTGAGTCCAGTCAAAGACCGAGGCAAGACCAAGGAGGGCACTGCTGCCCCCAGCACGGAGGAGGAAGGACATTTCCTGCCATTTCTCATGTGTCTGTGCCTCTGCAGGAGGAACAGGTAATGCTGCCATATGTTTTCCTGCAGGTGGCTACAGAAGCAAGTGAAAAGGAAAAAGAAATGGCCCTGAGTCCCTTGAGGGCAGCCTGGGGCTACTGGGGTGTGAGCAGAGATCTCACTCCCACTGCCCCTCTAGGACCTGGCAGCTTCAGGAGGAATCCTGCCCCATGCTGGTGTCTGTCTCTCATTTTGGAATGGAGGACCAAGTCTGGCTCCTGAGTGTTTTTTCCTCTCTGTGTTGTCAGCTTTTATCTTTGCTCTGTGGGATTGGCTGCCTCTGCACTGCAGTCAGGGTCCCCCATCTTTTACTTCAGTGACTTCAAGGTAAGATTTTATTGTGTCCCTGTCACCTCTGAGGTCCTGGGCACAGTTTCTGTAGCTTCCCTCTCTTACCTGTGTTCTGCCTGTGATATCAACCTGAAAGATTGTTCCTTCTCCTCAGAACATCAGCTTCCCTGCTCCTGGCTGTGCCAAGTGACCGTGTCTGACATCTGCCCTTGGCCTCCAAACCCACCCTGGGCACTGCAGGGTTACCTCAGCTGTGTCTGGAGTATCCCTACCAGCCTTGTGGCAACTTAACTTCAGATGTTTTGAGGGAAGAAGTGTTTTCCCATAGCTCAGATAGCTTTTATCAGAGTACTCTTAATATTAAACAATGATGCCATTCAACGAGTTAAAACTACCACCCTCTAGAGACTATTCAAAATTCAGTAACCTTGGCAACAAAATAAAAAGCAATTCTGATTTAGTTGTTTAAAATGGGGGAAACTCACCCTTACATATGTGAACATATTGTTAACAAATTTGTTTAGGTTGTTCTTATTTTCCTAATTGCATGGCTTCCTTGAACGTTCCAGTACTGTAAAATACCACATTTTATTCCTATAAAATCTGTCCTTCATTATAGAACATCACCTGATCAGGAAAAAAAAAAAACAAATACATCTCTCTGAAACAGAGTCAGAAAATGGTGCAGGAGCCTTGGTGCAGACATTCTTGTCAACTGGCTATAAACAGAAAATAACAGTATGCACCCAGGTGATTTTTCAAGGCAAACTGAGTAGTCACTCATGATTATCCTCCTATCTTATCTTTTGAAGAGTCTCCAAACTTGCTCTCTCCCCTGCAGAGGTGTGCATTTCAGGGTAGGAATCAAAGCAGGCACATCCCCTTCAAAGCTGAAGCCTCGTATGGCTCCAGAAGATGGGCTGTGTGCTGAGAGACAAGCTGGTGGGTCTGGACAGTGCTGCTAAACATGCAAATCTCTGGGACCAACAGGAAAAGTTGGGTGGCTGTGCCCCAGCACCCAGCACCACAAGGCCCCTGGTGCTGCACACCTCCACAGGGATTCACAGTTCAATTTGGCTGCCTGAGATTTTCTTTTTGCTTTTGTAAATGATACCAAAGTATTACCCTCATTCACTTGCAAGGCTTGAGGCAGCAAGCTCAGGCCATCTAACAGCAAACTGCTGAAAGTGCTGTATGTTTTCTGTTTTTTCAAGTTTGTGAAATAATTTGTTTCCCCAAGCTAGTGATAATATGGATTTGGAGCACAGCTTTCCCAGATTTATTTAATAAAGGGTTACTATTTTTCTTCTAGCAGAAACAATCAGAGAAAAGAAAGCTATTCTCCTCCACACAATGGAAAGCAGGATTATAGAATAAACGCAAGGGAGATAAGAAAGGTGAATCAATTTAAATGACCTTTACTCAAGCTTCATTGAAACAAATGAATGAGGATTTATCTACCAGAAAATAAAGCGGAAATAAGAAAATAATGGCTAAACAGCAAACTAAAGGAAAAATTCTAATTATATTGAAAGAGATTTGCTGGGCTTTCTTAGTTTAAAATTAAAAACAACTTAGAGTATGTTAAAACATGTATAGATTAAAGCTGAGCAAACATAATAAACCCACTTGGACAGCTAAGCTAGGAGCAGGATAGAATGCAGTGCTTGCAGCTGAGAAAGGGCTTTGCCTATTTGCACCATTAACTTTCTAAAATTTAGTCCTCCTACCTTATGGATCAACTGTTTTAGAGATTAATTGGCTCACTAATACCATAAAATCCTGCTTTTTTATTTCTCACATAGGCCAGGAGCCTAAATAGTCCATGGCAAAGCTAGGAAAAAGAAGCATATAAATGGAATTTTAACGATGCCACAAGCAATATCTGTGGGGCTCAAGGTCCAGAGTGCTGGCTAAGCCCTGACCTGGTGCACAGGGTCCTCAGCCTGACATTGTCCTGGCTGTGCCAAGCAGAGACATCCCTGGGACCAGTGCCAAGTGTGCAAAGCCTTGCTCTGCAGAGCTGGTGGGTGCCAGCCAGCACCAGCATCCCAGCAGCTCCTGGAGCCCACCCGGAGCCTTTGCTGCCCACAGCCAGCTCAGCACTGCTGCTGAGCACCCTGAACAGCATCTGCCTTCCAGTGCTGGGAACAGCCTTATGTGGCTTCTTTTTTCCCCCCCATAAATATTTTTTTTATATTTGTAAAAAAAACAAACCAGCTTAAATAAGCAAACTGTGTCTGCAGTTCTTCCAGCGCCCTTATTTGTTTGCTTAGCTTAAACCTAAAATCTGTGCCTCCTTTTGATATGACAATCAACCAACTAAGACCATTAATTACATGGTGATAAATTTCTTTCAGTGCACAGATACCAGGGTAATAGGTTTAAGCAAAGTCATGGAATTTGGCAGCTTTCCTTTCCTAGCAAGATTATGTCAGTGCTCCTAAATCCATCGATCCAGTGAGACAGTAATTAGTTAATTTAATGAGAATCAAAGGATTTTAGCCCGCAGAATTTACAGTACTAACAAGACAGGTTATTTTTGGGAGCTATTTCCAATAAAAACACTTCAATCAGCCAGTAAGGATATTGTCCCTTGATTAAAAACCACAGCATCGTTTATCGCTATCACCACAGGGTTAGGCTAATGCTGGAAAATATCCTGTGCTTACACTGGTGTTGGCTTCTGTTAGAGAGTGCCTGTTTCGTTTTAAGAACCTGATTAAGGATAACCCTTGTGAACATCTTCTTAGGATGCAGCCATGTGCATGGGTGGTTCTGCTTCTTCTCGTTAATTATTTTCCCCCCCAGAGAGGAGATTTCTGCTGGTGCCTGATTGCCATGGCTGCCAGGGCAAGGCACTGGGCAGGGGGAGCAAGGCTCAGAAATCAGCAAAAGGCAGATTTGCTTCGCAGCAAGATATGCCCAAGAAATATTGGTTTCAGCTGAAGGGCTCCACACAAGCCAAACGTGCAGGAAAACTGTGTTGAGCTTACACGATCCTGGAGACTGCCTTTGCCATATCTCTAAAGCATGATCGATTGTTCTGAGGAGACATCCTGAGCCTGGCATTTAATTTAACTCTGCAGAGAGGTAGCACTTCTGCTGTTAGCACAAACAAGCAAAGAAACCAAACCCATTTCGCAATAAACCAAATAAAACCAGCCAGGAGCCAACTAAAGGAAAAGTGCAGCCCACGAGCCTCTGCTCATTCACCTGTGCTACACAGGCATAGGCACAAAAGCTTCTGAGACAGACAGACAGACAGACAGCTGGACATCTCCCACATCTCCCCGTTCCCCCACTGCCCTCCCAGATTTTTGCTGTGCTTTGCCTTTTGCTCCGGTAAGAATTTGTGTTCTGTGGAGAAGTGTCTCCTGCAGCTGCAAGAAGTCAGGTGTAAGGTGGTGTGCACAAAATGTGCACTACTGGCAGTGCATCCCTTTGCTTCTGCAGGCCATGCTTGCAGCACCTGAGCTGTGAACAAAGGTGGGAATACTGCTCACCTCTGGAGCTGGCTCTAATTCTGGCTTTCACCACAAACTCCATGGCTCCTTTCATGGGTGATCTTGCTTATTCTCCAGCACGTGTATTGCCAACACTTCAGATGGCTCTGAGGAAGAAAGGTGAAGATGAGAAATATTTTGTGACAAAGCTTTCCTTACAATATAAATATTTAGAGGGGCATGAGTTCCTGAGGTGTTTATTTAAAAGCATTTTCAATTCACAGTCAGCTCCAGAATCACTGCATAATATCCCCATTGTGGAAGTAGTCAGTTTACACATAAATATAACATCTTTTTCTCTTGTATTTCTCTTTGCTTACACAAAATAGACATTTGAGTATAAAAATATTGTGATTAAATTGGGGAATTAGTTGGCTGAGTACTTAAACAATTCCCCTACCAGAAAAATAAGAACTATGTAACTAAAGGAGTCAATGTCTTCTCTGAGGATGCTTTAAAAGATTATTTAAATCTTATAAATATTTAAAGACCTGCATAGACGTTAATGGATTTTTAAAGAAAAACAAAACAACGGTATGTTTATGAGCAACAGCATCTTATCTTCTACAAAACCAATTAAATAAAAGAGCAAATCCTGTGTTGTGACTGTATTTTGCAAATTACCTTGGTTGAACTAGATTGTATCTCTGTTTCTGGATTTTGCTGAAAATAACACAGATGTTTTTCAGCTTACACAGGTAAAGCTCCTGCTGTAGGAACTTCACATGGCCTTTAAGGACCAGTGTGAGGATGCAGGCTTCCCATCCTTCCCTTTCTTTGCTTTAAATAGCAGGGCTGGGCCAGTGTCTCATTCCCACACTCCTTTGACATGCCTGACAACCAGACCTCCCTGGTTTAAAAGAATAGTCATAATATTTCTGTGGAGGTGGAAAAAGAAATGAAATCTGTTTATTTTTGTAAATAAAAGTACTCAGTGCAATCCCTGATGGTGCCCGTGATGAACAGATAAAAGTGACTCTGTTGAATGTGTCAAATTTTGCTCCTGCACAGATCCTTGGGCACTGCAGGTGAGCACTCACTCAAGGCTGTGGGGTGGGGATTGGTGAGGTGGCACTTCACATCCTGCCACTTGCGAGGAAAGCTCCCCAGTTTGTACAAAATCACAGCGCTGACAGAAGGAAAATAAACCCAAACATCTCCGATTTTTCTCATTCAAAACCACCTATTTCATTACTGCTCTCTGTGCTAAACGACCATTTTCCACTTGGCAATTAAGCTTGATCACGAAGACAAAAACATCATTTGCACGTATTGTTAAGACAAAATAGTGGTCTGATTTCATTTACTTCACAAAGCTGCTGTGCACCATGTCCAAGTGAGAGGAGAGTAAAAGCCTTGTTACCATTACCCTTGGATCTGTAAAAAGTTTGAAGTGATGTGAATAACGGAGGGGGGGTGTTTGATTTATTTTAATTTTTTTTTTTTTTTTTTAGTGCTCTGCTTTGTTCTCACTGAACACACTGACAAATGTTTAGATGAAACCTCAGCTGAAGGAGATTCTGCAGAAATACTACCCCCTAGCAACACTGTTACTATGCACAAGGAGTACATAAAACCTCATTCCCCTAAAAGACCGTGTTTGAGGAGGGAATAAAACTTTATATTCTTTTAAAATAAAGATAAGGTGCTTGCAAATGTTTCACGTACCTCTAAATATACTGTAAGCACAATTTGAATAGAGGCACGATTCATAATATAAACTCAGAATGATGATTGTGGCATGGAAGCAGATAACTAATGGAACCAGAGATACAGATCTTTTCTGTAAAAGGCACAGAAACCACTATGAACAGAATTTCCACCGCTATGAATCGGGAGAAACAGAGCATTTGATTTTGAGCCCCGAGAAAGAGAAGTAAAGAGGACAATAGCATCCACCAAGGGGAGCTGCTGTAATGAGGGAGGGCACATCAATGGGGAAGGCTTTGGGCACCTGGTCACCACCCAGGAGAGGCACGGCCTGCACACACAGGTGCTCCACAAAAGGCAGTCCTGCAAGAAAGCAAACTGAATAGGAGAGGAAAATGAATCTTTTCACTGGCCAGATGAAGGATGTGCTCAGAACAATGTGCCTCCAGGAATAAATCCTCTTTCTCCTCTCTCAGCAGCTTACTCAGGAACCAGAAGCCACAGAGTACTGATGATTGCAGTGAGTTAATGAATATGTGCTGTAGTGGTGTGGCTTATAAAGCATCCAGCAATTTTTTTAAAAGATGATTTATCCTCCAAACTCTTGCTAAGGAAGAATCCTATCACTATACATCTCTAAAAAAAGTCTTTGGATGTGTTACTTTTAGTGATCGCATATTTGCTCTTTGGGGACCAAAGCTTTTGTGAGTTGGTGTACAGTGCATGTGAGAGCAGCTTCACTAAGATGCATAGGGTTGTATCCTTATACATTTGGTCACCAGAAACAGGGGGGTTCTTTCTCTTCCAACAGCACAAATGCACACAAAAATATCTGCTGAGATCTGAACTAAGGGTCCTCCGTGCTGATATCCTGGGAAGAAAGACCCAGGCTCCGCTGCCCTCCATCCCTGTGGAGCACTTAGCAGCTGCAGTGTGCACTGACTCACTCTGATATTCAGAAATGGCTATTTTGCACCCATATGGGCCATGGAAGCAGAGTCCCAAATAGCTGTACTGCAGAGCCCCAGCACTTCTGCCTGGTGTCCCCACCTGACAGGGACATGTGCCCAGCAGGCTCCCCATCTTCTGCCACATCCTGACAGAAGGAATATGAACAAGCCTTAGGAAAAATGTGGGGCTTTATTTTTTTCATCTCTAAAAAACACCTTTTACAGCAGCAGGCTGTGTAGCTTGTTTTACTTTTCCAGCTGAGCAGACCCAGTGCAGAGGCAGCCTAAGGTAGTGATTTTCATTTTGTACACCCACATCCACAAGTCTCTCTCACTGTTCATGCTTTACCAATTATACCGCTTGCTGTACACGGCAACTGTTTACAGAAAAATTTTACATTGTTTATATATTTTCCAACAGTTAACAAATTGTCTTAAATGTCAAGTTGCTTGATACAGAAATAAGGGAGCCTACTGTATGCTTTAAAGCCCTACAATTGTTGGTAAATTGAACTCAGCACAGAATTACAGACATAATTCGGAAGGAAAATACTTTCCCAAGGGATTCATCTGACATCATAAACTATGAAAATGAAGGCTTAACCATTTCTAAATGTCAGCAGAACAAAACCACCCCATTTTTGGGCACAATTAGTCATGTGCAGTTAACTGTTTAACTCTTGCACTGTACTGCTATTGATCTCTGATTGCTTTCATGAAATTAATTTGACAGCTGTTCATTTATTATTATTTGTGCTGCGAGCTTCAGAAGGGATTGAGAACACAAAGGAGGTCGGCTTACAGACTGGACCCAGCAGGTTTTGGGCATACGAGTAAAAGTGAGCCACGTCTCCCATTCTGCACGTATGAGCCATCCATAGCAGCCATGCTTGTCCTCTGTGTCGCTCTGGCAGCAGTTGTTACCAGCCAGGGCCATTAGGCCTTGGAAAACAGCAGCGTTTTGTGGTTTGATGCAGAGGTGCTCCAGTCTGGGGCTGTGGCTGGCTTGCAGGGGCAGCTCCGGGCAGCAGCTCCTCTGCTGCGTGGCAGGAGCATCAGCACAGCAAGTCCATCTCTCTCAGCTCACGGGCAGGATGGGGAATGCCAACAGCTCCAGACAGCACTCACCACCCCAGCAAGCTGCCATGGTACCCTTGCTTCTCTGAGCAGTGCCTTTTCTCCTCAAGGCTGACTCCCCGTTTGGAAGACGTTGTGACCCATCTGGGAACTTGCCATCCTACGTGGCTGTGTGCACAGTTCCCACTTCCCCTCACCCTCCTGGTAGTCTTCCATGAAAAATCCAACTCTGGTGGGCAAAGGGGCCTCATTTCAATGCCCCTGCTTTCCTTCTGGAGTCCCCTTTTCTCACATAATATAGATGAGAAGTGGTGGTCTCCTGCTTCCATGCCTGCCACTTTGCTTTCTGACACTGCACTGCTATATTTCAGCAGAGGAGAGCATGGCCTCTTCCACAAACTAACAACTTGCTGGTTCTTGGTACTTCTGATATAAATCCTTGTTTTTTACCGGAGTTACGATGACAAATCACAAATATTTGCTCTGGTCTTAATAATGAGTATCATTCTAATGCTTCAAAAGAGCCCCAGTGCTCTTGCCTGTATTCACCCTATTTCAATGGAGTAAAAATTGGGATAGACGGTTCACACAAAATTACCCACCCCTGTGTCACACTTTAGTGGAGTCTTTCTGTGCCTTTCCAGCAGCAGATCATCAGCCACTGCAGAAGGAGCTTTACTATTAATTATGATGGTAATGTAGTATGATTTCACTTGCTTCATACATATTGCATGTTTCAGATAGATAATAAGGGGAACAGTGTAAATACCTGAAGAAAAGGCATAATAGGTTATAATAACTAGACAAGGATTCCAGAAAGAGAAAGGAAAATATAGTTGTTGAGAAATATTTTGGGGAAATCTGAACCAAACAATCTTAACAAAACTGATTGCAGAAAAAGGAATTAGAACAGCCCCAAGAACCATGTCATTTCCAAGTATTTCCTTTCAACTAACTTGTGATTGAGAAGATGAGCACCTTATGCAAGAAGACTGGCATTAGAAATGAGATTAAATTGGAAGGAGGGAAAGGAGAAAGGAGGGAAATTTTTCAAAATAAGGGAAAGGTGAAAGAGATGCATGAATTAAAAGCAGCAAATTGTCACTCAAGACACAGTGACAGGACTGTGACAGGTAAACAGAAGGATTTTTTTCCCAACAACAGAACCATTTCAAGAATGTTTCACTGTCTCTTCTTATTTACATTAATATGTATTTGATCATTACAGACTATGAAAAATGACAGTAACATTGTTCTTCAGCTACAAGGACAATCAGTGTTTATGAAGGAAAACTGGGCTACAGCCTCCCAAAAATCTACCAATAGCTGATGACAATTGAACAGTCCCAGTCAAGCCCCTGCACTCCACGTGTGCCTTTTCTACAAAGTGAAGATTATTTGTTATATCTCCTTTTCTCTGAACATTTTATATGGGATACCAGCTCACATATCAGATAACATTTCATTATCTTTTATGGTAATGCTTGGGCCACAAATCACATTCTCTAATAAATCTTAGCTTTGCCAGCCCAGCAGAGCATCAGAGTGTTGTTACCTTTCAAAACACTGCTTTTAGCAGTGGATACACAGCGCTGCATCTTTCACAAGGGCTAACCACCACCACCATTTTCATCATTTTCACCATGCTAACATTGCCTTTGTTTTCCACTTGCTGTTCTCCAAACTGGTTTTACTTCTGTCCCTCCAGTTCAGCTATCAAATGAAGAAAAAAAGTAATAAAAACATCCATTACCTCAGATGTCCCACGTAACTCTATGTCTTTGCTCCATTCTCAGACCCATCCTGGAACTGCATGAAAACTCTGTAGTTATTAGTGGAAATTCACTTCATAGGGGACAAAAATCTCGAACTCAGCAGCAGAAATTACACTAAAAAGAGTTTGTCCGTGTAAAGGTCTTGATGAAAGGAAAACGTGACAGCCAAATTGCCTTCTCTCATGTGTGTTCCTCCTTGGCCTGGCAGAGACTTCATGAGGTGAAGGGAAGGGCTCCCATTGATGTCAGTGGGCTGGGGATCACTTCTTGATGTCTGTGCTTTGAGGGGCAAGAGAGCAAAGAGCACCTTTGTACTGCCTCCATCCAGGGAATTTTAATTGTGGCAGGGGAGCAGAACAGCACCTGGACCTAAAGGAGAGAAAAGGGAATGTTAAAAAGGGGCTGAGAAGAGCTGCAAGACAGGAGGAACTGCCTGTCAGTGAAAATAATGAGGAGACTAGGACGTGTGTTTGGTGCGTTTCAGAGAATGCTGAGAGAGCTGCTGACTCTGGGTGAGCGCAGTGCTGATTTTGGTCAAGGTGTCCAGTGGCAGCACATGTCCTTCCTCACCGAGATGGAGATATCCACCCTCCCCAGCTCTCCTCCTCTCTGGCCAGCAGCTCCTGCTGGACACAGCTCCCAGCCTGTCTGCTCCCCGGAGCGGGACCATCACCACCCACCTGCCAGGCACCCCTCTTCCCCCGCGGAGCTCTCCTGCCCTCTCTGTGCCCAGGGGCTCCCCAGGGATGCAGGGCAATCTCCCCCTTTCAGTGTCTTACGGCCATTGCCCCCACAAAAGTGATCTGTAGGACCAGCCTGAGCACGCTGCACACTGCTGATGAGCCAGGGGCTCGTGCCTAGAGGATTGGCGAGGGCTCCATGCCACGGGCAGCTGCAACTACTGCAATCCTCCCCCAGGACAGGGGATCCAGTCTGTCCTGCTGCTTGATCCTCACAATAACCTCTGTATTTTCCTGCTTGCTAACCGGTTCGATTTCCTGAAGATTAAATTCTCTCTACGTTAATGACTAAGGAAATCAGCTCTCTTGCAAGACGTTTCTTTAACATTTCCCTCGGCTACAAACAAATGTAAGCTTAGAGAAGCTGTCCTTTAGCAGGAATGCCTGAGACTTGGAAATGCTCCTACTCTTACTGGTATTACAGGTCACTGCCCTTCTCAGCACTTACCAGAGCTGAAACACTAAACAGCTTGTTATTTCTGTTTAGAAATATGTCTGCACTTGCACCCGCTAGTAACCCTAGTGTAGCAAGGAAAGATTAAACATTCAAGCAATTTAGCTTAGTTCCAGTTCATTTTCAATTAACAGGAGAAAATCCTCTCAGACATAATAGACTATTTCTGGTTGGAGGTTAGTTTATTTGTCTGACTAAAGTCGAGTATTTGGGCTTACAAGTTAAACTCACTAATGTTGTTACAAATGTAGTTTATTAAATAAAAAGCCTTCAGAAAATAGCACGGAAAATTAAAACACTGATTGCAAAGGTATTTCCCTGTTTCAGGAGGTTTTAAACTAGTAAAGACCTTTAAATGAAATGTGTGCCAACCATTTCAGGGAATAAATTGTAGAACTGGATACAAGGTTTTATTTCCAAACCTCTAAGCTTTCTATATATTCAATTTGCTTTCCTTAGAATGTAAAACCTGCTATGGACCAATTCTGCTTGTCTTTTCTGATACCATGACAAGCTGGGAAGGGTTATCCAAATTCCCATCTTTCCTAACATATTAGGCAAGGTGATGTCTTCTGAAGACATCTTCCTGACTTTATAGGCAGGACCAATACGAATCCAAGGAAATAAGGAGGTTGGCTGGCCAACACTTTCCACTGAGGTTTAAATTTTTTTCATCAAACAGAAGTCAAATTTAGTCTCTTCACAATGTTGATATTAATTTGTTAGGGAAGGCAGAGATTCCTTCCTTCCAAATGAAGTCCAGCAGTTTCCACAGATAGAATATCACAAAGTGCAAGGGGGGAGAGGAGAGCAGATGCACAACAAGATTTTTCAGTAAAATTTCATATAAATACCTGAACTGGAAAGCACACAGGTCTCTGTTTAACTGGGTTTTCTATTAAGGAATCCTTTCCAAATGAATTTTCCACAAAGCCAAAAGAACTCAGACTGGAACTTCCCACTTCACCCATTCCCAAGCTGCTGAGTTTTATGCTTTTATGTGTTTGTTGTGTTTTTCCCTGTCTTTGAAAATTTTTAAATCCATCCTTTAATTTTTTTTCCCATGGAATCATAATGTCTCCTGTAAAAGACAAAAGCCATTGATGGGCACACATGAGTGAGATGCTTTAGAAAGGTGTGATGAAAGAAAGAGGATAAGAAAAAAGCATGAAAAATGCAGGAAGTCCCAGAGCATTTATACGCTGTCTGATGCACTTTTGATTTACACATCTGGTAAGAACCTTGAAAAGAAGTAATGAGAAAGTTACAGAGGTGTGAGGAATCAGCAGTGCAGTGGATATTTTGCATCTGTGAGAAATGCAGGAAAAAACCCGACATTCTCCTTCAAGCTGCTTTGACAGAATTAAAAAGGAATACTTTCACAAAACAAGAAAGCCTCATAGTCACTTTTCCTCCAGCAGTTCTCACTGTCCAAGCATTTCCTCCTGCCTGGTGACAGAAGGAAGAACTGTGTGCAGCTCCTCAGAGACACAAAATGCTCCAGTTCAGGAGACCGTGCTTAGGAAATCAATTGAAATGAGAACCATAAACATTTAAGATCATTGGGGAGCTAATGATCCTCTCACAGCCCAAAGACACCACAATTACAGTGATCTTTACACTGGACCGAGGGCTGCAGCTCCCACCCTGGGCACACACGTGGGAAACTTCCCAGGGGCTGAGCGCTCCTGGCAAGGCAGGGTGACACAGGAGATCTGTACCTGGGAAAGGTAGGGCAGCCACTCTTCTGGGGACAAAGCCAGCTCTGGTTGGTGCCATGCTCGTCATAAATGGACACATCTTGTGGTCTGGAAGGTATTTTTGTCCTTTTGTTGTTCTTTCTTTCTGACTCGCCTGTACATTATTTTGGCACCTTTGTACTTTGCCATCCCCCATTACAAAATGGAAAGACAAGGAGATGGGAAAACCACCACTCTGGGATGTGGCTGGCTGCATCTAGGCACAAAACCTTGCTGTGAGGGCAGGTTTTTCCTACAGAAAAGCTGCTTCTTTGGGGTGGGGTTTCCTGTCCAAAGCTGCCTTGGTGCCCTGAGACCCAGTCTCTCCATCACCTCGCCATGCCTGGCCACTTCTCATCTCGTAAGGAAATGCTGACAAGGTTCAGGTGTGGAGCCATAAGTCCCAGTCGTGCTCTGCCTGCCAGAAAGCTCCAGAAACCCAAACATACTGAGATTCAAAGGGTCTCCAGTGACAGGAGTTTGATTTTTCTTTCCTTTAGCAAACCTATTTAGTCTTTCTCAGTTGTTCTGGATGGGTAAATGCCAGTTTGAATCACACACTTTTGGATTCACACCTGAGTCAGAAATGTTGCTCTAGTTTTCCAATTTTATCCACTTGTCCTGCACAGCTTATTTTCTGCATTCTTCCAGCCCACTTCTGTTTTCTTCGTGATTTGTCTCTTAGCACACTGCTATTCCACCTTCCTAAAAATATAAACTCTTAATTTTCCTATGAAGTGCTCTGCCACCCACCACTGCAATTTATAAAAGCTGTCACCACATTCAAGAGCCAATCTTCCTCAGAGAGCAAGTGCTGCTCCATGGTGCTACACATCCTTCTGGAACCTCAGATTCTGCACCAGGGCTGACAGACCCAGGCTAGGATAAGAACATTTTGAAGTCCAAGCTGGATGGATTGGAATCTCTTTCTGGCAAAGTCTATATGTCCCACGGACTGATTTTTCTATCTGTCCACTGTCCCACAGTCCTCATTCACCCTCTATACAAGAATTCATCTCTGGTTTGCATCTGCAGAAACAGAGTGCCTTAAATAATTTACCACCTCCCCACTTGCATGTTGGCCTCTTTCTAAAAATTTGTGCAACCAAGACACCCTTATCAGGTGCTTGATATATGTTTTCCTCCTTATTCTACTTGTTCAGAGCCTGCCTTCTCCCTCCCAAGCAAAGAAAAACAAACCCAAAAAAACAAACAAAAAAAAACCAACCCAAAACCACCAAAAAATCCCCACCAGTGACATAATTAGTCCAACAGGAAATTTCTATTATTTACTTCAAAGAGCATCAAATATGAATTTGGAGCTGGAATACTAAGGTGGCCCATTCCTGATGAAAATATTTCACTTGAGTAACTGTTTTACAGAGCTATACTGACAGAATTAGCCAAAGCTTACTCTCCCTCCCCTCTCCTTCAATGCCCAGATACAAAATCGCAATTTATGCTTTTTTGAAGACCACCTAGTCTTCAAAACACAGAATTAAGTGGGTAGTTAATAAACTATCTCAATGCTGAAACCACCTCTTCTGCTTTAATTACTGACTGAATAAAGACAATTTTGGAGAAAGGGTTCTCTGCAAAACAGGCAATTGGATTTAAGAGTATTTATCACTCTTTAAATGTACAGATGATAGGAACTCTGGTTAAAATTGTGGTGTCATACCACTTTTGTCTGTATTCCTAATTAAGCTAAGGTTTGCCTAGTAAGTTATTTTAAGCATTGAGCAGACTTAAGTCAAAACTGATGCAGTTTGTCTTTCCTAATCAAAAAACCTCACAGAAAATCCAATGACAATCACCACTGCCAAAGCCCAGTACTATGCTTATGAAAGGAGACCAAATGACTTCCCAGAAAAGAAGATGGGCATCTCAGCAGAACCATTTTCATCTGAGAAGTAGCAAATGGTGTGACTGAGTGATTTGACTCCAAAGCAAAATTTATGCAGTGAGGACTTCTGGGAACAGCTGGATAATGCTCAGTCCAGAGCCCAGAAAAAAACTCAGGCAATTTTTTTCCCTCAGAGGTTCTTTTGAAAAAAAAAAATATTACCCCAAATCTGAGATAGAAATCTTAATTTGTCATTTGCAAGAGGATCTTCTACAATTTTCTGATTGGTTTTCTCACTTTAAACTTCCTATGGAATTCCCATCCTTTGACCTCTATTAGATTTTACACATGGATTTTTCTTTATTATAACTTAAAAATATTGAAATTCATGATGAGTTTTAGGAGAAGAGACTTGAGGTTTCCTTCTACAAAGTAAAAAGTTTGAGATAGAAAATGTTTTTCTGACTCAACCAGAGCTCTTTTTCATGTGGAGAATTTGAGCCTGATGTTACTCTCATGCTGGAAAAAATGTAAAGTCTTTGAAGTCACTCCATCAAAGTCAAAACCTACACAGTAATAAAGAAAAAAATGAGCTGTTTATGTCTTCTTTTTTGTTTGCTTCTTGCCTTAATCTGAAAAAAAATAATAAAAATCACCTGATTTATGTTTGTTCTTTGTGTATATAAGGCATGACAAATACATTCAAATATGCAGACCAAATACAGTTTTGATAAAAAATTCAGGATTCTTTCCTTTCATTTTCATGGACTGAATTTCAGCTTTTCATTTTGACTTTTTTTTTTTTTTTTGAATTCAAATTTCCCAGTGTGGTTGGTCTCCTTTATTTGGTTTATTAATATTTCTCATGTCTTGAGTAGAAATGACAGATTCTGCTGCACTTTTGACACTGAGAATCAGAAACATATTTTGAGTCAAAGTAAATGAAGCTCACAAGTTTCTCTCCATTCTATATCGTATGACATACATGTGAGTCACAGCTTTGAAGCAATCATGAAATTGGATGCAGAGACTTTAAGAAACACATAAATAAAGGGGGAAAATTAAACTCTGAAGAGGACTGAATTAACTAAAATGAATTAACAATTTTCCAAGAAATTAGATTAAATTAATTTTCACAGAAAGAAGTGGCAAGTGATTTTAAGTGCATAAATATGGTGGCAAAAGTGGAATATTAGTGTCTTACTCTAGGATGCTCATTCATTGGGGGAAAAAAAAGCAAAGCATTTAAAGTCTGAGTGTTTGGGTTTGTTTTTGTTGGTTTTTTTTTTAAAATTGTGTAAAATTAAATTGCAGTGTTTATGCTGAGAAAAACAAAGAGATGAACAAGGCACACGTTTTGGCAGGGGCAAAATGTTTTCGGCACATGAAGATCATACAACACAAAGATCACACAAGCAAATTCTGAAAGAGCTGTCGGAGCGGGCTGCTGGGTGAGCGGCCCGGCTGGGAGGGGGCAGAGGGAGGCCCGGGCCAGGCTGGCAGCCCGAGCCCTCCCAGGGCACCATGAGCTGCTTTCTCCTTCTCTCCGGGGCCGAGCCTCGGGCCGGCCCCTTCCTGCTCTGCTCTGGTGGTTCTGCGCTCACAGAAGGCACCTGGAACCCCTGCCGGGGACTTCTGAGCGCTCCGTGGAGGGTGCCCCAAACTTCCACTGCCTGGACCCAAATTTCCCTCCTCGTGCCGTCCCGGACGCTTTCCTGCTTTGCAGGGCTGGTTTAAGATTTTTAACTGTACCGCCAGCAGCAAATGACCCTCATGGTGCCGTTTCCAAGGCTTCACGGGCAGAGACGTGCATTTTCATTAACAAAATGCCTTTCCCTGCAGAGGACAGGTGTGCCAGGTACCCTGTGACTTCAGATACACAGCGAGCGAGTGGTTCCCCACAGCTGCTCGTACCTTTTGACTCTGACATTGTGCCCTTGAGAGCAGCTTTCCCATTTCTGCCATGGCAAGGGACCAGCAAGGACCCAAAGGTGCCAGCAGGAAGGTTAGTGCAGCTGTACCCAGAGCAGCCAGGACCCTGAAGTCCATACCTGGACTTCATCCACCTGCCCAGCTGGAGAGCTGGCAGCTGCCAAACCCCGAGTGCCTGCACTGTGCCTGCACTCGGGGCTGCCTTGGGGACACCAGGAGCAACTGTGCAACCAGTGTGATGGAGGAGCCATGGAGAGAGACTTTCCCTGATTCAAATACAGAAAATTTTATTCATGAGAATAAACGACAAATGTACTCTTGGAGAAACCATGAGGAGAAGTATCAGCAACTGTGCTCACAAGAAGAGAAGCAATGGAAATTGCAGTTGGTGATGAAATGCTCTAAAATCATGGGGGACAAGCCAGTGGGATAGCAGCAAGAACATTTACTGTGGACATATCTTAATTTCTGAGAAATCTGTCCCTCTTAAGGGCTCAGCAGCACTTGTAGCGCTTGGCATGCTGACCCAAATCAAAGTGAGTAGAGAAGTCAATTTGCTTTCATTTGGGCTGGGAGAAGGACACGTTTTCATACCCCAAATCTCTTAGGGGGTCTGAATTATCTTTTTTCCCTTGCAGTCCGAAGAAATATGTGTTCATTTCCTATGCCTGTGCTTGGTTAGTGGTGCCTGGGGGAAGGAAAAAGATGTTCTCCTTGTTGCCTGGCTAGCATTCCAGGAGTCCCAGGGGCGCTGCACTCCTGTGCATCCTCAGAGGGCAAGTGGGGAGCAGGAGTGGATCAGTGGGGGACGCTGTCCAGAGGGAGGGGAGCTCTGTAAACCATCTCTCATCAGCACACTCAGCACACAGAGCTGCTTTGGGCAGCAAGAAGCAAGCAGCACGACTTTCAGAAAGGAGCAGTCACGAAGCAGCTGTGCTGAAGACAAACACACCAGCCCTGCAATACGGGTGGTGGCACAGCAGGAGCGGGAGGAAAAGTGTGAATTTTGGTACTTCTGAAGTGATATTTCAAGGAAAAAGAAGAGGCAGAAATGTCAAAAAGTGCCTTTTCATTATGATATGGAGAAAGACTATAGCTATATATCTGCATGGAAGGTGCAAAACCTATTTTGCAAAAGTAATTATCAGAAAGTTGACTTCATGTACAAAAATGTTAAAAATCCCATTTCAAGATTTTCTAAAAATAAGCTGAGATGAAGTTTTGTTTAAGAGCATAAGGTTTAAGTACGATAATAATTGAAAGAAGATTTGATTTCTAAGAATATAAAGGATAACCAAAATTAGAGAAACTCTAACAATATTTTAATCCCAAACAGACACAAAAATTTCAAAATATATCTTCCTACATGACCTTTCTGGCCCAGTTTTGATATCAGTGGCATGATTGCGAGAGCTATGGAGGCTTCAGTGAAATGACTTCCTCTGATCAAAACAAAAGTTCCCCACCCTTCCCATGTCTTGCTCTATCTGTGGTGGTGAACAGACAATATAAACAGACTGATCCCTTTCACTCCGCTCTGGCTGACTAAAGTGCAATCAATACCTCATCATCCTTTCTCTTGCACAGCAGTGCACAGGTTATTTAGCTTCTCAGCACAACTGCTGAGACTGCCAGCACCAAAGGAAATGGCAGGATTGTCCTGCACTAATGTGATTCTGGCCTGGGAGAAGTTGCCTCCATCCTTCTGATATCCAAACTGCATCAAGGCTTTATCAATTCCTCCCTTTCTGTCCTGCAATTGCTTTCTTCTGTTGTGGGAACTGAAGAGGCTAAATATTTCTTTAGTAATTCCTAACTAATGAAGACCTCCATCAGTTGCTGCAGCAGGTCAAGTCTGAGAGCATCCCCTAGAGGGATGCACTCAACTCATCACTGCCAGAGCTGGGAAGGGGAAGAGGGACTCTGGGATCCTGTGCCTCCTCCACTGTGCCCAGAGGAGGTTCAGGCCACAGGAGGGTCTAGAGCTCAGAGTCCTTTTAGAAAGTTTTCTGTGAACTCCTTCCACTGCAGACCAAGTGTTAATTTTCCTGGTGTGGGGACTGGTAGCACACAGATCATCATATGTTCTTGGGAAAAAAAAGAGAAAGACCCCCGCCCCCCCCCATTTCCAAATGACTTACTCTTGCCTGGATCTCAGTTTCAGGATAAAGAATGTATTTAATAGGTGCACTCCTGCTTTATTTGATTCAGGCACTGTTAACACTGTGAGATTTTCACTAAAGACCAGCTCTGTTGTGCTCCTTCTTCACAAAGAACATGCATTTCTAGTGTTCAGTGCTATTACACTTCCTGTAATTTTCTGAATTCTCCAAAACATCTGCAAAACAGGTCGGGTGATCTTGTCCCACAGTGTGAGAAATAATTGCAAGATGCACAACTCAGAAGCGTAAACCCATGCTCAGAGAACCTCAAAGTTTGTGTGGTGGGTGTTATCATACTCTGCAAAGGTGTTGACAACTGCCAAATACATTCCATTTAAACTGAAGTCTGAGAAAAACATAATTAGCACCTCATATTAAAAAGAAAAGCAGCATGCTGTTGACAGTAAGCCAGGAAGTTGATAAACACAACTTCCTCAAATTGAATTTTCCTGAAAAACATAGATGAGCACATAAATTCTAAAGAGGCTGGTGTTAGCAGCTGTGCAGCATAATCACAATGAAACTTCAAACCCTAACATTATCACTTACTCGTAGGACATATATTTTCAGAAGATGTTCAAATTATATCAAGCAAATACAGTGTTTTGGGTTGGGGGCCTCTGAGTAAGGGATGGCTTGCTAAAATTAACACCACTAAACGAGAACCACATAGTTGCTGACAAACTCTAGTAATTCCAGATTTGGTTGCCACCCAAGTGTACTGCTCAATTCAACATCTGCTCTGACTTTTTGGAACTATGTGGAAATGTAGCTTTTCAAACTTGTGATTCCCTAAACAGGCACAGCTCATAAATCTGGGAGAAGATGAAGGGACTGATCCCTACAAGTACACCAGAAGGATGACTATTTTCTTTGACTTGGTCCCAAGTGCTAGCCCCAGTTACACAAACATAAGGTTGGACTGGGTGCAAGTGCTTCCAGTGATGACATCTGCCCTGGCAGAACGTTACATTTCTTCTGAGACTGAGAGTTGAAAGGAGTAAGGAAATGGAAACTCCCATTTATCATTAATTCCTACAATTCTTGTGGGTACCTAGGTACACCTGATATGGTGCTGCTCAGCAGTGATTGCACAGAATTGTCTGCTGGCATTTTGTGCAGAGGGTGAAGAAAGATTTTTCATTTCATGCATCATTTGCAACTCCCTTCAATAATTCAGCAAAGTCAATACATAGCCTTATTTCACAGTTAGGAGAAAAAACCTGAAGCAAACAAAAGTAAGTAATCCAGAGAGTGACCAAGCATAGCTAAACCCTTTTAAGCTCTGCTCCCTCCTGCCTCTCTGCCCTTTTGCTACATACTACATGGGAGCATGTAATTGTTAGAACAAAGTTCAACGCAGTCATGGAATTCCTTGACATAAATACATAAGGAGCAGACTCCCCTGTATCCCACAGTGATTTAAAGGGATCTAGTAGTGCCTTTATTTGCTCAGACCACTCAGGGTACAGACTGCTCATTCCCCCAGAGCAGAGACCAGAGAGTGGTCTCTGTTTAATCCCCAAGAATAAGAGGAAACTCTCAATCAGACAAGTGTTTTTGTGTCTTTACTCTGACCTCTGCTTCTCAAAAAGGAGTGAAAAAATGAAATGTCAGGAAAAAACGGAATGATACAGAAACCAGGAATCACTGCAGAATGACCCCACAGCCCAGGTCAAACAGGTCAGGACCAACTTCCACTGAACGACCAAAAGCCCCCATTTGACACATCCTACCCTCAAGGTTGGGCATGCCACGTAGCCATCCTAGAACAGCCAAAGGGCTGAATCAGCAAAGCCAGACCTCCTGTGAGACAAAGCACTTCTCTATCCTCTGAGGATTACTTTGTTTTTAATTCAGGAATGTGACATTCATCCTGCCATAGCATCAAGTACGTGGATAAAGTCTTGTGACCTTGACAGCCTGCATGACTGCTGAGAAAATCACTAATGCTTCAGATTTAAAAAGGGAGAAAAATCATTCCATGAACATGACAAGTAGCTCTAGAAGCCCCAGAGAACAGACGAGGGGAAGAGTGAGTCTGGGACACACACAGGGCTGTGCTCACGGAGAGGAGACAAAAATTTCTTATCGCGACACTTGATTACTAATGGCTTTCTTTCATTCTCAACATGCTTTCTGGACACTGCTGGTAAGACAAGTCCTTCACTGGAGAAAGGAAAGCCTTGGTCAACCACTGCAAGCAGGAGGCAGGGCTGGTCTCAGAGAGTGCTCAAGAAAAGACTCTTGGAGAAAAATGCAGGCAGTGATCTGGGGGTTAATTTTTCTCAAGGTTTTCTTTTGAAAGAGGTTTTCTTTCCTGCTAAGAATTCAAGATTTTCTGTCGGCTCCTGCTCCGTTCTCTTGCTTCAGCAGAATGCAGCAAACACATTTCATTTCCTTTCCTGCCTAGTGGGATGCTGAGGAGATGTGATCTCTGAATTGGTATGTGTTTCAGCTGGCCCATATTCGCAGCAAAATTTATGACACATGCCAGTGCCTCCAGTAGCTGATTGGATATGGCCAGGGAAATGGAGAAAGCCTCAACTCGCTGAGCTTCAAAAAATGAACTTCACTCAAATGATGTATTGTTGTTTTGCAGAAAAAAGAAACACCTGGCTTGTACAGTGGGGACAGAGAACAAAACGCAACATTCATAAAAATGACTGAAGAGGGACTGGAGAATAAGGTTATTTTTTCCTCCACATGAGAATACAAGCCACGAAACAGGGTTTGCAATTATAATCTGGCATATCTGTTGCTTTTGTCTGACATGATTGCACTGGTATGTCCACTAATTCAGTTTTAATCTTCATTAACACCTCCTGCATTTTTCAGAACACATTCAGACCATCTGATGCTTCCCAAATCGCTTGGAAGAAGTATCAGGAAATTATTATTGCTTTTCTTATGATGCTACATAATTACTTCTTCAGATCTAAAAGTCATTTATATTGTATGAGTGAGATTCTGGTTTTGCTTTTCCCACTGT
Organism: Cinclus cinclus; assembly: GCF_963662255.1. Lineage (NCBI taxonomy): Eukaryota > Metazoa > Chordata > Aves > Passeriformes > Cinclidae > Cinclus > Cinclus cinclus. The sequence goes on from NC_085066.1 coordinate 908,117, forward strand.
ACATTTTCAGTGCAGATGTACAACTGGCTATATCCTCAAATAAGTGAGAGCAAAACTGAATCTAGGAAGAAAAAAGATTTTTATGTGTAGCTTCAGCGCAAAAGATTTGCAAATATTTTTAGGTAAGCTAGAGTTAAAAACGTTGAGTAAGGAGCACACTTTTAACTCAGTTGAAATAGGAGTTAACCCAACTTGTAACTGGGCAGAGAGAAGCAGAGAGGCATGACAGGAGAGTGAATGAGAAGAAAGGGCCCCAAGGTAATCCCTTATCTGCTGAGCTCCAATCAGAATATCAAATGCAAAGTCTGTGTGTGTACATCTGCTGGATAGATCTGTATTTATTTATACATACATAGAAGAATATGTAAATCAAGGCATATATTTTTAGCAACAGGATATGCTGTGCTAAAACATTCACTAATTTGCCTTTTTCTAAATGCTGCAGAAAAGCAATTCCTGTAGCAAATTCAGCATGAAAATATAGATGCCACAGCATTCATTAAAGCCAGACCAGCTCTTTGCTAGTAAGTAAATAAACACAGCTGACTCTGATCCTGTTTACATGTAGACTCCTGCACTCTGCCCTGAGCAATAAAAAATCAGATTACTTTTAATGCTTAGGAGATCCTAACACCAACATGAGTGATGTTCCTAGGAGGGCAGGGGCACCTTATGGCTGTCCATTACATTTATTTATGTAAATAAATGGTTCTGGTACAGGAGCTACTGCCTGGGAGCATTAATGGAGTTACTGCCTAGAAATCCTAATTGCAAATGAGCTGCTTCACCTAACTGGTCCAGCAGCACTAATACAATCAAATATACCCATCTTCAGTGGGAAAACGTGATGCCTGTTCTGGTCTGTGCTGCTCTTGGAGATAGAATTTGAACCTTTGTTCTTGGGAAGCAGAATCCATTATTATATCCAACTTATAAAGAATAATTGCTTGCCAGTTAGTGCAGGTCCTAAAAGAAATATATTCTGAATTGATTAGTACTCAACCACCCATCCCTGCATAGAGTTGGGGAGTTCTGTAGCACCTTTCATAACTTCTCAATTAGATTTTGATTTGGGAGCATTTTTGCCTCCTGCCACGGAGGGAATTGTCTGGCAGAGTGCAATGAAGAGCAGAAAGGAACAGTGAATCCTCCCAGGGGCTATGGCAGGCTGTGGTGCCCAGCACCATGGGCTTAAACACTGCTAGCATGGTGTTTTCAAAATAAAAAGGGAACTAAACAGCTCTACGTGCGTGCCATTACGTGTCCCTTGGATTTTAGTTTTAAATGTTTGGTACGTGGGCTCCTCAGCATTCTGGAGCTCGGGGAAATACTCTTACTGAGATAATTCAGTGATTGCAAGCATCACTGCTCTGCTGTTTCCCTGGCTACAGCTGAATGATCTGCTAAGAACAATTCCTGAGACCTCTTTGGGCAATGGTACTCGTGTACATTAGTCTGTATAAACCAGGAGACACCCAAATTCCTGGCAGTCTGAGCTGTGGGGGCAGTCATTTCAGGGAATTACATATCAGCAAAGTATTCCAATGCAGATACCACAGCCAGTTTCAAAATTATTTGCCAATCACAAAACGAAACAAACTGTTTGGATAATCTTTTCACAAAAATTAATCCCATCAATTTGACCACTTAATCTCCTGTCTCTCACAAGGAGTCTGGAAAACTCAGTGCACCAATGTATACATTTTTTGAGGAATATTGCATGAGAAATAATCATCATAACACACCATCAGCAAATTTATAAAAGCATCTGGAATTACATCTCATATAGCACAATTTGTTCTGGATCTGCCAGCAAGGTAGATAGATATTGCTTTGCAGGGCAAAGTTTTGGGATTGTTTGTGAAAAGGACTCTGAGGTTCTTGACTGCTCTAGGCTGCCTCTCATTTGTACGTATCCAAATCTGCCATCCAGAGAAAAAAATCTGCTTCTGGAGCTCTTGTACCTTTCTCATTTAGCACAGGAGCTGCTGGTAGTTAAAAGCACAAACACTTCTAAATAGGTGACTGATGCCTGTTGCCCTCAATTTAAAAATAGAGCTGTAACTTGTAAACTCGAGAGCTCCCAGGACACATCTTTCTCGATTTCCATTTTGGTAGCTGCTGTTTTTGGCAGTGCCAAGAGGATATCTGGCCTTAACCTTCTGAATAGGTTTCATTTCAAAATCAGTGACTTTTACCCCACGCTGGCCACTTGCTGCTCTCATGCTTGCTAACACGTGCCCAGAGCAGTGGCTGCAGTCATCACTTCTTCACCCAGCTGCTTGCCCCCACCACATTTTTATTTCTGAGTGAGCCAACCTGTCCTGCTCGAGGTAATTTGCAGTAGCCCAGAGCTGAGTAGCTCTTGGCTGCCTCAGGCCAAAGAGCCTGCAAATGCCTGAGAGACCAAATCATAATCTCCTGCGGTTTGCTCGTTGTGGTGGTCACAGGAGGGGACAGGCACCGAGATGTCACCGAGCTGGGACGAAGCTGCCTGCAGAGGAGGAGAGCTGCAGCTGCCAGGAGCTGTGCAGGGAGTCTCTGCTGCCAGCCCCGCTCAGGAGTGCTGCCCACCCCAGGGGCAGAGCTGGCTGGTGCCATCTGTGACTCTTTGGGGTCTGCTTTGGTCCCACAGCTCCCGTTCCTACCTGGGGAACCCTACCTGCAACCCCTGGATTTGCAAAAGATGGGAATTCCCAAAGCCTTTCCCAGCTCAAGTGTGCTACTGCAGGAAAAGGCATGAGGAAAGAGAGCAGGGGTCTGAAGAGACATTTTTGGACATTTAGGGCATGACCAAATCTAAATATCTTGCTTATTACACCGCAAGAATTTCTACGTGCACTGATACCAACTTCATTCCATACATTCTTTCCTCTCAGTTCCTACCTAACTCCAATTGTTATTGCCATAGGGGCAAGTGAGGGGATCTTCACAGTTTCAAGGAAGCAAGAGAGGAGAGTTTCATAGTTGCAAGGAAGAAATAAATGCCATTTAATTCAATAAAAATGAAAATGGAGCACCAAGGCAGAAAAGTGAGTAATAAAACTGGAAACCGTAATGCCACAGAAGTGGTGGGGCCCAGTGATTGCAGCCCAGACTGCAGAGAGTGCCTGGAGTAATTAACAGGCAGCAAATACCCACAGCACAGCCAGGAGATGGGGCAGAGAAAAGTCAGATTTGCTGGGATGAGTTAGCAATGGATCTGAGCCCAGGAAACCTCACTGCAGCTCCCTCTCTGGAAGTCCTGAGTGGCTGATGGATCACTACGGACAGACAATGTCCCTGCCAGCAGCAGCAAAACTGAGCAACCTTGAACTACGAGAGGCTGACAATCGTCATTTAAAACACAGTATTCAATCACGAAAATATTTTGTGCTTTTAGCTCTTGTGAGTGTTTCACCCTCCTCTTCCAAATCCCCTGACACTGAGATAACACATCCCTTCAAGACGCAGAAGAATGAAACACAAAGATCTTTCAAATATCAAAGCTGTGTGCTGCAGCATGCAGCCAGCACTAAAGTGCTGATGAAGATTTGTTTGATAGCCTTCTGAATTCCGGGGATATTTCCAGAGCCAGAAGACATATTAGAGAGGCTGATTCATAAAGCAAAACCCAGATTCTTCATTCATTTCATGTGTAGGGTTCAAAGGAAAGACCCTGTGAAAATGTTACAAAAGCACTAATAATACAAACCTCATGAAAATGAAGGAAAAAAGAGAAAATACCCAAGAAACAAAAAGCCTCCAGAAAAACACATAACAGAACTTAAACCCTGTGAAACTGGTCTTTGAACACAAGATTGGCATAATGCATTTTGAATCTTCAGTCATACAAAAATGTCTTTTTGCATATGAAAGGTCTTTGTAATTTCTGCTATCATCACTATAAGCCTCAGATGCATTTGCTTTGATTTAGTAAACAATAAAAAAGAAAGAAAAAATCCTAAGTGCTTTTCTATAGATGTGTAAAGATGCTTTAAAAAAAATGTTATTGCTTCTCCTCCCATACCAGTTGCAAGAGGGAACTGCCATCCATGACTGGGTTTTGATTGCTCTTTTTCCTTTTTATTTTTCTTTTAAAAATCTCCCACAACCCCCAGACTCCCAGCCTTGATCACTGAGCTTTTCTTGGGAGAAAAGGAAGGGAATGAGGAAAGACAGACAGAAAAGGAAAAAAGTTAAAAAACTCCCTAAAAACAGGAGCAGTGGGGTATATTTGTTAGCAGAATATGAACTAATTAAAAAATTAATAAAAAAGTATGTCACTTCCAAATCCAGACAGGAGAAACTATTAATCATCTTTTTAAAGACATTTTGTTTTGAAACCAGTGGCGAATGTGAGTTTTGTAGGCTCAGAGTTTCCAGTATGTAAATCACTGGTATTCGTAGTTGCTCAAGAATTGTTTTTTTAGGAATTATTTTTCCACCTATTTGTGGTTAGTGTTTGAAAGAGGCATGAAAACGCTGCCCAGGAGGAAGGCTGTTGGGTTTTACATTGCTTTAAAGGAAACCCTGTAAAAATGAAAGCCTGAACTTACACCAGGTGCCAGCAGGCAAGAGCAGAGCTGCAGATGCAGGACGCTCCCAGCTGCACCTGCAGCTTCTCCCTGCTCCTCAGGCACCCAGTGCTTGAGCACGATGCCCAGGGAGGTCTGGAACAGAGGTGGAGAGAGCAAGTGGAACCCAGGCTCTCAATTTGCCCCAGTGCCACAGCCCCTTCCCAAGGGACTTGGCCTGCAGTGTGACACTCCTGGACCACAACTGTTTTATGGTCAGCCACACAAAACAGCTGCCGTGCCTCTTCAGCGTGCTCTCATTCCTGGATACGAGATCCCAAAGCCTAAGCAGAGTTCAGGAAGCTCATTTATTTTTAATGCATTTTATCCCTCTAACCAGAACAATTTTTTCTTCAATTACCTTTAACAGAAATCTAATCTAACAAACAAGAACAGCAACAAAATATGTCGTTACAAATGAATTTTACAATTTTGTTGTTGCTCTGATTTATTATGGTGTCAACTTCTTCTAATTTTGTTTGCTGATTGCACTTTTAGGAAAACGTGTCTTTGAATTTGCAACACTTGCCAGCAACACCTATGTAAATATTCAGATGTAAAGAGGCAATTTCAATGGACATTTAAACAGGGTAGAGCACCTGCTTAGACACACAGAGTAATGAACTCAGGTCTGTTTACCAATGGCTTACAAAAAATAATACAATGTTCTACAGGGCTATTACAATGTACAGCTGATAGCCAGAATTTAAAGTGGGATAAATGCTTTCTGGCAAGGTCATAAAAGGAATCAATGCTGGAAATGTAGTCTTTCATCACAGAACTATGCAGATAATTGCCAGGCAACAAACAATATGCTGGCAATGATCATTTTTTCTGTCCTTAAGAGATACAGGCACATCTACCCTTGCAAATGCTCTAGTGCAGGAGCAAAGGGTCTCGGGAGGCAAACAGCTCCTGGGATTTCTGTTCAGGTTGTGCATTTCTGGGGCTTAGCTGGGCCTTGGACGTGGATGGATGTCCTCAGGTCAGCACTCCCCAAAAGGCACCTGGGCAAGAGGGAGTGATCCCACCACGTCCTTCTTCATCCAAAAGCAGCCGAGAGGGAAAGTGCTCCTGCCTGCAGAGGCAGCCCTGCAGAGCCAGGTGTGGCAGCCAGGTCACCTCAGCAGGACTTTGCTGGCAGGAGCAGGCAGGGTAGGGGCTCTGCCACCCCTCTAGCCCATTCCCCTCTGCCTGGTCTCACACGCAGCCCCACGAGCCTCACTGAACATTTTTGGGACCGTTTTAGGGGCTCCCAGAAGATGAGTTAACCAGGCTGGCACTAAGCTCCCACTGCCCCCACTGGACTGGAGGCACCTCTCCCCCAGCCAAACAAACATTTACTGGAAAACAAGATTCTAAAGGCTCCAGTTGCTGGAAACCAGCTACTAGAGGTGTACATACAAACGTTGAAGGTTGTTCTTCTAGCCTTCATTTCTGTTACTGTGTCTCAACTACAATAAAAATAAAATATTGACTTTCATTTCGGACCCTGAAGAAACACAGAATGCAAAACAAGCAGGACAAACTACTTTTTCTTCAAATGTAAATTTTGATTCCAAAGTGGATATTGATAAAAGAAGATATTTCATTGACTGGTGGTGATTGCTTTCAAATTTTACCTTGGAGGAAACACTACTTTAAATATACTGGCGAGCATACAGTATGGAAGGGAGAAGGGAAAGTCATGAAAAGCCCCAGGAACCACCTCCTGCTTCCTCTGAGGGTGACACCACACAGCAATCCCCCCCTTGGAGGACACACAACACTTACTGGGAAATGCTTTCCTAAAATACATCTGCTCAAGGCTGGGGACACCAGGGTTTCCCAGCCCTTGCACTACTCAGCTCCAGTTCACTCCAGTTAACTGCTCAACTCAAATAAAACCAAATTTAAAAATGCCCCATGGTCTCTTTAGGGTTTTAAATTTAATTTTCATGATGGCCAAAGACAAAGAAGAGGAATGCTGCATGGATTGCCAAAATGACTGTGCAACACTTGCAGTGAATTGTCAGCTAAGAGCAACTTGACTAAATTAAACAAAGTCTGCTAATCGCTTTTTGGTGACTTTGTCAAGCTCTATTTGTAGCAAATTGATGATTTCTGTTTCAAAATATTGAGGAAAATGATTAATAAAATCAGTTGGAACTTTATCCAATTTCTTTATTTAAATAAATTTCTTTATTCAAAAATTAGTTTGATTTTTGTCAGGCCTAAAAATCAAAGTTGAAATCCTACTTCAGAGGGGTCTTTGTGTTTCTACATTTAGACTTAAATTAAAATCGTGGTTATCAAAATTTTACTTCAAGAATTTGTCAGGAACTTCCTTTGCTCTTCCCCAAACCTTTATCCACGTTTGGTAAATAGCTTACATAAACAGTTTCCTGATGAATATAAATATTTTACATTCAGACAGCTTCTTTCATTTCTACCTAGGTATGTCAAGGTTGTTTTATTCTGTATTTATTCATAAAACAATCATTACTAGTCCCATGGGAGGGGACCAGCAGGGCCATCCTAGAGGCTTCCCAGCAGAAGGAAAAAAAGAACCCAAACCATAATGCACCTCAAAGGTCTCTGCTTTGCTCATTCCCCAAATGAAAATGTGGGGCTAGAAGCCACGTTTCTGAACTACACCCATTTTCCTTAAATCAGATGAACACAAAGGCTTGAGAAAACCTTCTTGTGGAAAACAATTCATCCACAGTCACCCTGCACTCTCTGAAAGCTGAAACACGTGAGAGAAGAAGGGTGACAGAAGGCCAGTGGGTACTTGTAGCTTCTCTTTCAGATTCAGAAAAAGCCTAAATTCAGCTTCTCCAGGAAAAAGCAGTTTTTAATAAAATGTTTATGGATTTTGCTACCATGAAAAAGAGGGTAAGAGTTGTGTTTCTTAGAGTCTCCACCTCCACCTGGAGAGGTAAGCACACATTTGGTGAAGTGAAAGGGTCTTTCGTGTCCCACTCCTTGGAGGTAAAGCAGTTTTCCCACAAATGTCCTTAAATAGGCAACATTTTTCTCTTTGTAAGCAGAGACCCTGAGCACCAGGTGTGACACCTCCCAAGGCTCACACATGCAAAAGCAATTTAGTAGCTCTTCATGTTCTCCAAAGTCCACCTGGAAGCACTTGGTCATGGACACCTGGATTTGTTACTCACGCTGGTACAACACACTGAGGATTCTGAAACCTCCACAGAGTAAGGAATAGGAAAATAGGAAAGACTTTTTAGAAAGCAACAAGAAAATCTGTCAGTATCATAAGGTATGGATTTTTGCTGCTGGCTTTTAACTGCTCATCAGTGGGAGGGAATTTTCTGTTTGCCAGCCAGAAGCCAGCTGTCCTTAGTCCTGCAGTCTAGGGAAGTGCAGAGCCTTGGGATGGAGCACCCTGCCCTTCTGCAGCTAAAATTACCACGGAACAGCACAGAAGCAAGCCTGCAGTCACCTTCTGCTCTAGCTGGAACGCTCGTCAGCGGATGGAAATTTCTGCCCGCTTTGGAACTTGCTCTTCAGCTTCCCAAAGGGAGGTTCAGCACCTGCAGTGCTCATTGCCCTGGGTGCCTTTTCCCTTCAGGTCAGTCACCTGCTGTGCTCCATCCCCCAAGGAATCAGTGAACCCTCTCCTCTGGAGTGGGCACCACGCAGGGAGTGCCATGTGTTGGTCCTTTTCCACCAAGCCCGGTTTAGTGCTCCCAGGCTTTTCTGAAAATAGGCTGAGCAGAGACAGCACAGAGGACATTTGGAAGTGCCTGATGGCAAAGTGGGAGTGCTCCATCCTTCTTGGCTTCACGCCGTGTGTGTGATATCCCTGTCGCTCTGTACTGCAGACTTCTTTGAAGGACAGGTTTTTTGTTTGTTTGTTTGTTTTTGGAGGGGAGGTCACATTTTCCTTCCCCCAGCAGTGGTGCTCTTGTAAAACTAATCCACATGACACAAGGGACTCTGAAATGTAGCAGCACTGCCTGTGGTCTGGATGTTGTTGCACAGAAGAAAACAGGTTGAGCATGGGTCTAGTGAGGTGCTTTGCCTTTCAGAAAGTGATCTGACCTTTAAACAAATTTTCACTTGTAACATTTCCAGCTACAGTTTGCAGCCACGGATGATGAGCTTGACTCCTCCATTTTGCTTGAAGAGAAACAGAATGTTCACATGCATTTGAATATAATGTACGACAATAATTAGGATGACCTGACACATTGTTCTTCTCTGACTCAGAAGATCTAAGCTCTGGTGAATTTATACAGTGCCTAACGCGATGGGCTGATGATTTGAGTTTTTAAATCACAATTCCACTATTCAGAGTGGGATGAACTCAGAAAAAAATAGTTTCATTCTGAAATGATATCAAGAATTGTGGGTTTGAGGAAGAAAAAGCAAAAGAAACCAGAACTGGTTTCTTTATGAAAGCATAATGTGACCCAGCATATCATTAATTGCATAATCATGATATGGGCTTACAAACTCAACACTGCATTTGAAGCAAGCACTCAACCAGACCTGCCCTGCAAGACCATGTTAGCCAAGCAAAAATTCTGGGAAGGCTGAGATTCAAATTTACTGAGAAACCACTGCATTGTGTCTCAACCACTTTTTTTTTTTTTTTTTTTTAAAGCTGGACTATAGACAGGCTGTAATAGTGGTTTTTGAATGCCATAATTTGAACTTGACAGGCAACTGCCAGATAAAATGAAAGGACATTATCTTTTGGCAACTGCCCTCTCCATTTCCCAAAGTAAATGACCTTCAACCAGAGCAGCAGTGAAAATCACAGCAGTCTAATCTTAAATGTGAACCCTGTGCTGAAAGAGCAGTGGTTCATATTATAAATAGGATGCAAAAATGCTTTGAATCATCATCAGATTAGATGAAAAACTCCATTGTGTTCAAAAAGAACAGATATTACACAAAGAAATGTAATAGAAAAAGGCTTAACAATGTCATAGAGACAAGCTAATGGGCTTCCCCATTTCTCTCAGATTCAGGAAGATATTGTTTCCCTTGTTCACTTTCTCAATGCAGATAATTTTCCATAGATTAGCTTTTGATCTACTTTAATTAAAAAAAAGAGAGTCCTGCATTGGCTGACACATAAATGCAATCACTGTAATTCCTGTATGTTATCTTTGCACCCCTCTCCAACCATCACCTGAACCTTCTCTGTGACCTACGTGGTCATACAACGTGAAATAACTCCCTTGACATCCTTCTTCCAGTTCTCCTGAGTGTCAATGTCAGGCATCATCAGCCACCTGTTTTCACCTGCTTGCAAATTAGTTTTAGGGCTTTCACTTACCATCTTGCTTTCATCAATGGTCTCAGTGTAGTAGGAATTTTGGGTATCTCTGTTCAGATGACTTATCCTCTCAGTCCTTCGATCTCTACAGCACTTCAGGGCACTTGTGGCCTTCCTAGTTGCTGGAATTTCACTGTCAGCTGGAAACCACTTCCCATTTTATCAAAGGACAGCCCATCTGCTGTGCAAGTGAGGCAGCAGTTGATGATGTTTGTTGCAGCAACTGCAAAAACTGCAGGAAGGTCCTGCACTGTTTGTGGAGACCGAGCCTCTGTGTTTTTCCCACTGTTAAAAAGGCTGGTGACTGTCCCTTGCCAGGTGACAGGTATGTGTTCTGTAAAACAACTTGAGCCAGCAGAGATGATCCCAGCTGGACAAACAAACCTTGATCCTGCAGCCACCCGGAGAAGTCACTGGGGTGACACATGCACCATTGCTTTTACAGGAGCACTCCACTCTTTTTCCAGGTTCAATGGTCCCTGTACCTTTGGGAAGTTTGGATTTCAAAGGCAGAGCAGAAAGCAGGTTCTGTGCTGCATCCCAAAGCATCCTAGCAGCTGGTGTGTAGCAGGGTCTCTCCTCTCTGCCCTCCCTGCTCAGACGTGTGCCTGCCAAGCTCTGCAGCAAGGGAAGCATCATTCCCTGTGCCAGGGGGCAAACACCCTTGTCCTTGTTCTTGTCCTTGTCCCTGTGTGTCCCTCTCAACACACTGACATCCCATCTTGAAGTCAGAGCACGAGCAAGTTTCCCGTGTCAAGGGCAAGAGCAGGCACCTGAGTGGCAGCAAGAGAAACACAGGGCTGCCTTTTGTTCCCAACTCTGCTCAGCGCAAGCACAATAAAAAAACTAAAAGATGGGAAGGGGTTTATTCCAAAGCTTTACTTCCAACAGCACATTAATGAGAGAATTAAGACTGAACAGAGAACATGGCAAATCATTAAAATGCTAATGACATCACTGAAAGACATAAAAGATGAAGGATGCCCATTTTGTGCGTGGTTCAGTGACAGACACATTGACAGAAGTGATACTAAGCAAAGACTGGTGGAGTCCTTCTTATGTGATTTTAAATGCCTGTTTTTTTGGTAGGAGTCTTCTGCCTCTGCTCTGTGAAATATGATCTTTGTTGTTGCTATATAACATAATTGCCTTTAAGTTCTCCAGCACAGAAGACAAAACTTTGGTGAAGACAAGCACAGCCTAGCAAGGGATAGTATTAAAATCTGAACTGTGCTGAGGAACTTCCAATACTGACAATACTTCTGGGGAAGAATTATTGCGTGGAAAGGGCTGATAGGAGCTGGGAAGCTCCTTACACTTCCTGCCCCACTCTGTCACTCCCTGGAGCATCGGTCCAAGGAAGGTTTGTTATACCTGTGCCAAGGCAGGTTTGAAATGGGATGTGAATTCCTAGAGTGAAAGCACCACTGGGAACACAAGACAGTGTGGAAGTGCCAGTGCAGGACTGCTCACAGCACACCTGTGGGTGGCTGAGAGCCCACAGCCACCAACTGCTCTTCCACATTCCAAAACCAATGCTCTGCTTCGATTTTGCACCACAAGCACCTGAGAGCACAGCTACTTACCTCTGCACCATCAAGCACTTCGGGTTAATGGCACAGCATCTTCTACTGGGCCCTGATCTGATGCCACACTGCCTGTCCACTGGAGGTGAAGGCTCTGTCTGTGAGATTGCTGATTTCTTTCCTGCAGGTCAGTATACCACAGCCACACAGCACACTCCTGTCTAATCTGCTACACACACGAGCTGCCTGGCATTCCGAGCAGCCCTTGCCCAGGTGCTGCTGAAGGAGGAATGCAAGCCTGAACAGTCACAGCCAAGCATCACACGGCAGGAAAAGGCACCTGTCTGGTACCTCGGGTGCAGGAGCACTGGAATATCAGCTGCAGCACTTTTTGCTTGGAAAGTGGTGAAGCAGCAGGGCGGGTTCAGGGTAGAAAGGAATAAAGAGCCAGGGAAAAAAATATTCAGGATGTTTGTGTACTTACAGCTGCCCTTCCTGCTGGGTGGGGTGAGGGATGATTGTGTGCCTGAGCCCCTGCTTCCCTGCAGCAGCACCCCCCTTCCCCAGACCCGGGCAGTGACTGACACCCATCACATCATCTACTTAGCATTATGTCACCAGTTTGTTCCACTCAGAATGAAGGGAGGAATTTTGGTGTCTCTCAGACCCCACTGGATTAGGAACAGCAACCTGGTGTGAGGCAAAAACCCCTTTGGCTGCACATAATCACAGCACTGCAGGACTCACTTTGCACCAAGTCACATAAGTGCTCTATTTGCAGGACAAAGAGGGAATGCAAAAAAAAAAAATTACTTCCACACACTGAGCCCCTGAGAAAAAATTACCTCCTAGTTATGCTTTCTTTTCTTTGAAAAGAATTACACATTTTTCCTCTTCTTTACTGAAAGCTAAATCTTTGTATCCTCCCAGCTTCAGATAAACTCTCCCACAGATAAAGGACGTTCAGAAATGAAAATATGTGACTTGTATAAATACATAATGAAACAATTAGAAAAACATTACAAAATCTAATATCCCTACTGATAGAATACAGAATGTGAAGTCCACTTTAATAAAACTAAACATTTGGTTTCTTCAGAAGAAAAAGATTCTAAGAGGCTCAACAGCATTAAGAGAAGAGAATAAACTATTGTTAACTTAATTTACTTTGTAAAAACAGTTAATCCTGCAAGAGCCATTTATTTTTTTCTGACTCAAAGGTGTTACTATGATTCACTTTCATTCCCAGCTCCCTTTCAGTGTAATGGAGTTTAGATGTGCCTGTGAGACTGTTGATTTATCAAGCTGCAAGTTACGTGTTCTATGATCTTAGACCAGTCATTAAAACCTTTGCAGTGGTACCTTGTTCTGAGAATTAGTCTACTTTCCTTTTTTTTTTCTCTTTCTGGAAAGGCAGAAGAAACCATATGGCAAAACTACATACAAGCCTCCCACAGCTGTTCCAAAAGGCACAGGGACTTCTCTTGTGCTCTCTTTAGTTTTTTACTAATTGTAAAAGAGTTGTCAAACCCACTTTTCCAGGGTTGTTGCTGAAAGCATTGCTAGTTTTTCCAAGGATACTTCAGCTGTGCAGTGACTCTTGGCTTGAATTTTTTTGGCTTACAAAGACCCACCACCAACCAAAAGTCAATTTTTTAGCTTTTCACTAAAGAATCAAAACCAATGGGTATGGACTTTGTCATATTTAGAAGTATGAAGCATCATTACAAGATGGATATTCAAACCTGGTGTGGGCAACAGGATTCAGAGAGTGGAAAATATTTTTTCTTCTGTTGGCTTCACTGCTGCTGCTCACTTTCAGATCAGCTGGAATACACATCCAGCTTTTCCACAGCATGAATTGAAATGGCAAATTAAATTGCTTCCTATTTGCTTCATCTTCAGCTACCGACATACACTCAGAAACGTATTGCATTTAAACACAAATTTCTCAAGACAGCCACAATGGCTTTTAAGAGACACAAAAAGATATTTTACAAATGTCATATTACTTTTGAGACACGAAAGAAAGGTACTCAGTAGAATAATTAGAGATTGAACACAAATCCCATCTGCACTGCAGGCATGGCACACTGGGATGCAGTGCTGCTTTTCTGAACTCTGCATGGCCATCCCAAAGGTCCTCATTTGCTAACTTATTCCATTCCACAGGGAAAATGCACTTGGCAGAACATCTAGCTCTTATCTCATTATTTCAATTCTTCTCTTGCTCTTATCTTACAGAAAGTGCCCTACAACTGAGATCCCTCAGCAACAAGTGTAAGACAGAGACAGGAAAGGAGTGAAGCTTATTACACTCTAAGAACCACAAATCCTGGCTTTTGAGTTATTCTGACATTTCTGCAGCAGAAGCCAGAAAAAGGGAAAGAGCTTGGAAAAAATACTTCGGTATGGAATATTTCAAAATACAATTGAGATATAATCTACATAAAAATTAAAAATAAGGCAAAGAGAAAAATGTTGACTTTGAGAAGCATAATCCTCTCTCCCAAAAGAGAGATTACGGTGTTACATTTGGAAAACATTTAAATAGGCAGTTTCTTGAACGCATTGGTATTATTAAAGCTTTTCTCCCACCCCTAAAAAGGGGAAAACCTAGTGCAGCTTCAGGAAGTAACGTGTTGGGGTTTCTTCTTATTTGCACAGTGACTCCAAAACTTCCCCCTGCAACTTATTTCTGTCACATAAATAGGGAGATTTATGTCTGCCACTCTGTGTCTAGCCAAAACTAGGCTGAGGAAATCTCTACTTTGTTTCAGAAATTGCTGGTATCAATGATCAACAAAATATTTTTTATTCCTCTTTAGCCTACAATGAAGAACCTGAGATAACCACTGGCCAATCAAGAAGGGTTTGAAAAACTCACGTTGTTCATTCTTAATATATCATCTGATCAATTTAATCATTTGCAAACTTACATTTCTTCCTCCCTGGCAAGAGAGGAGGAATTCCTAGCTCTCCTAGAGGCCATATAAAAATTTAATATGATTGCTTCCTGAACAGCCACCTGCCTCAGTACAGACAGTAAAAATGTGAACAGGAAAAAACAAACTGTAATGCTGCTCCTGTTTTGATTTAAGTGTGACACTCACAAAAATAATAAAGAGAAAATCAGTTATAACATGGCCTCTGTCTGCAGTTTTTTTGTTTCAACTTCTAAACAGATGCACCACTTAAGCTTTTACGTATTAAGCAGAGACCCAAAATCTTCAAACTTATCACTGGAAAAAAAGATTTTTCTTCAATTATGATTCCATATGTGGCTGCTTCTAATAGCCCAGGCAGCTGTGTGCTAAACAAAAAGCTGTGAAACCCTTGACTAGCTCAGACTAAGATGTTTCATTCTCTATGTCCTAATTATCTGCCTGTAAATATGCAACTTCCAGATTTCACTGAATTCAGCTATTAAAAGTTAGGGGAGACTGAGAAGTCTCTCTCTGCACTCCAGTTCTACCCCAGGGCTCTTGCTGAATTCCTGCTTCCAGAAGGATTTCTGAATTACTGTCCACAATGAGAACTTCTTCCTTCAATGAAGGAAAAGCTGAAATTAACCTTAAATTTTTCTGTTTTTCTAAGACAATAATAGAGACAATCTGCATAATGATTTTGTAGGACATCAATCAACTTGAAAAATTTCGAGAAGATTAGAACTCTAGTACCTTCCCACACTAGAGAGTGTTTTGCTCTTCAGATTAAGAGAATGCCTAAAGCCTTTAACCCAGAAAGTCTTAAATGAAGATAAAAAACACTACTGTCCTCAATAAACAACACTTAAGAGAGTTTTGTGCAGTTTTAGTTACTTTCTAAAGGAAGAAAAATTAACACAGTAATTGAGTTGGTTCATGAACGCAAGAAGAACATCCAAACCCAGGAAAAAAACATCCAGAGAAAAGTTAATCTTCTAAACAAGTAAGCCTTAGGGCACTACCGAGCTGTACAAACAAAACTCACAGGAAAAGGAAGAGACCTCCAGCCAGGGAGAGCCATTGCAGCCCCAAGTGTCCATGTCCCTTCTGGCAGCCCTCCCTGGCCCGTGGTGATGCTCCACAGCCATCATCATTCACAGACTCTTCTTTTGCAGCTGCTCGTGCTCCTCCCTGCAAACCAGCAGCACTCACTTGTGCACAGGTGCACCTATTTCTTCTCTGGGCTTTGCCTGTTTTCTAAGGAAGCATCACCTTGGGGACTCAATTCACAAGTGTGTCTATATCTGGCTCACCTGTGTTATGTTTTTTACCTTTTTATTGGTTTTTGTTTGTTTGTATTTTTCTCTCCTTTTGGTGGGTGTGACAAGCAGTAAACGTTATTTTTTAATCTAATTTTTACTGCATTTTTGTGTGTTTCATATTCAACTTGTTACAATTTCTTGCAGAAGGCACTTTTCTTTCCCCTCACTCCAGAAATGCATTTCCCATTCCCTACACAGATGAGTGCTCTTCTGCTCCAGCATTCTTGGCATACTAGCTGAAAACTTTGGAATGAAAAATAAATGAACATGAGAGAGCACAAGGCACTGTTTCTGACACACTTCAGCAGTTTTTCCCCAGAAGCCCTTGTGTGCTGGCCCCAGGCTAAGGCTGCACACCACGCCAGGCAAAAGCCACCTCGATTCCTTTCTCCTGGAACAGCACTACCTCTACACACTGAAAATTTCATTTTGTTTCACAGGCCCCTCCCCTGCACCAGCCTCCAGAGAAGGTAAATTTTATCAGTCCAACGTCAGCAGAGTGATAAATAAGGGCACAGCCTGTTCCAGCACAGGCAGATGCAGAGGCTTAGCAGCACAGCCAAGTGCTTCAGCAGCTGATGATTGAAAGTGGAAGCTTAATGGAGTGGATGTGAACAAAGAATTAGAATAAACGCCGCCTTTTGAAATAGAAAGCAAGCAGCTAAAAGGCTTGGGTGAGACAGGAAAGCAGATGTAGAGCACAGAAGCAGTTCTGCAAAGCCAGCCGGGATTTCAGATTCCAGCTGAGCCAGCTTTGTCAGCCAGAGCAGTGACAGCCTCTGCCTGGGTGGCCTCCTGCATGGCAGCAGGTGATGGGGAAAACACGTGCTCCTCTTGCAAGAGCTGATTTACTGCAGGAAATGCCTGTTTTCTGCTCTCCTGGAGAAATCATCCTCTAATTAAGCATTTCTCTTTAGAACGTGTCACCCCAATTACCTGTAGACATATCCTAATCTTCAGACTGATGGACCTTCAGGCTCTAGCAGGACAAGCATAATCATCTATGAAAGCTGGTCCCAGATAAAGGAGAAGGGAAGCATTTTGTCCTTCCACAATTAAAGCAACTGCAAAGTCTGGGAAGGGATTTTGCACTGGTGTAACCGAGTTGAACCGTGACATCCCACACCAACACAAATCACTTCAAGTGCTACAAATGTTATGGCACTTCCAGAGAATTGATGCATGTGGCTCTGCACATCCTCCTGCAGGAGTCCTTACCTTGTGGGGCTGTTCCCTGAACCCACACAGCCAGAAAGGACCACTGGGAAAGGAACGAGCTGAACAGACTGACCCCTGAAGCATCCCCATGTGAAGCAGGGACTGGGTCTGCCCTGAACATGGGATTAGCTGCAGGCTGCATGCACAGGGCACGGGGTGGGTGGATCCTGTCTGCCAGAGGAGGCCTTCACTTGGCAGGAGAAATGAAAGGCCACCCTGTCCAAGGGAGAATCCAGGGGAAGCCAGGCAGCTGCTGAAGGGATGGGTGAGAAGTCTGAGCTGCTCATCTCAGTGAGCCTCAGGGATAAATGCCAGCCCTGGGAGGTGACGTTGGGTTTGTGCAAGAACCTGGAGCAGAGGTGCTGCAGCTGGAGAGGACGATTCTCTGAACCCCCAGCACACAGCAAGGGTGGGGCACACAGCCCTTGGCTGTGCCTGGCCATGGAACAGCTGGGACTAACAGGACATCACCAGTAAAGTGTGTCTTTGTCATTTTTCTCCCAGTGGTTGCCTTATAGAGCACGTTTGATGAATATGAGGAGCCACAAGCCAAGAAGCAAACAGACCTTTGTGCAGCTTGAAGGCTGTCCATGAAAATAATGGGCCAAATTTTAGTACAGATGAATGCTCAAGTAGACTTCATACTTTGCTAGCAGAAAATATTTGGCTGCTGTATTTGGCAGTAAGGGTAGGGGCAGTGCCAGCTGCCATTCGGA
This sequence comes from Cinclus cinclus, assembly GCF_963662255.1. Classification (NCBI taxonomy): domain Eukaryota; kingdom Metazoa; phylum Chordata; class Aves; order Passeriformes; family Cinclidae; genus Cinclus; species Cinclus cinclus. The sequence goes on from NC_085066.1 coordinate 925,675, forward strand.
TAAGGCAGAGAATAATGGATTCTCACCATCAAACAACCCTCACTGAGAGCTGTCCAAAGATGTCTGGATAGACAACATTCATTAGACAAAAAAAGAGGGATTTCTTTTCTAGAAGGGTGAGTTGGAAAGCACGTCATTCCTGCACCCCTGAAGGAAAACAGATTCTGCTCTAGCCTGACTTCTCTTCCCTGCCTTTGAACACAGCAGCAGGGCTGCTGCCTTGTCTTGGCTGTGTCGACAAGTGGTAATTATAAATATCTGTCAGACCTTTGGTGTTAATGTTTGCAGGTAGCCACCTGATCACATTTTGGAAACAACAGAGCATGTTCTGTTCTTACCACGATTTAAAACGGATTAAAAAATTTCCATGGGAAATCAAATACAAGTCAAGAGACTGAAGTCAAGTCCAGTCCTTATTAATTATGATTATAACACCATTTGACTTGACACAAAGGAGAAATCACATTCAAATCACTCCCAGACTGTTTGCAGCACGTACGAATCTAACTGAAACTATTGAGATGCCTCTGCATATTCCAGGAGGGAATTACTGTCTACAAACCAATGCCCAGCACAGGTAACACACAGACATTGTTTTTAATGGCCAGGTTTATGCAGCTAATTCCTCACATTCAGCACCGAGTGTACAATAATCCTTTTGACAAATGAGTCAAGAGGCAGGGTGCTGCTGAGCATAATATGCTTTATTGCCTTGCACACATCTAGGACATGGAGATGAGTGAGGATTAATAGTCACAATTAGGAACGTAAGAGCAGACTGTGGATTGTAAAAATAATTAGCAGGTTCTGAATAGAATTTCCAGCCCCACAAAAATGTTTTAGTGCGGAATACATTTGAAACGGAAACAATAAAAGAGACTCAGTGATGCTCTTGCCATAATGATACTTCTGGGATTGTTAGGAGAGGATTTGAAAGCTTGCTGGCTCCTTAACACAGATGGCTCAATGCTCACAGACAGCCAGACACGGTGGCCTGCTCCAGGGGTGGCAGGGCCACCTGGCTTCCCAGGGCACTCCTGCTCTCATTTTCCTGTGCTCTTGCTCTAAGCTGTAGCACTTCACAGTCCCCCAGGGCTCAGGCTCCCCAAGCCCTCTGCTCACAGAGGAAAATGCTGCAGTTTGTGAGCACCTGAGCCACAGCAAGGATGGGGCAGGGCTCTGCATGCAGCACCTGGGCAGGTGTGTGGGAGGAGCTGCCCTCTGCTCTGGGACCAGGGCTGCCCCTGCTTCTCGGGGAGAGAGTGGCTGGACAAATCTCCTGTGCTTTGCTCGGTGTTGCCAGCATCCCAGTTTAGTCCAGCTTTGAACTTTGCAAATAAAGGGAAAATGTGGACACTCATCAGGAAGTTTCAACAATCCTGAAACTGGATTATAAATGTATATATATTTAAATACACTAAGTGCTATACTATTTTTGTTTTACTTTTGGCATTAGAGGAACGTGGGACCTCCTCTTAAAATGACAGCTGAGATGCCCCCCTCTGTCAGGAGTGCTGGGTTTCAGCAGAGACCCTCAGTGGGCACAGGGCTGCAGGAGGGAGCACTGTGGAAGCAGCCAAAGGCAGGGCCGTGCTGAAGCTCCTCCAGACACAGCCACTCTCCAGCTGCTTCCCAGGGGGGTTAAATACCTAAAATGCCATTAAGAAGATCATGAATCATTCTCACTCAGCAACATTTGCCTTTCTTTTCTGTTTGAATAGGTGGCTGTTGATTATAATTCTCTAAGAAACGGCAGTTCATAATTTATCTTTCCAGAAAACTTTCCTCTCATGGCTATCCTTTCACGCTTTCCAGAAGACAGGAATGGTGAAAATACTCTGAGAAAGAGTTAAGAAATTCCAGGATATCTCGCAGATGACAGACTTGAACAGTAAAATGAGGGCTCATTGCCAGTAATTTCCCTCAGGTGTACCTTGCTTCTGGCAGGAGACAACTTCCCTCCAGCCACGGACCAGGCAGGGATGCCTTTGCAAACTTTGCAAGTCTCTAACTTGGCAATAAATAAAAAAATTCTGGCAGGAGAGGAGCATATAATGATCAAGTGTAATGAAATGGTGACAATACATCTTGCCAATCAATAGGAACACTCTCTTTGTAAGAACATATTCCGTATTTATAGATCAGTTAGCTTGTGCTGCAGAGGGGAGTCAACAACTTTCAGCCTGATTTAGAAGAAAGACTAACTGATGATGTGAAATTACCTGGAATACTTAATCACAGAGATCAAAAAGGTTGGTTTGGGTTTTTTGTGTGTGCATAAGTTCATCTTTAAAAATCATATTATTCCAATATAATTCCCATTGTTGCTGTCAGTGTGGAGTGCCTAAGTGCCTAATATGTCTAACACAGATGTGCCAAAGGGCTACAATTAAATCACTCTGCAGTCATCTTCTGGTACCAATCAACTTTTTCTCCTCCTAATGAACAGTCACATGCTGTTTTATACAGTCTGATTGACTGGTTGATATGAAAACATAAAGTGGCAGAAGCTGGTGAAAAGTATTCATTATTCTCTGTGTTTGGAGCTGCAAAACAGTGAGTAATTGTTTCTGATTGTGGCAGCCACTCTGGTGCTGACTGATGAGTGCTACAGCACTGGCACAGAGGTTGTGCTAGACAGGATGGAAACTCATTTGTGAGACCTTCGTGGAAGTTAAAGCATCCCCAATGTTTTATTTTAAATTGTGAACATGGCTTTGGATTGGTAAATTTTTACTGCCTGATCCACAGAAGTCATCTTCACACCTTTGGCAGATTTCAAAGGAGCCCCAATCCAATCTTGTGGTGGAATCAGGAAACTGAGACAGAGAGGGGAAGAGCAGGTTTGGCAGAATCTTTAGGCAGCCAAGTCAAAGTGACCCACACACCACAGGAAGTGTCTGTCACACTCACACTTGGTACATCAGGAGACTCTGCTTGTTCATGTCAATGGAAGAAGAAATTTTTCCAGGGCTCTAATATGTCGCATTAAAAATGAAGGTTGGTGACAGGACCAGATGAAGAAGGAGCCTCTCAGCTGATGAAACACCTCCTCAATACCTAGGTGCCCTAGAGAGGCAGCAAGTGACCACGACCCTGTGCTGCTGCTCTCAAGTCTCTGTGGGTCCCTGGGGTGGGACCAACCTGTCCTGGTTATTGAGTGCTCTTGAACAACACCGTGCACTGGTGGCCAGCTGGGTTTGCCTGAGAAGAAGGGTGTCTGCAGGCAGCTGAGGCAGTGCCCAGCATCCCAAGGGCCACTCAGGGTAACAGAGCAGAAGGAGAAGGCATTGCTGCTGCAGCAAGGGAGGGCTGTTGACACAGCAGGGTGGGGCTTGTTCTGGAGGGAGGTTGGCTAAATCACGGTCCTCAAATGCAGAAGGACATCAAAACCAAAATCACTCCTCGGAAATGCCTGGCAATTGCAGTTACTTTTAATCACACAGCAAAGAGCAAACGCAGTGAGAAAGGAGCGGGCTCTAACTGGGGCTAGATTTGGAAGCAGTCTTTTCCTGGTGCAGGTGGGGACGTGTGCCCACATCCAGCACCCCCTGTGAGGCCAGCACATCCCACAGTCAGCATCCCTGAAAGCCCATCCCAGAAAGCATCCCAGAAAGCACATCCCCACTGACACCGCTTTCTGCAGCCAGGCAAAAGACGAAACAAAACCAACCGCTAAAGCAAACCGCACCTTTTCTCTCTGAAAGGGGACAAGAGAAAACATTGAAATTGACTCCCAATGCTCCTTGAGCATCTGCATTTTGGTTACAAGTGCTCAACTTGCTTTTCCTGAACAGTAACAAACTTTCCTTGAGTAAAACGCTCAGAACAAGTGCTGGAATCAAATTAGAAACCTGTGCCTTTTGTGAAGGCAGCATATAAAGGAAATAAAAAAATTCCACTCATTATTTTCATTTGACAACCAGTGGTTCCCATAGAGGCTGTTTAGATACCATGTTGCAATGACACAACTACATTAAATTCCTCAGTAGATAATCACAGTTTTAAATTAGTTAAAAATATTGCTGTGTTCTTTGGAGGGTTTTGCAAGTTGAACTGCAATTTTTCTGCTTTGCTTTTTTTTTTTCATCTATTTTTGTTTGTTGGTGGGGACTGCCAAAGTTTGTGTAGATATTTAAGCCCAAGACAACATCTTAGCTTAGCCATCTGTGAAAACAAAACCGAGTAAAAATATAGCTTTGAATAAATGAAGCACTGAGGGAATTTCATACTCGATATAAATAATTGCAGATATAGCTTGTTGCTATGCAGTTAAGAAAAACATTTCTCCTCTTGGTGAGGACTCATTTCTTTAAAAGGTTCTACTTTCAGACATAAAGACAAAGAGACATTAATATTTTTCCATCTTCCACTTCAAGTGTACATGTGAAATCAATGCCTTCCTGTCTGGTTTGATAAAAAAGAACACAAAGGATCTGGAGAGAGGCAGGAGAGAGGAAGCAAAGGCTCCCAGCAGCTGATTCTCAGTGTCACCAACACTTCCCATGGCCTCAGACAAAGGCCAGAGGTTTCCAACTTGGGGCCCAGCCCAGCGGAGCTTAAAACTTGGGTGCCCTGTGGAAGGTCCAAGCATGAGAAACACAGAGGTTTCTGATTTTTGGGCAGGTAGAGGAGAGCTGGGAGGCATAAGCTTCGTGAAAGGGGCACTCACTTCTCAGGTGCAGCAAGAAAAGTCACTTTATAATTAGCACATGTGAAAAACCCCGAGGACACTGCAAGGAAGGGAAAGCAAAGACTTTTTCATTTCAGCTCTTGGAAAGTAACACATTTTGTTGCAGGACAATATTTGTAAGGAAGGGCTGGTTTAGGAACCTGTCCTTGAACAATTCATCACATTTATGTGTTTAACCACGACCCTGAGCCATAAGCCTCAGCTCCAAACCTTAGCAAAGCACAGACTTCCTAGACATAATACACAGAAATTACAAGCTTGACTGTTTTGCAGGAAACGGTGCCTTGTGCTGGCCACCCAGAAAGCACAAAACCAGAGGCACTCTGCTGCTTTAGAAGCTTTACAGGGCAAGGCTTCACACGCCCTGGCTGCCCCACAGAGCCCTGCCGTGGCCCGAGCCCCTCAGCTCCATGGGGCTGGGGGCTCACACGCTGCTGGGAGCTGCCTGGTGCTGCTGCCCGGACCCCAGACAGGGAGAGGAGAAAGGGCACAGCAAACACCGCCTTCATCTCAAGCCTGACAAGGCAGGCTGTGAGCAGCAGAGCACCTGTGTAAGAGGGCATAAACCCAGCAGCTTTCTGCTTCCATCCATTCTGTGTTTCCATCTCAGGTCCTGAAGGGTCTTTTCTGATCATTGCTTTAGACCTGCTTTGTAACAGTGCACAGGGTTTTGCTCTCAGTGGAGCCACAGCTCCCTGTGTGAATGCCTGAAGTGCATATATGTGAGTACATTTATACATATGCACAGGAGGAAGAGCAAAACCAACAGATTTTTTTTCAGCCCCCAAAAGGCTCAACTTTTTTTTTTTTCTTCCTTGTTTGTCTTGTTTCTCTGGGAAAAAAACTCCACATTGGACTTTCTTGGCTGAAAGCTGTCATCTTCAATGAAAAGCTGATTATACCATGGAAGTAAATAATAAAAGCATGATTCTGTCTGCTTGTCTGGGCTAAATTCTTGAAAAAAACCCCTCAGTTGGCACTCAATAATTTCCTCATGAAAAGCAGTGTTTTCTTAAGAAAATTGTGACAATTTGCTGTGGACCAAATTAACGAAGATATAATCTGTCTTCCCATTGAAGACATTGAATTTGCATGTAAATAATTGTGGTGTGAGAACTGCTGGTGTCACACAGCTTTAATGATGGTTTGCAGTAAAAATACCAGGAGAACAAACACGGGCTCTACAGCTTCTGCAGGTTGCCAGTGCATTATTATTGGTTCTGACCTTCTAATTGCCTATTTTCTGCTCCTGGCTGCATGGTGAATAACAGGAATGCTCTTTCAACTCCTACATGTTCTGCGGGTGCTCCCTGCTCTCTCCTCTCTCTCTCAGAAAGAAATAAACTACCAATTTAATGACTAACTAGATTGTACTCCCGGAAGAGTTTTCCAAGCTTATGTAAAAAAAAAAAAAAAAAAAAAAACCAAAAAAACCCAACAAAACAAAACCAAACTTGAGCTTTGAACATTTTTCAAACAGAAATCACTATTTTTGTCTCTCTTTCTCTAAACTCTCCCGTACATGCCAGTGAGGAGCATTTTAGCTAGAGCCCTGTCAGAGCTTTAGTACAGCCCCCCTGCCTCCTTCCTGCTGCTAGCGAGGAAAAACGCTGCAGCTGTGCAGTGAGAGCAGCAAAAACTGCTGCTGGGGCTGCAGAAACGCTGAGCACCAGGGCGGGGACGCGGTGCGGGTCACGCCTGGCACCCGGGGATGCCGCGGCTGGGATGGGATGGACTGGGATGGGATGGGCTGGGATGCGGGTGGGATGTAGAGAAATGCAGGTGGGATGCAGGTGGATGCGGGTGGGACGCGGGTGAGACGCAGGGGGATGCGGGTGGGATGCGGGCGGGATGCGGGCGGGATGCGGGCGGGATGCAGGTGGGACGCAGGGGGATGCGGGCGGGATGCGGGTGGGATGCAGGTGGGATGCAGGTGGGACGCAGGGGGATGCGGGCGGGATGCGGGTGGGATGCGGGTGGGATGCGGGTGGGACGCAGGGGGATGCGGGCGGGATGCTGCGCCGCTCCCGGGGTGACAAGCACCGTGTGACCCGTCTCTGAAGAGAGCCCTTGGCACCGGGGGGGGCTGTTGCGAAGGATGACCGCGGTGTGAGTGAGTCTCAGAAGGAGCGGGAGCGGCGGAGGTGGCCGCGGCCGGTGCAGTGCTGGCCCGCAGCCGGGAGATGTCACTGCGGTCCCACCCAAAGCGGCGCCGGGCTAGGCGGGCACACGGACCGCAAAGGCTGAGATGCGGACACTTCGCTCCCAGCAGTGCTTGGCTGTCGCCCTGCTCCCCTTTCCCAGCGGCTCCAGCTACCCCAGCAGCGCTGCCTGTGCCTGACCCTGTCCCTGATCCCTGTCCCAGTCCCTGTCCCCAGTCCCAGTCCCTGTCCCCAGTCCCTGTCCCCAGTCCCCTGTCCCCAGTCCCAGCCAGGGCCAGCAGGCAGGGCTGAGCAGCACCTGCTGCAGCTGAGGATGCATTTCGGGCTGCAACTGCTGCAGCATCACTGCAGCTCCTCCAAACCACCTTCTTCAGAAAAGAAACCACCAAGCTTCGGACATTTCTCTGAGAGGCTTGAGTGGAAATTATTATAGAGTCTCTCCCTTCGGATTTATAGCCCGACCTGACATTTTTAGAAATGGTAACGAGGGATTTTAAGCAGTGGTTTAATGTACCTGTCATGCCCTGCTTGCTCAAGTGTAGTTTTTAGTCTCTTCTGCAACCTTCTGATTCAGCAGCTAGATTTATCTGGAAGGGCAGGATCCTCAGTACTATTTTTGACCTACCTAGAGCTAGGCTGGATGTTGTTCAGCTCTTCAGTGTTCAAAATAAATGTAAACGTATGCAAGAAGGGAGAAGACTTCATTTCCTGGCAAGTTAAATAACTGCTTTCCTGACATATCCCATGTGCTATCCTGAATGAAAAGTTCCATCCCAAGTATCTCGGGGACAGGTGTGCTTCATCAGCACTCAGAAATTCCTCCCTCGTAGAACTTTCAGGGCAACTGCATGCTTTTCACCCCAGGGGGAAAGTAAATGAGGTTTATCCCTGCAGCAAATCCTTCAGAAGACTGGCACTGTCTGCCATTACACAAGGACTGCAGAGATACAGATAAGGGAAAGCAAGCCTAGGAAGCCTTACCAAGGCATATAAATATGCCTTGTGTTAATAGCTGTTTATTAAAACCGGTTATAAAACACACTTTCAAAGTTCAGACTGTGACCACCTTAGCCATGAATGTCCAAGGAATATACTTAGACCAAAGTTTTATGACCTCTATTTATTACAGCAGATAGAACCACCTGAAAATACCCACTTTTAAAACCTTATTACTGTCAAATTCCTTATTTAGACCAGTGACTTGACATTCTTGCATGAGTGAACATTAAAGTTTTTGCCTTTTTAACCTCCTAATCCTGGTGCATAAATCTTTTATAACCAATTCTATTCTGTGTGTCTTCTTGGTGTTATTGGATTCTTATCTTTCATTCCAGTCTAGGTTTCTGATTTAATATATTAAAAACTTCAGCTCAGCTTTGCTTTCTTTATTAAGATACAAAAGAGGTAGAAGCTTATAGAATGCTGAATGAAAAGCACTATCCTTTTTTTTTAAAAGGAAAATTAAAAAGTTTTAGCTTAAAAAGAAGGTTGTATCACCCTCTCATGTGGCACCCCCTTATGGCTGTCACACAAATGCAGAGACTTAGGTCTGATTTTGAGCAAGTACATTTGCTCAGACAGCGAGGCCAAGCCCTGCAGCCCTAATTCTACTGGGAGGTCTCAGCAAGCCCTTCCTTCTCCAGAGTACTGCTGGAAAATCTCTCCCTGGGGAGCTGCTGACAAGGCTCAGAGAATGGAAGGACATGGACCTAAAATTCTCCTTTAATATCCTGTGTTGCCTTCTTCTCCTAGAACTTACACTACAGCTAGGTGAAAAAGCAAAATCTGAGCCCGTTCCAGAAAAAAGCAAAAAATTAAACCAAACCCTAAATATTCATATGAGTAGCAAAACCAGAAAAGTCTGATTTTTGTCTCAGGAGTGGTGTGTTTGGAAGGTTTTCTTATGACAAAGAGCTGGCAGTTGAAAGGCTTAAAAGCTATGAGAGAACTGATGGTAGCACTTTGGTTATAGGGTGTTTGTGAAACAAACCCCCTTTGGTTAGGGTGATTTGGAAAATCCTGGCTACACCCACGACAGCCTGTAGGATGTCAGACTAACAGCCTGCCAGATCAGCTTAAAAAAGGCAGGTCTGATCCCTCACATGGGTACATCCAAGATGCCTAAGGGATGGATGAACTTGCAATGATAGCAGGATCACACTTCAAATTAAAAATTTATCCATACAGAATTAGATGCTCGAGCCACTACTGGACACAGAAAGAGGGGTGGATGAAATACATCTTTTCTGAAAATATGAAAGTATAGAATAGAGAGATTTCTATCCACATTTAAATTAAATTGACCTGCTTTAAATTAAAAAAAAATTTTTGTTCATGCCTAGAGTATACCCGCAATCACATAAATTTGAACATCAAGAAGTTTTCCTCCCCTTTAAACAGGGAGGCTGTTTAAATTTTTTTATATACATATATATATATACACACTCCCAAGCTCCTTGTACCCTGCCTTTCTGTTGTGTGACTTGGCCACACCATCCTCAGGACCCTGGCAGCAGGTGGAAACAGCAGGATTGGGCAAACCCGTACAAGCTTCACTTTTTATTTGGATGCACAAAGCATAACCCAGACACAAAGAGTAACAGAGTACTACTCAGTATTAGTGCCTTAGACCCAGACTTAGCTGCTGATTTAGCTGAAAGTGATCTGGTCTCAGGCTAAAGGGAATGAGTGGGCAAGGGTCTGCAGGAGGAGCTGAAAGCCCTGCTCAAGGAGTGTCAGCAGGGAAATGCTCCCGTGGCACTGCCATGCCAAGAGCTGGACACAGCCACCCCAGCACTGCCCACGCACCTTCCAAAATCTCTCGTAAGAATCTCTGGAAATCCATCTGACAAATCGCCACCTGAGCTTTTTAGGTTACCCTACTTATTTTCTGATTTGTGATTCACCCCTGTAAAACACAAATCTGGAGCTCATCTGTGTCACTCCTACCTGGGCACAGCTGCAGCGGACTCGCCGAGTTTGTTTGGGCTATGGGATGGATTTCATTTCCCAAATGAAACCCACCTGTGATCTGATCCAAAAATTGGGATTCTACCAGCTTGGTTGTGCTTCACACCCAGGGTGGCAAAATCCTGACAGATCTCAGCATCATTCCATGTGGTGCTGCTATAATTAATCCCTGGTTCGGCTGCCAGTTACTGCACATGCTCTTTTGCAAATAAAAGGAGACTTCCTCCCCACCCTCACCCCTCTTTTTGTTTTGTGCAAGTTCCCTGACCTGGAAACCTGACATTTTCTGGTTCACACTTATGCACATTTCAGCTCTCCCCCTCGAGTCCTCTCTGCAATCTGTACAGACAGGAAAATGGCACAGGCAGTAGAGTCTGCACCCACCCAGAGGAAATGCAAACAGCACAGCCTTGGCAGGATGGTCAGCCTCAGTTATTCCCCCCTTTACCACCTCAACTCATTTATTCCAGCATCCTCTCCAAAATCTTGCTTTCCTATACAGCATTTTCTACAGGCTACCCAGCTCCACTAGTACCCAGGACAGCAAACTGAAAGATTCCCCCTTGCTTTAACAGGGGAGGAGTGCTCGGTGTCTCAAACCCCTCCCCCAGACTCCAGCATGTTTCCCCTTGATTCTTGAAAGGAAAGGGGGGAAAAACCAGGCAGTAGGTTCTCTACAAGCTGCCAAGCCTGCCTGTGTTCAGAGCACTGCAGAAACTGCCAGAGAACACTGTGTTTGTAGGAGAATAATTCTGACATACAGAGGCCAAGGTCAGCCAGCCTCGTGCACTGGACTCACTTGCAAACTGAGGCAAACTCACTTACATAAGCAATGGCCATCGGCAGGCAACTTCAAATTTGGCACACACTTCTCCCCCTTCACCCCAGTGTAAAAGGAAAAAACATATTAAACTTGTTCTGCCTTAGGCTGTTTTTTCCTCTCTTGTTTATTTTTTCCATCTCTTCCAGGATATGCTCACAACTACTGCTACAGGCGTAAAATTCAGCTTTCAGCAAGGGCCTGATGGTTTTCCCAGCTCCTCTGCAGGCTGCTGGGATGTTACCTCACTAATGGGGTAGAGATGCCAGTAGGAAAGGTCACGAAAATAAGTTGGGTCACCACAACCGAGTGCTCCGATTTCATCATGCATTCCTCATGTCCATCTCATGCCAAAACCTGAGGGATATTCCAGCAGCAGCTGCTGCTGCTTCCAGTGGGATCAGCAGAGGGTGAGAAGGATGGCTCTGCTGTCACCTGGCCTGAGTGCAGGGCAGACATGGGACACTCACCTCGGGGCTCGGGGCTCCTGCAGCAAACCCTGCACTCCCCAGGGCAGCTGGGGAAGGGCTGAGCCCCCTGGGCTGGGCTGAAGTGGGGCTCTACAGCCCCTCTAAAGAGTGCTCTAAAGGCTCGAAAGCCCCTCTAAAGGGTGCCCTAAAGGGTTCTCTAAAGGCTCTAAAGCCCCTCTAAAGGCTGCTTTAAAGGCTCTAGCCCCTCTAAAAGGTGGGTCTGGGCAGGTCCCACCTGGACCTGCTCTGGCACCATCCCCAACAACTCTTTCCAAACTAAAAACTCTCTCCCTAGAGATGGCAAGTTGCAAATGGAATAGCAGAGATATTGAAAAAGTGGTTAACAGGAGCTTTAGGAGAAGAATAGAAGAATGTGGAAATAAGCCCCCCGCCATTTCTTACATTATCTGAGAGCTGTTCAGCCATGAATTGTCTGTAATAATTAGCATGAGAATATCTCCTTGATGACATTCATACTGCATAAAAGGGTCTGCATTTCCTCCATCAAAGTGCATATTTATGAACTGAATCTCTGAAAGATGGAGCCTTTGATAGTATTATATTAATATTTTTTGCATATGATTTAACAGCTTTAACTTCAAGAAGCCCTAATAATAAAAAAGACTATCAGGTTTCTGCTAGTCACCTCTGTTCCTAGTAAACACAAACACATATGGAAGTCACTGTTTAAATATGAAAGTGAAAGACTATGCAAGACAGAAAGGCATGAATAAATTTACTTTTGTTCTTTAATGATCCTGAGGAGAGTGGCTTAAAAAACTCAACCTTGAATACTGAAGCCATTACATGGTGTTTGGTGTTCTCCCTTCTCATTTGTTTCTTGACCCTGGTGCTAAACTATTTGAGCCACACTAAAAGCCCCTGCTTTCTGTGCACACTGATGAATGTGCATGCTGCTGCCCCTTTGCTGTTCAATGCATCTTATTTTACTTCACCTGATTACTACAATTCCTCATAACAATCTTAATCCAAAGATGGACTCACCAAGGGCTGTGAGCATCTTGAGTAGTTTGAATTTGGCACCTCTTGTCAGGTGTCAGACTTTCTGGAGTCTTATCAACAGATCCTGCCCAAAGCTCACACACTTGGAGGTGCTTCTGCTTCATCCTGGTGCTATTTCCAGCCCTTTGTTTCAGCAGCTCCAAGTTTAAAGACATGAAATCTGAAAGGCAGCTGGGAGTTACTGAAGGGTTTGTAGAGGAAATGTTCCATTTGGCTGCTGTCCTTCCAGAAAAAGGTGTGAGTGTGTGACAGCTGAGGCTGAACGGGGAGGGACTGTGTGTGTGAAGTTGTGTTCAGGAGGTGATGGGCCACCAAACCTACTGCCATGGCATCCTTCCCAGCTGGTTTGTAATGCCCATTGGAAAATATTTCCCCTTGGTTTCCAAGGCCCCAGTGCCACTGGTGAATTCATCCCTCTGTGCATTGGAGCTGCAGATCTGGGAATGGTGAAGAAGGTTCAGATTCTCACAAGTTTTTAAGGGCTGCCAATGCAAAATTTAGAAAGTTGAGGAGAAAAAAAAAAGGAAATATTTGTGAGGTTTGGTCTCTCCAAGAGAGAAAGAACTTTTAGAGTGATGCTGAAAACAGTGCTGTCACTACATGGCACCACCTGAAAATCTTCCCACGAGGAAAAGTTTCAAAGTTTTCTGTACTAGGAAATTAGAATTCCTGTAGCTAAAGTCTTATTCTGTTAAAAAGCCAGCTATTTTAACTTGTGTATTATCAGCACTTATATTAGACAAATCCTTTGACATTTGGCATGTATTGCTAAAGCTCCATTTTAAAAATAACGTATCTTTTATTAGTTAACAATAAATAACCTGCACTTAATGCTTGAATGCAGAGAGCATTACATTCTAGGCACCAACAAAACAATGACTAATGCATTTCTTGCTCTTAGGGGTTGATAACAGTCTAGATGAATACTGGCTAAATCTCTATGCTAAAGAAAAGAAGTAATATTTGCTAAACAAGTAACTACTCAAGGCATCTCAATTTTCCTGATAAATAAATAGAATGTTCTGAATGAAAAATCCACCAAAAAAAAAAAAAAACAAAGCTCTTAATGCTTAAAAAAAATCTGGAAACATCACAACTTTACCTGGCATACTCAAAACAGTAATAATAGTAAATGCTGTTTAGATCAAGCATTGCTTGGAGTAATCTAAAAATGCAGAAATTTAGTACATCTCCACTTCATTTTTTTTCTCCATTCTAAAACAAAGTAAGAAATGAATGGGTGAAATCAAGCAGACAATAGACAATACAAAGATTAAGGAGACAAATAGGAGAAAAGACAACAAGGGGAAAATGTTGTCCTGTGCACCACAAACACAAACCCTGTAAAATGCTTTTCCTGATCAGAAAACAACCACATCATTCAGAATGTGAACAAGTGACTGGGTGGTGTCAGAAAATGTTAATTCCTTACCACCAGAAATTCATCTGGGAACACACACATCAGTTTTGAAGGATGGCTTGTCTTGGATCTGGAACAAAGTTTCTGATCAGAGAAAAAGAAAGGATAATGGATGGTTCAGGTGTTTTCAGGGCACCTGGGAATCATTCCCACTCTATTAAAATCTCTGTTTTGCTTCCAAAAGGAAACTTTAATGTGACTCCCAGGTGAACATTTTAGCTATTGCCTAATCTGAGATGGGTGAGATCTCACAAAAAGAGTTTCACAGAGTTTTAATTGCATCCTAGCTTTGTGCAGGACATCTTCAGGATGCCTCAAAGAGCTGCAGTGACATGAGAAGGTGTTTTTGAAGACTGGCACAGGCCCCTGGCTCCAGCCCACTCCTCTCCTCACCTCTTCTACCCCAGCAAGTGAGCAAGAATCAGGAACAAGCTTATAGTTCTCATGCTTATAAGGTTATCAGAATAAAAATTCACCCACTTGAAAGGAGGAAAATAAATCAGATTACTGTTAGGACTGATTTAAAAATCACAGTTGTTTTACTGATCATTCTTATTCATAATTCAGCTTATAACTACAAAAGATGAAGGGGAATATGCCCTACTTTTCCCTTTGTGATTTGACAGCACCTCTGTTGAGCAGCTTTGCCATGAACACCAATGACTGCTCGGTTTCCCCTGCTGTGTTTTTGGGTCTTCCACAACACAAAAGGAGAGAAGAAAATCTGGAGAAGGGGGAGGAGAACACAAACGAAATGCCTCAGGCAATTACAGCCCCCAGGGTGACTTGTGCCAACCCTTTTCTTGATGTTTGCCTAGAAAATGAACGGTTGACAAGGTGTTTTTCAATTAAAAGGAAGCATTTACTCTTATCAATGACTGGAGGACAAATCTATCCTTTAATGGCTGTGACAAAGAGTCCAAAGTCTGCAATCTCCACAGAGCAGGAGGCTTCAGACCATGTAAAAAGGAGACAAGTGTCAAGTCAGAGAATGAGGATGAAGTCTCACGTTGTCACTATCAGCCATTCATTCCTCCTGAAGCCAGAGCCTCTGGAGGCAGCTCCGAGGCCTTGGCAATGCCAGAGGGATTCACACTGATGGGTGACGCACACTCTGATGGGTGATGCACACACTGATAGGAGATGCACACACTGATAGGAGATGCACACACTGACGGGTGGTGCACACACTGACGGGTGGTGCACACACTGATGGGTGACGTGCACACACTGACGGGAGGTGCACACACTGACGGGTGGTGCACACTCTGACGGGTGGTGCACACTCTGACGGGTGGTGCACACTCTGACGGGTGGTGCCCCTGTTCAGTTATTCCTCTGCCCACGTGTCAAATAGGAGCTGGAAGATCCATTCTCCCTCTCAAAACCTTCCTGGCTTCCTACCCCATTGATTAATGCATCCCAATGAGTTCAGCCACGTCCCTACGGATTTTTTGTTGGCATATCCTTAACCATTTTCAAAGAAGTTGCTGCTTCCCATGGGTGGGAAGCTGTGCCTTTTTTTGTGATTCGTGATGATTCCCTGCTTAGTGCATCTGTGTGTGGGCAGAGCCTTGCTGCCCCAGGAACCCTTGCTTGTCTCCCTGAGTGTGACTGGACCTCCATTTCCTAGTGCTTCAGAGGGATGCCAAGTCACCCAGGAGCCTTTCCTCACACGGGTTTATTTAGTGCTGTGCTTTGGCAGCTATCAATGAACATCCTCAGCTGCACAGACCCCAGAGCAGTAAATATCTCCTGACGTGCAGGACACTGCCTCTCCTCTGCTCAGCTCAGCTCACCTGCAGCAGGGAGGCTCAGTTTGCTTCACCCACCTGTGATGCTCTTGCCTGTTTTCTCTATTTGCTGAACCTTTACTTCGTAGTGATTTCACTCACATTTTTCTTCAATTATGGAATCATTCTACCTGACAATGCTGCTCATTCAGTTTTTCCCTCTCTGTAATTTCATGTGAATGCTCTCCATACCAAGCAGGATCTATTTTAAAGGTCTTTTGCTCTGTGTTGTTTTCCATTTGTTTCTCTTGTGTATTCTGGCCAAGGAAAATCAAACAGAGACAGATTCTGCTACTTGCTCTTACTCATGCTACAAAACAGCTTATTCAGGAAAGAGCATTCTGCATGCATAAAACCACTTAAAATCTGTGCTTTTATCAGGAAACATAATTTTGTTGGCATGTCTCACAAACCTTGTGTGGCCTAAACCAAAAATACAGTAGTGAGCTATTAAAATGCAGTCAGTAGTGCAGGTTTGTGTGCTGCTGGTTTGAGCTTTTTTAAAGTAATGTCCATTTATCTGTTGATCCACAACAACTGACTTACCTATGCATTTTGACATCTCACAGCTAAAACCAGTAATTTCATTTTTGCTGAGCAGTTTCCCAGTCAGGCAGTGGGGACTGCTCCCAGGAAGTCCTGCACAAGGAACAGCTCTCCAGCAGGAATGGTTCATGGCTGCTCAGCAATCTCAGCTGCGGGATTATGTAGCACACACACACACCCCAAGGCACATCTTGGATGTGCTCATTCAGCTGGGGTACCCACCTGACACTCTGGGCTGGAGATCAGCCCAGGTAGGTGCAAGGTCCCCCCTCTCTCCTGCTGACTCTAAACTGAAATGGCACTTTTCTGTCACATCAGTTTGGGGTCCTTTATAATAATATGGCACTGCCAAAACTGCCTCCGGCCCTGAAATATTCCAGACTATCTGCAGAGAATATTTCACCAGGATGGAAACGGGTGCTCCTCCACCCACACCACAGACACTGGCACCTTCTGTGCCTGCCAGCCTTGTGCAAGCTGGCAGGGACACACCTGCAGGAGCTCCCTGCTGCTCGGTGCAGTGCAATGCACTCATCCCCACTTTGGGGGAGTGCTGCCCTCACTGCCCTGAGCCCTGCATCATCCCCAGCTCCTCGGCAGGATTTCCCAAATCTCCGTGCATTATTTAAAACCTTTGGAGGAGATGTGTTCCCAAGCTCTCACGTTGGGCTCTCCCACTCCCATCCACATAACAGATGACACCATTTAACTGCTGGAGCACACGATCCATCATTGCTTGCAGCACCACAGGTGCACTGGCTATGCCATATGGCAACTTCTTAGACTTGAACAGCCCCTTTGCATGCGCTCACAGCAAAGGGTATTTATTAATCTGCATCTGCCGGCACATGCTGATGTGCTTCAGACAGGTCAAGATTTTTAAGCCTCTCCCCACCTGTCATTTTGAAAGTCATGGTTTAAGCTTGGCTGATGATCAGCTGTCAGGGGTTGATGGCTTCTACCTTTCATCTGAGCTGTGGCAATAAAATTTTAAATAAAAATTTGTGGTAGGAATAAGACTTTTTCTCCATTAACCGTAGAAGGTTTTGGCATTTTTTTCTTAGTGCCTTAGCGACTTCCAGAACAGGGAGGCAGCCAGCTCCACCCTGACCTGTTCAGTGCCCTCACCACTGATCCAGGTCCCAGAGCAAAGTGGCAGCACTGCAAGGGGTGGCCAAGTCCCTGCTCCCAACGCCAAGCACCCCTGACTGGAACTGGAGACCACAACATCCCAGAAGCAATAGTGGCAATGCTTCAGACAACTCTTCACTGTGCCTTCTGTACTCAGTTTCCCTCAGGACTTAAACTTCCTGCAGGACATTTTGCCCTAGGGGATTTGTGCTCTGATTTTGGAGTCTTGAGGGGTTCAGAGAAGCATCAGAAAAGTGTGACTTCAAGCACAGGGCAGTGAGCTCACGCTTCTCTGGAGCCCCATCCCTGCTGTGAGAAAAGACTCACAACCACCCCAACAAAAACGTACCCCCTAAGCAATATTAATGGACCTGATTTTTGTTCCATTGGTGACCTGCAGTGTTCTAATTTTTAAAAATACTCTTATCCCCCATGCAACATGAAATAAAGGAGATCTACTTGGTCCTTTTGCTTTTGCAATTATAAATTGCCCATCTCCTTCTTGTAAATTAAAACTGGGCACTGGTGATCATTTAGTGTTTTAAAACAACACACATCTCTGATTTAGGCAGCAATCTTCACTGTGGTTTAGGCACTGATCATAATTCTGTGAAAGAACCAAGCCAGAGGTGAGCTCTGCTGAAAACCTGAAGAGGTTTAAAACAAAAAATTACTTTTCCATTTTATGGCAGGTCTTTATTAAAGTGATATTTCCCCTCATCTTATCCTCTGAAACCTGCAGGATTTTAAACTTTATTTCCCCTATTTTATTTAAATGGACACTTACTTCAACATCTTTAAAGCTATTTAAAGTGCAGATATTAAACATGAATAATTGCCATCTGATTTCAGTGCATGATGAAATAAAAACTGACAATGCATGTCTTCTGGTGACATTCACACCTGCATCTGTGACAGAGACTTGTAATTTGATGAAAATTAACTTTACTCTGGGCTAGAAGGGCAAGTTTTTAACCAGCTTCAGTATCATATTCTGCATCACTTTTCTCCCTTACATGGGTCATGGACGAGCAGGAGGAAAAGGAGTGGATGAATAGATGAAATCTGAACACTCTTCAGTCCTTTATCAGCTTGAAGCATCTCACTGATTGGAAAAAAAGAAAAAGTAGAAAATGGATGCCTGAGCATCTTAGAGAAGCAATAGGAAGAGAGAAGCTCCTTGGTCCCTATCATTCAAAAATTCAAGTCCCTCCCATAAAAATTCCTGAGTGTCCCTCAGCCTCTTTCTTCCAGGTTACGAAGCGCTCACCAAAGAGTTGCAAAGCTTGTGCCTGAGAAGAAGTGAACCTAGAGAAGTCCAAGAGCTCTGGTGAAGAGGGCATGCAAGAAAAACAACAAGAGTGACATTGCTGTGCAAATGAGCCGTGAATTATTCAGGCCCTTTTGTAAACACAGTCAAGACCTGTGGGAGTTAAAGGATGGCTACCAAAGTAAAAAGTGTATCTTAGTGAAACATAAATATTGAATGAAATATTACACAGAAATACACTGGAGTCTTACAAATCATTTCCATGAAAGGAAAAGGAATATTTTTGAATCTCTTGAGGTGCCAATTCATTAATTAGTACGGATATGAAAGATATATGTTGAAAGGCATCAGTCAAGCAATTATTGAGGAAGTATAATCTGAGAGCATAGTCTGGCAATGATAAGTCACTTTTATGCTCATTTATATTCACTTCATTGACGTTTTACTTAGCAGGATACAAACAAGCAGAAGCCAAGAAGGATCAAGTGGCTCCTGGAGAAGGTCACTAAGGATTTTTGGGGACGTGGCACATTCCCCTTGCAGAGCACTGGTGTGGCACAGACCCTGCTGCAAGAGCCAGCCTCCAAGCCTGTGTGTGCCCTGTGCTGTCCTCATTCCCTGTATGCTCAGCAAACCTCCTCCCTCGGGCAGGCTGTGAGCAGGACAGGGCAGAGGAAAACTCTGAATCCTCTAGAAGCCACTGCTCCCAGAAATTCCATGTAATAAAGGCCGTAGAAGTCAAGTCAGGTGTTATTCCTGATAATTTCTCAACGTATTAGCTATGTAAAAGCAGTATGAATGAGGTTGATGTCCTCAACCCTTTCCATGAGATTCTGCCTGATGTAACTATCTAAAATCTACCTGAAATCTGAATAAGAGTTTCAGTCTATGAAACCTGTCAAGGTTAGAATAGCTCGTATTTACATCATGTTTGATACCCAATATAAATATCTGCCTTACAGTCACTGATGCAGTTATTTTGTATGAGTTCCTCAGGAAAGATACAGCAGTTAATTCAACTCTTATATTATTCTCTGCTGCAAATATCCCAATTGCCATCTAAAATATCATTTCCCTTATGACTAGACCAGAAGGATATTTGTTCAAGTGATTCCCTTGCTAAGGATAAGCCCACTGTTACACTGGCTTTTCACGCACCATCATCAGTAAGAAGGGAATGGGGAGGAGACAAATTCTCACTCCCATTCTCACCGGGATCAAGTCCTTAGCTAGAGACCCTTATTGTGTATCTGGGACAGTACCTACATTTTCAGTGTGCTCTTTCAAGGGTGCTGTGAGCACTGTCCCTTCAGCTTAATCTTCTCTTTCAGCTTCTGAAGTGATTTCTCAGGACTTTACACACCTACCCCTCAAGGGGAATGTGCATCCCTTAATATTTTCAGCATTGTGTATCGCTTACAACAACATGCATTGCTAAAACAATGTACAGGCTGAAGAGAAACCACCTTAATTCAAAATATTCTGTGAGGCAGTATTTTTTTTTGTGCAGCTTTGCCAGAAGAAATCAAATTACTTCTCCCACTGACTTCTTTCATTCACTCCTTGAACTATTCCATGCATTTGCTGCAGACTGATTTCCTGATCTACATTTTCCTTTGACAGTGACAAAAGGGGATCAAAAAGAGAGGCTTCCCTGCAAACAGAATCAAGCAAAGGTTTCAGCTCTGGCACAGGGCACTTTGTATTTCATCACATGTGGCAGCCCAAGGTGTCACAGTCAAACACAACTCATCATCCTGCCCCATAGCACAGCAAGAAACGGCTTCATTTTCTCTTTTGGCCCCCTCGAGGTAAAATGGAGTGTTGTAGCATAGGTTATCTTGCATAATTACCACTACAAAACTGAGACCACTTCCCAGCTCGTTCTTTTAATAACACGTGCTTTTAAATCCCTACATTTCACTTATTTGTTTGGTATTTGTCACTCTGTTTCCTGAAGTACTGAAAGCAAAGCATCTTTTGAAGCGGTACCCCACTGTTTCCTCAGGTTGTGGCTGAGGAGAAAGGCAGGAATTTTGTGCCTGTAAACTACTGAGAGGAATGACCTTGGTGCCGAGAAGAGCACCTCACTGTTTTCTGGTGAACTCATGGACTCCGAGGGCCTGTTCTCAGCTTGCTTTGACAAACAGCTGAGAGCCTGAACGTAAAATAAAAGCGGCGGGTCTGGCAGCAGGGAAGGGAGGCTTGCCAGGGTTTTTACCTGGTTGCCGGGGTAGGGCTGGTTTGGGTCGGCCGTGCCGGGCTGGCTCTGGCAGTGCACGTCCAGGTGCCAGGTGCCAGGTGAAGGCACGGCACGCGGCAGGTCGCGCAGAGCAGGGCCCGGCCAGAGCGCAACGAAATCTCCGTGAAGACCTTCGTTAGACCCAGCGTGTCCCTCCACACAAACAGCTTCCGACTTGATGAACGTTTCCCCTCTAAAAAGTAACATTGCAGTTCTATTACTTTTGTACCCTTTCAGCCGTATGCTAAATATTAGAATGCCTCATTCTCATTTACCCTTCACATATTAAGGTGAAAACTCTGACCTAGTGCATTCTAATTACTTGGCTTATTAGCTTCACATTATATCAGTAATGGTGCAATAGCCAACCTAATTACTAGGACTTGAAAAATTATACTTTGCTGTACTATTTCATGAACTGTGAGACTGTTCTCCCCTCTTATTAACTTTCTTATTTAATGGGTGGACCAGATTTTTCATCTACCTAGACCATTGATCAAAAGGATAATTTTAGATTTTAACTGCAATTGAGAAATTACCTCCTAAAACAGTGAGATATATATTTTTTAGAAGAAAATACAGACATTTATTGCTCTTCTGTGTTTTTTATTGACAGGCCACCATAATTAGGTAGTTACTGCGTGCTGCTTGAATGCTGTTTTTAAAAGCTTTGTGAAATTTAGAGGGTTATTTTGGGTACTTTTATTCTTTCAAATTTTAACTTTTATAGTCACTACAATTCTGGCTTCCTATTTTTTTTTTTTTTTTAAATTAAAAACTTTTTTCTCTTTCTGGAAGCAAATACAACTTTCACACCTTTTTTCTTATTTTAGTAAAACACTGACTTTCAATCCAAACCTTGGCAGGTTTGATTGACTATTAATTGTTCACCAGTTCAGCCTAAGGGGTGAACCTGATTCTGAGAATTGTTCTGATCCCAAACACCTTTAGCTTAGAGTATGAAGATACAGAAGAGACTGGTTTGTTGTGTTGGGATTTTTTATATGGAATCAGGGATAAGATATTCCTCTGAGTGGTCACACAGCCGTCCTGAGGTGTTTTAAGCAGATTGTCCTTACCAGGCCATCCTGAAAGAACCATCCCTGGTTCTGGCTGGCTGGGACCTCCAGTGCCTCCTGTGGAATGTGCTGTTTTTGTCCTGAGACTCATCCATGTCACTTGGCCACTAGCCCAGTGCTCTTCCTGCCAGGGAGAAATCCCAGCCTCTCTCAGTGATGTCCATGTGTCCCTGACAGAGTGGCAGCTCTGAAGCATTTCTGGAATATTTGCTCCCAGACCACTGATGCCTTAAACTTTAATATTACCCAGGTTCTGTACTGCATGAGGATATAACTCTGAACTGCATGTAAAGTGTCAGCAAGTTCTCCTCACAGTTTAGTTAGACAAAACAATCCTTTTCCAGCCCAAGAACCAAGGACATCTCTGCATCTTCAGGCCCAAAGAGTGCAAACAACAGCAAATGGAATGAAGAGAAAAAACTGGGAGGATGGGACTTCATAACCTGAAGCTGTAATTGGACAATTAACCCCAACATGTGAATGGACCAACGTGATAAGTGTGAAAATGTGTGATCTGAAATCCATCTTAGGTGGAGCCACATCCAGGCTCTTGTACTGCCCAAGGTGTATATAAATACTCCTATAATAACAGGCATATTTAATAAAATACCTACTTTATTCCTTGAAAACACTGTCTAGCCTCTGTTCTAGGTAGCCTCCTTAGGCATCACCACAAAAGCAGAGGGTCAGTGCACAAATGCAAGGCAGTCATTTTTCAGGGAAGTAATCCCAGTAGCCCCTGGGCTGAATTAATCAGCAAACCATTGCTCCTACACTGCTTGGGAGCAGCCACAGCAACCTCCTGGCTTTTGGCAGATGGAGCTGCACTTCTGCAGTGCTGTGACAGCCGGAAGACTTTGATGCTGTCTTGACTCAACAGATCAGTCAAAAGCTTTCCCTGTGGGGAAAGCTATGTGTGTTTCAGGCTTATTTAGTCGGAAAAGAAGTAAAGCTAAATCTTTAGTAGTTTTTTGGTTTGTTTTTCCAGGAAAAGAAAACACATCTTTCACAGATTCCTAAATGAAAGGGAGAGTTGTTGGGAGAGAAAATGACACAGGACTCCAAGAATTTCAGTGAAGGGATACATGCCTTCATGGCTGGTCCACCTGACCAGACAATAAAGTGAAACTGTGCATCATCACTCACCAAAAAAAAATAAAAATAAATAAATCCATTTTCCCTGTGCAGCTGTGCTATCAAAAACACCTCCCCATTTCCATGACTGCACCTTTAAGCCAAGAAGAGATGGGGTAGAAAGGGCCAGTGATTATTTAATAATAAGAAATGAATTTTTTTAATGTAGCGGTGAGCACCTGGAAATGTGTTCTTCCTGCAAGATTTTAATGGGGTGCTGCTTTATTGTACTGTACTTGGTGCAATCCTTATTTTTCTTGACCTCTCTGCACAAGGAACATTATTATAAAAGGAAGTAAAATAAAAAAAAAATCTTCTAAAGGTAATATAGAGACAAAAAGAAAGAGGTAAGAGGCAGTGTGAGCCTGAAAGTGAGGCACCAGTGTTAGTGCAGATCTACAGGTGGCCAAGCACTTTCCTACTGGAGTGATTAGGGCTCAGCTCATGCTGCATTTGAGATTGCTGCAGGTATTAAAGCCACAGCCCTCAATATTAAAGAGATGGAGGTGAAGGTTGAGAAATTTCAGTCCCAAATTGGATAAATTTGCCAAGTCTCTGGCTGCAGTGGAACACTCATTTATTTGCAGGTGAATTTAACAGACAGGGTGTTGAATGAGGAATTACTTCCCAGTGGTGTATTGAGTTAGGCAGAATCTGCCTGAAGCCAGAACAATGGGTTGCTTTTGCGCTAATTTCTGCTTTAAAAATGATTAAATGCACCTGACATTTTATGTAACCTTATATATTTAAATTAATGTGAAACTCAAACTGGTTTTTTTCAGAGTCCTTTTTCCACTAGTGTGTGCCTATGCTATAATATGCACTGTGTAGTATATAACTGTGCATCTTGTGGTTTCTTGATAATTTCAGTGAGAGAGGCTTTTAAATTAGCTATTAAATTACCATTCAGAGATTTGATCATCTTCTAATTTCTGTACAAAGCCCTCCACAGGGGATAAATCTAGTTTAAATGTTCTCTTCTTCCCCTCATTTATACTCTAGCTGTAAGATGATACAACATTCCTGCATTTCCAACTCAAATACATTACAAGAATCCTCAGGTTTTAGTTCAGTCTTGTCAAATAAGTCTATATTTCAATTGTAAATGTAACCAGAACCAGGAAGAAAAACATAATTTCTGGTGTTCAGTTCTCTTACCCTTAGAAATACCCACAGACGTGAGAGCTGAGTAATTTAGAAAAGAACAAATGGTGGTGGGGTTTTTAAATACTTCTTAATGCTAATTGTCTCCCCAACTTTCCTTACTTACTAGAAGAATTGAAATGCTGCATTTTATTTCTTATGACTTTTTTTTTTTCTTTTTTTTTTTTTTTTTTTTTTGTGGGGGGCAGATGAATGCTCATGGTTTTTTTGGGCAGGAAACTTGCAGATTTTCCTAGGGCTGAATTCCCTTCCTTCTCTGCATGGAACTATGGGAAAACCAGGAGGATAAAAATGAGGATAGCCCATTCAATAACTCTGCTTTGTGAGTTTTGCCCTGCAAGATGCTCTCAATCAAAGCTATTTGGGTTCTAATTCCTACTGAAAAACACCTTTCAGTAACATGCTGATGACAGAGAGCAGGGAATTGTCATCTTCTTACTAAAAAATGAATATAAATAGAAAACACAATAAATCAAGGTTAACCTAGTCTATAACAGTTAAGTAGCAATGAAAAAACAGAAATACTGTATCTGAAACTAGACTGATCTCATGCCCTTCTTTTGCAGCCTTGAGTTCATTTAACAAAAATAGAGATTTATGCTGTTATTGTGTTTGAGCCTATAATTGCCAAGTCTACATGCAAGTTCAATACATACTTTTTTTCCTGGTTCCCATAAATATTCAAAACATACACTTTAAATATCTTTTTGTGATGTGTGAACTTTGCTCCAGTACCTGCATTAGCCCACCACAACTATCTCAAGGGATGGAACAAAGCTGTAATTCTGATACTGTCCTCCCTTGAGAACAAAGCAGCATTCAAAGCTGCTTTTCAAATATGATTCCTTTCTCTGGGTTTCCTGCTCTGTGTTGCCATGACCATTCACCATAGGCACGTGGTCTATTCTTTTTTCATTCCAGCTGCATGAAAAAGTAGAATTCCACAGACCATAAGCTGTGATCCACTGCTAGAGCAGAAGGATAAGGATGCTTTTGTGTGTCTCTATAATGGACTAATCTATTCCTGGGCAGGTTCCAGGGTGTATTTCCAATAAATTCTCACTATCAAAAATTACCCAGACATATGTAACTCCCAAGGCTACCATTAATTTTGCTTTTATACAGATTATAGCAGACTAATTATTTGTTCCTCTTGAGGTTCCCACAAACGAGGTGTATCTACATCCATTGTTAAAGATAAGCACGTGCCTCTCCAAGACGAGTATTTACCTCTCAAGCTTGCCTTTCCTCCTTTGTTCTTCTCTTGTCCTCTAACACTCTCAGAAGTTATTGTTATTGGGTACTAATTTAATAAAAATGCAGGAGGTTCTGACTGAAATGATAACCACCAAAGCTATTCAATTGTTTTTCTGTGTAACGACTCTGATTGAAATTCTGGTCACAGCAAAGTTGAAGGCAAGATTTCCTTGGCTTCTGCAGGGGACTGGAATTTCATCTAAGGTGAATATTGTTTCTGATTTAGACACAAATATCTTATAACAGTTTCTGATTCACAAGTCTTGTCTAGCATTATACCACATTGAACAAGCCAAGAAACCATAATCTAAAGGATATTGTCAAGTGGAGGCAGGACACAATTCATTTCAGGTGCTGTATGCCAAACACAAATCCCTTCCCTTGGCCTGTGACATCTACCAGGGGATAATGTTACCTGGTGTGTGCCACGTGCTGCAGGGATCATCACTTCCCAGGCAGAGGAGGAGAGAAAAAGAAACAGCAACACACCAGGAACGAAAGCAGCAGTGGGAAGGAGAAAAGCTGTCACAGGGAATGCCTTGTACATGATCTAGAGATACTGCAAAAATACTTGAATTCACTTCTAACGCAGCCCTCCCCATAAGCAGGAACCATCCTTTCCAATAGACTCTCCAGACAAAACACGTGCAAAACAATCCCAGTTTTACTTTTTTATATTCTGCATTTCCTTATGCACCGATGAGGGAAAATGACCAAAACACTCAAGAGAAAAGACCTACAGCTTAACCCCAGCTAGTTAGCTCTCACTGTAGCTGTTAACAGGTGAGAGGGACCTCTTTTGAATTCACCATTTCCCTGCAGCAGGAAGAGCTATCTTAGTACTGCCCTTTAAGGAAAGGCATCAAGTCATTTAAAATACATATGTACATATATATATGTGCCTGTATCTACCTACCTATTTATATATTTAGGTCATGTGTGGGAGCAGAGGAAGGGATTTTTCCTGTTCAAAGCAATTACCTACCCTATCAATATGTATATATTTCAGCACTTACTTTTTTTTTTCCCTCCCCGTGAAGCCAGACTTTGAATATACATGTTTATTTTTAAGTAATCGCAAATTATCCATGAAATGTTAAACAGGATAATGAACTCATTAAGCATTAATTGCTAAGGCGAGCGGCTCTGGTGCCAGCATGATCTGCAGCAGAGCTCTCACAGGGGGATATTCCCAAACTAGGGGAACTTAGAGAAGTAAAGAGAGGCAGCAGGAGCCTGCAGCTGATGGGGCCAGGGGCAATAGCAGCAAAGCCCAGGGGGAATGGAAGGAGCCCCTGGGGCAGTAAAGAAGGGCATGGCACAGCAGGGTGGGATCTGCCCAGCACAAAGCCATGGCCAGAACACAGCACCAGCCTGCCATGAAAGAAAATAAAAAACGCCTCTATAAACACACAAAAGAGGGTCCAAGGAGGATTTTCAAGCTTTATGGGATCTGGGAGGAACAGCAACAAAGGACAAGGGGCAAAGAGCAAACGCTGCCTTTGGTGTGTGTTGGCCGGGCAGCCCCTGCACAGGCAGCAAACACCCAGCACTGAGCTGCTCTGGACTGCTGGTCTGGGGCTGAGCAAGGCAAGGTGCTGGGTCCTGCCCAGTAATAACAACAACCCCAGTAACCCCACACAGTGCTACAGCGGGGCTGGAAGCATTCCAGGGCAGGGAGACCCCAGGTGCTGGCGGAACCTGAGCCAGGGGAGGCCAGGGGCAGCCCGGCTCATCAAAACCAGTGATTCCAGCAGGACTACGGCTGTCCCGCGTGGGATGGGGCCACCACCCCTGGAAGGTCTCTAGAAGGCACAGACGTGGCACTTGGGGACAAGGTTTAGTGGTTGGGGTTGGCAGTTCTGGCTTAACGCTGGGACTCAATGCTCTTAAAGGTCTCTTCTAATGTAAAGAATTCCACAGTTTTAAACGTACAACGTAGTTCAAGCAGGAAAGCAAGCTTTTCAACACGTGTTTCTTGTGAGTTAGCACACGCCACAGAGCGGCTTGCGGGAGCTGGGAACAGCAGCAGTTCAGGTGGCTGCACAGGACCTGGTGATGACAGCACACTTCATCATCCCCCTGCGGACGAGTGATAAAACATCTCAGTGGGAGGGGAGGACAAAAATCCCATGAGGGGATGGTGGGTGACACATCTAATGAAGGCCATTAACATATCACAGTTAGATTTTCATGGAGCAAGAGAAAAGTCATTTGTCTTTTTGTCTGTGTCAGCTAGCAGAAAGGCTGTGGAGAAAAATCTGTAGCAGTACCTGTGAGTAGCACGACAGTCCTTGCCCCCAAGCGTTGAGCAATTACAGAGCTATTAAAGCAAAATGCATTTAGTAGACAACCCAAGTCAGGCCTGCATGGGGAGCGCCTTGGACTGTAGCACTGCTCCTGGAGTACTGTTAAAATTCTTCTCAAAATACCCCTTGAGCCACAAGGAAAAGCAGTCCTCCCTCAAATCCTACCCATCCACAGCGTCAAGACCTGGAAAATGCACAGGAATAAAGTCTAGGACTTGATTTGTTCAACATTTTTGCTAAAGCTCATACCAGCTTGTTGTGTGCCTCTGATGAGACTATTTTATCTTTTAAAGCCACATCTCTTTAGTTTATCAAACCACTACCCATATTGCCACTTTTTAATTTTCCTTTTGACACTAGACCTTCACACTCCTAACTATTTCTTTTCTGGAACAACCTTTCATCACATTTACTACCTTGCTAAGAGAGGACATTCTTTCCCTTCACATCTTCTGCAGGCAGTCCTCATGCATGTTTTTTAACCAGATTCATGTAATCTTAAGTAACATTATCAGTCATTTACTGGCATCTCTGACAGCCTGTGAATTTATTGGGCACATAGTCTGGTTTGTGACTGGCAGAAAAAAAAACGTGAAAACCATTTGCACAGTTTAATACACAGCACATTCAACACTACATTCAATAACGAGCAGTGGTTTTCTTACACCCAACAGGGAGGAAAGATGCCAAAACCTGGGAATGCATTTTGGGCACAGCGAGGGATGCTGAGGATTTTGCTCCAGTGCTGCATTTGTGTCAGGGATCATTTGTGTCTGGTGAAAAAGTGTCTTGCAAAGTCATTGGTGAGGCAGCCCTAATCACACATTCAGCTGGGTGTGGTCCTGGGGATATTTGGGAATTCACTGAAACGTTTCCTATGGACTCCCAGTGCTGTGACTAAAGAGTCCCAGTGCTGGCAGTGCCCAGCTAATGCTTCATGCTGACAGACATTCCTGCTCCCAGCCAAGGGTGAACTGCTCTGTTTCTCCCTAGGAAAATTGCTTGGCCCATCCCTTTGGTAAAGAGATTATTTTTGTTACTTTTCTTTTTCCCACATGAGCTTGAAGTCTTGCTTAATATTCTGTTTATTGTCCATCTCCCTCACTGGCCAAGAGGACAAGCCTGAGAAGAGTAATTTTTAAGGAGGTGTTTCTGTCATCCCAGCCACATCCCTTGCCTGCATAAATCACTGCAGCTGAGAGTTACTGTCTTTGACTTTGTGTAGATTCTTCCATTCTGAGTTAGCTATTTCTCTCTGTTAAACGTTTTCTGATGCAAACTCAAAATTTACTTCAGTGCTTTATTTTCGCAAGCATTTATTTGCTATTTCTTCTTGGTAATGCCCTTTATCATATTTCCATCTAAAATCAGTGCATGTGATAACACTTTCTAAATCTGACCTTTATCTGGAGCTTGCATACCATCAGTAATTAGGAGCCGAAATTGTTTTACTGGTATTTAAAAAAGATTGATTCTGCAATCCTAGCTTTCCTTTCCCCCCCTCTTTCACTCTGCCATATTTAAGAGAAATTATTAATCCCTACCATGAACAGACACTTGTCCATGACTTGCTCATTGTCTCTAATCTTGGCTTCCTTTTTTCCACCACTTTCTCCAAGGGGCTGTGCCTTGCTTGTATTGTCTGCATCATTTGTCAGTCAAGCTACTTGTTTGCCTGGTAAGATGGTATAAACTGTTTAAATTTGTGTGTACTGAACACCAATCAGGCCACTTTTTCCAGAGCAATATTAAAAAAAACCTGCTAGTAGGAGCACTCACCCTAAACTGCCACTGTTCACCCAGGACAATAAATTTAAATTTTAACTGTAGGCACAAGCTTCAGAAAAGATCCTCCATAATTCTCAAAGAGCTGGTAATAGCAGAAATGACACAAACATCACAGGGATGATGTCCTGATATCTTAACTTTTTCCTCTGTCTACAGTTTGCAAGTGAATGTATTCTTCCCACAAAAGCAGGAACTCTAAAGATGCAGTGTCCCTCACAGACCCCAATGCAATATATGAAACATTCCTGCAGCCTGCAATGCAGCTGGTAAAGCCTGTAGATATGGTTTCTAGGGGGAAAAATAAACACCAAAAATAAAAACCCCACCAAAAACCAACCAACCAAAAAAAAAAAAATAAACCACAAAACAAAAAAGAAAGAAAAAAAGAAAAAGATTGGGCATGCTGGGTGAACTACTTGCCATGAGTCAGCACCTCACTGGGCCAGTGAAATAATGATCCTTTGTACCACAGCAAAAGAAAATGGAATAAAGGAATTGGGGTTGTATGAGATGATTCAGGCTGCCTGCTCTCCCAGCTGAGGGATAAGCAATAACACAACGAAGTCTAATGGAGCCTTGCCAAAACTCATCTTTCTGAATGGCAACCTGAAAGCTCACTTCACATGAAAATCAATATATCACTGCTCAAGATGAAATACAGTCAACTACCAAACAGAGACATGTCTTTCAGCATGGGGGGGGGTGTGCTTAAGGAAAATGGAAAAATAATTTTACAATAATAACATATGCTAAAACTAGAGAATGCTTAACATTTGAAAAAAAATAACTAACTGGCCAAACTAGCAGTCAGCATATATTGGCAAATAGAAGCACATCAGCAGGCAAGAAGAGAACATCAGCATTTAGAGATAATAAAACCTGAGAAAGGTCCTGGCCTGAGGTACAAACTCTGTGGCAATATACTGAGCATATTGCTGAGATATTTGGCACAACACCTTTCTGTTTGTAGGGATCCAGACAAAGATGGGAACCTGCTCCATTAGAAATCCATCCCCCCACAAAACCCCTCAGCTTTCCTCTTGTGCCTGCTATTATAAGGTAAGAATCAGAGATAGGTGGTTTTCTTGGATTCCAGCAAAACGTCCTCTGATGATGCATTCCTACTTCTCCCAGACCTCAGATGTTTCTGATAAATACATTTTGGGTTTGTTTCAAACAGGAAAACCTAACCACTCTTAAGGCAGAGGTGAATTGTGTCAAGCTCTATTGTTATTTATAGATAAGACTATTTGTTTTTATCACTGTCTGGTTAGATGGCACTGCAGTATCTGACACCCTGGCATGAAATTTTCCCTCACCCTCTAGGTAAGTCCAACCCCTTTTTTTTTTTTCCCCTTAGAGAGTACAGGTGTGAAAGACAGAAAATGTAAGATTACTGGGAGCTTAGCACTAAAAAATAATGATCCATTATAGTGACACCATTAACTGCTTCTATCTGCCTGTTATGAAACTCAAAAATGCACTTGGACAAAGATGTCTGACACAATTCAGGGCATGAGGCTGGAATAATGAGGAGCTGCACCATGAACACACACACACAAAAGATTTCACCTTTCTTCCCGAGTTAATTATCTCAGAGAAGAGGCAAGCCTGGAATTGGTATTTGCTGTTGTATGCAAGTATTTTGTATCTCCTTAATGACTCAGATTTGAAAATAAATAAGTAATTTGCAAAAAAAAAAAATTATAAGCACTGACTTTGTCAGTGAAATTCTTTTCAAGACATTTAGGTTTGTTTTCAATTAACCATGAACATAACCCCAGTGAGTGTCAAAGGTCCATGGGGAACATTCAAGGTACTGCAGGGCCTGTGCTTTTCTTTTAAGGAGAAAGTCTCTAGAGAAGGTTCTACACTGAGCTCTTACAAAAAGAGAATTGACCTCATATATACTTCTACCTAATGGAAAAGTGTGGTCCTACTTCTTGAAATAGAAAATAGCAGAATGAGTACATAACATCAGTATTCAGCTTCCTAATGAATAGCTGAGAAATGTCTTTTTCAGCAATTAGTACTTTAAGCTGTACGAACAACAGAAAGAAATAGTCTGTGATGTTTTTGAAGTGCCACCCTCACTTTTCTGGTGTGTTCAGCCATTTATATTTCTGTACTTTCTGAGGGCTAATCAAATTTGGCCAAAAACTGATTAGACAAATTATTTACTCTAATAAGACCCATTTAGCAATGTAATAATGTAGTTGCTGGGTGGTTAGAACAGCCTTGCTCAGCACGTTCTATTCCCTCTTGTCTTGGTATTTCCCCCTCATGCATTTGCTCCTGCCTTTACATGTCTGTAACAGACCACGGCTCACTCCCGCGTCACTCATTTCCTCTCTTCTACGCCTCTCTTGTTTTTTCTCTAGCTCTACCACAGTCTTTTTATTTTGTCTCTGCAGTGTTGTTTAGCTTCCTTTGCCTCTCCTTTTTCAACTCATTTCTTACTTCAGAAGCTTCTCTCAAAATCCACAACTTCTCAATCTTCCCTGCACTTTCCTTCTCCACATCTGCCTGCCTCCCCACGTCCCCCGGGATTTCTCTGAAGCACCCACAGACCCTCAGAAGGGCTGCGGGCAGAGCATCCCTGAGGGAGGAGAGGTGGCCCCGGCACATGTGCCTGGGGATCAGAGGGGGCTCAGCCCTGCTGGGAAATCAGTTTGGCCATTTGTCTGCCACCACACCTGCCCACAGTGCCCTCCTGCCGCCCGTGAGCTGCAGGCACACGCTCTGCTCCACCGGGGCTGGCACTGCTGTGTCCTCCTGGCACCGTGTCCCTGCATGGAGCTGGGGCTCCCTCTGAGCTCCCCTCAGCCCCAGTGGTGGCTGTGAAGGCACACCAGGCACTCATCAGGTGTCAGATAGTGTGCATGATGTGCAACCCCACAATAAAAAGAGGTGTGACCAAGAACAAAAGCATGTATATGTTTTATATGGGGTGCCAAGCTCAGCCAGAGAGCAGCAACCTTTACTTCAGGCCTTATCCCCTGTCTTCCTCTGTTTACATTTTTATGGTCAGAAATAACAGAATCAGCTCAAAGGGGCAATTTAATCACACCTTTGCTCATGTGGTCCATTCTAATTGATAATTAGCTCACTAGCCAAATTTCAGCAGCCTCCAACTATTCCAGCAAAGGGCCAAAATACTTTTCAACTTACAATGTGAACTCTTTGTACTGTGTTTATTTTCACCACTGCACTATTTTCCTTTCTGCCTATTTATTTACAGTGCCTGAGCCTGCATAGGCACTTTACTGAGATGTGTCTTGACAGGCAGCTCTCTCTGTTATGTCCATTTGCGTTGGTTTGGTTTTTCCCTAGAATGATTATAGCAGCTCATGCCTGGAACTTGCCATCAACGACATGTCTAATCTCTAGGTTGTTTTTCCATGCTCTGATATGACAGGAGGCAGAGTTGTCTTTCTCCAGAGCAGATCACTGACTCTTCCTATCATTTATTTATGCATGATCTGTTCAAGAATAACAATAAAATAAACCTAACAGAACAGTTGCTGAGAAATGCCAGGATTTTGTTTCCAGCTCTGTTCTTAGATTCTCCTCTATATTTTTACATTGTGTTAAATCCATACAGAACATTACCCAAAGATAGAAATATGACGATTATTATTTTTATAAATGAATCTTTACCTCCATGACTGTTGAAATCCCTTCCATCAAGGTTAAGCTCTGTCTATAATGGGCAATGCATATTTGTGCTGTTAAGAATTTGTCTATGACCTAAAGATTTTTTAACAAAAATAAGATAAACAAAGAAGAAATATTATTATCCCCACGATATTCCTCACTGGGCAAGGCAGAGGGAAAGGCCAGGTAGCACGAGACAAATTTAAGGAGTTTAGGGGCAGTGAAGACTCATCCTGGGCACCCTGAAGGTCCTCACCACTAAGGTCAGCTACAGCTACCAGAGATTATCTTGGTTCTACTGCGTCATAGGAAGGCACCAGTCTGAGAAAACCCTTTTTTTCTTTTTGAGTGATACAGTGCTGTGGTGAAGTGTCTCCCCACAGTTTGTAAGCTGAGGGGAAAACACCACGGCAAAAGTGTAAATCACACTCCCAGACATGCCACTTAAATACTGAGCAGATTCATAATATGTGTTGTTTAGCCAAAAGAGCATCATCCTCAAGTACTTTTGAAGTGAGATCCCAGGGGATAACAGGAGTCTGAACAGGGGTATTGTAGTCAACAAAAGAAAAAATAAAAAAAAGAGGGCCAGCACCCATTAATTCTCCCCTGAACCACCCAGTTCCACTCCCACTCCCTACAGCCAGAGCCCCACTGCACACTGCCCTATCCCAGGCACCCCAAAATCCCCAAATCCATCACAGCTCTGCTCCCACAGCCCTGACACTGACACCCTGAAAGCAAATCATCAGCTCTCTGGCTGAGATCTCCACTTTGTCTGACACCCAGTGAGACAATGAACCACCGTGACAAATTACTAACATCAGAAACCCCATCAAGGAATATTGTGACAAACAAACTCTGCAATTACTTCTTTCATAGCCCTCGACATGGTGTCTGCAAGCAGCATCAATCAGAGCATTCAAGATATGATTAGGCAGGCTCTGAAACCCCTTTGCACTCTCCAGATGTGCCATTACATGCTTTACTCAGAGAGAACCGTTACTAATTTTTTAATAGAGATCTTCTAATCTTGGATGCTATTTTGATCTCGTCCCCCTGTTTTGTCATCATGGCCCTTTTTGTCAGGAGAGGATCACAGAAAGGCTCTAAGGTGCATCTTTTCAAGGGTAGCCTCAAGCAATTTTACTGAATATAATAAAAACACTTTATCATCAATAATGTCCCTTATTGCCACTAACACTTTTATATAAATGTTGACAATATATCTAAAGCAGATTGCTTTACAAAGGAACACACACAATGCTCAAGGAGTGACATATGGTACAAATCTGGGGGGTTAAAGTCTAGGACACTAACTGTACCTTGTGTCAAACGAGTTCTAAGAAAGTTCCAGAAGAATAAACTATATCAGTGCTAATAGTTGAGCCAATTATTAAAATATTTGATCGAGCATTAAAATATGTAATCCAATTTTAAAAAACTGAACTGATCCCAGTCAATGTTTGAGAAAACAGATCTTATTGTTTGTTTATTGAGAAACCAAAACATTGCAAATTTTTAATCCTTCAGAGTGCCCTCAACGACGTCAAACTTTACACAAATGGAAGCCTTGGGGCTGTTAATGAAGACCTGACAGAGCTAAACAGACCTTTTAAGGCAAATATGAACTCCTGCCTGCTCAAAGAATTAATTTACAACATAAGGATTATATAATGAAGTTTAAGGGACACAGATCAGGTTTTTTGATGGAACTGTATTAGTGCACAGACAGACAAATTTCTCTTTGGTTACTTCTAAAAGAGAGCACCCTAAAATTTGTATATGCTGCTAAAACTGTGCATACTGAGAAACCATAATGACTTGGAGAGTTATTTATTAGTTAAGTTTAGGTGTGATCCTAACACACTTCTGGCACTCAGATTTGAATAATCCTGCCAGAGGTCTCAAGGAGTTAAAGATGAGATAATTTACCTAATCTGTACTTGGCCATCCCACTAAATTAGTAAAGCCTAATTCTAGAGGAATCAGGAATGTTCCAGATTTTATCTAATGAGCAAGCCACACACACTCCAAATGGGCAGTGAAAATGAACTGATAACAAGTGCCACAACATGAGATATTAATGGGACTATATATG
Organism: Cinclus cinclus; assembly: GCF_963662255.1. Taxonomy (NCBI): domain Eukaryota; kingdom Metazoa; phylum Chordata; class Aves; order Passeriformes; family Cinclidae; genus Cinclus; species Cinclus cinclus. Next base: position 960,704 of record NC_085066.1, read on the forward strand.
CTCCTACTAAGAACTAAAAATTCTATTAAGAATTAACACTATTTCAGGTTTCATGAGAGCATTTCACCAGTTAACAGCATTTGTAATTTTCAGCTGCTCAATGCTCTCTAATGGAAAACACACTACAAAAATAATGGGCGAGTTGCTAATAGTCTTCCTATCAAATACAGCAAATCTGTTCACACAAACAACAACTTGGTGGGCTAGCTTCATGTTTTCACACTTCATTTCCACGGAGCTGCGACCACTCCAGGCACTTCCAGCTGTCAGTTCCTGTCCCATGGGGATCCGAAATGTGCACTGAGATGCCTGGAGAGTTTTTGGAGATAAAAGCAGTTGGGTGGAAAAGAGAAGCCCAGTACAAACTGGCAGAAGAGATTTTCTGGCAGCAACAGGGAGCGTGGTCTGGTGTGCACAATGAGCAAAATGATGTTATACATGCCTTATGGATACCTTTTTTGAGCTTATTTCCTAAAACTCGTATGTGTTGATCTCTTGAAGAGCTATGTTGGTGACTGTCCAGCATGTACTTAAAAGAGATCAATTAGCAAGGTTTTTTTTTATGTAGGTAGGAAATTAGTTCCTTCAATAATGGGACCTCCCAGAGGGCTTGGCATGGTGGTGTAATAAAATCAGGCTTCTCTACTTGTCAGGACCATCTAACAAAAAAGAAATAAGAAATGATAGGTGGTGGGGAATCCCCTACAGCTCAAAGAGATTTACAATTTCAGAGTGAAAGTTCATGACACATCTTTTCAAACCTCTGTCACAGACTTGTGGCTAAGCTCATTTCTGCTCGTGTGGTTCTGCTCATGGAATCATTACAGATTGTTGTCATTCTGTGAGAAACTGCATTTATCACCAAGGGATTTGTGCTATCTGATGGGAACAAGCCCACTGATTTTTTTCAACATGCTACAACTGCCCTTGAAGCTGAAGAGATCTTTTAATGCATTAAAACACCAGAGATGACCAGTAATAATTCAACGAATAATATTTTATGCATTCAGTAACAGCTTACACACAGCCCAAGATATTGAGAGATGAACCAAGCCAGTGGTTTAATTGAGTATAACCATTGCATTTTTAGCATATTTAAGGACTTTGCTGGGGAAGGGATCAGGTAGAAGTTGGATGAACAGGACATGGGAGTGCCATGGGAACCTTAATTTCACTTGCAGCAGCACAGTGAGGGTATTCTGAATGCTAGACAAGGAAACAAGCTTTTGGAAGATAACCCCATTGACAAAGTCACTGAAGCTGGAAGGATGAGTGTGGTGCTGAGGGAGTAACTCCTTTAGCTGACAGTGTTGGAGAGCTTCATGCTTCTTATAAGCTTTGGGTAAAGCATGAAAACCTGGTAACTTTTCTCAGGCTTTATAAGAAAATAACTGGAACAATTAAAATCTATTAGCCTTACACAATCAGATTATCAAAAGACTACATTTTTTTTTTTACACATTTACAATAAGTGAGATTGACCCCTATAGTAAACAGGTCTCTTAACAATATTTGATTGCTTCAAGACTTTTTAGTGGAGTCATTACTGCTTACAAGAAGCATTGCTGTATCCTGGTTGATGTTTTCAGTAAGTGTTCCAGGATTTCCTTGGAAGCAAGGGCTCTTCCACCCTATCATCCTGATTCCACAGTGACATCAGGGGTGAAGGAGTTAGAGGAGGCTGATAAAGAAGTTTCTCACTGTCAGTATGCTGGATCCCAGCATAAAGTGCATCTTCTGCTAATTTGGAAGGTGGCCATCAGATTTTAATAAGTCCATCCCACCTGAACGACCAAGGAAGGGCACAAATGAAAAGTGTGATGGGAAAGACCCACAGAGTGGAAGGCTTCATCAAAGTCGTGCACCACACCATGGTCAACCAGCACAAGCATGCACACCTCAGCTACCAGGGGTAACAAAGTTTGCCTCAGGGATGCATTTGGATTGAGAATGCTTCACTGAAACAGAGGAGGCAGCAAACATTTGACATTTACTAAACATTTACAAGAACCATCTCTTTTATACTTAGACCACAGGAAAACCCTTCCTCCACTCTGCTGCTAGAAGCATTAAAAAATGCATCTGTGACTGTGTGAAGCCCCATTTTCTGCTGCAGCAAATGGGTATGGCTCCAATGAGCTGTGGAAGGCCTGTCTGTGGTTCATGGATTCATCTTTGGATGCTGTCAGCAATAACCAGATTTTTCTTTGCTTTAATTGTGAAGCCCAGGCATTACAAGGCAGCCCAAGACAAACCAACTAAATTTGAACTTCTCATACTTTAGAGGTCTTTTCACACACCTCTACCTTTCAGCCTTACCTGCTTCTATCCCTTACCTTAAACTTCACCTAAAGCTTATCAAACTGAAATGCAAGCCCTCATTGAGCACAACAGACTTTGGCTCAAGCTTGCAGGGATTGATCAGCATGGAAATGGGTCCCTCCTGAGAGCCTTCAGGGCTCAGCAGCATCATCAAACCTCACGGGACCATGCCCAGAGCTCGCTGGTGGCACCAGGACTGATGGGAGCCTGGGACAGCTTTTGGGTTTCAGACTGTGGCATACTGATCTGACAGGCAGAGAAGCTGCTGTGCAGGTATGGGGAGGCTCTAGGGAAGTATTTCACAGGGTTGGAAGCTTCTTAGGCCCATCTCAAATTTTCATTTATCTTAATAGGCTTTTCCCCTCAAGCCTCATGGGGTCCAAGGGAAAAAAAAAAAAGGGGATAAAAAATTAATTCAGGTTCATGTTCTTTTGTGACTGCTCCTACAGAGCACAATAAACTGACATGCTGCTTTTAATTAGCATTTAGTTAACTGCTCATTTTTGTGCAGAAACCATGCACCAGCTCCAGTCAACACAAAGGTTCTGAACTGAGGGCAGGGAGATTCTGCCTGGGGAAGATTCTGGCAGGGTGGAATTATTTAAATAGCAACCCTTTAGATTCAGTGCTTGGGCACTGATTCTGCCTGATATGAAACCATACAGATAAAAACAACATTTGAGCAGATTTGAAATCTAGTTATTATTGATAACTCACCTTGGGTAACAAACTTCACTATCAAAGAATAGAATATGCTGAGTTGGAGGGGACCAGTAAGACCCATCAGCATCCTGTGCAGGACAGCCCCAAGAGTCCCACCCTGTGCCTGGGAACATTGTCCAAAAGCTTCCTTAGCTCTGCCAGGCTTGCTGCCGTGACTCCAGCCCTGCCAGCTGTTCCAGTGCCCAAACACCCCCCGGCTGAAGCAGCTTTTTGTGACACCCAGCCTAAACCTGCCCTGACACAGCCCCAGGCCACCCCTCTGCTCCTGTCACTGGTCACTGCAGAGCAGAGATCAGTGCTCTTCCCCTCCAGAGCAAGTTTTAGCAGCACTGAGCTCTCCCCTCAGCCTCCCCCTCTCCAGCTGAACAGACCAAGTGCCCTCAGCTGCTCCCCACATGGCATTGCCTTTCCTCAAGGCTCCTCATCATCCTCATGCTGCTCCTTTGGACTCTCTTTAATAATTTAACATCTTTTCTTACACTGTGGCACCCAAAACCACCCCCAGGACTCGAGGTGAGGCCAGCCCAGCCCAGAGCAGGACAATCCCCCCCTTGCCCACCTGGCCATGCTGAGCTGATGCCCCCAGGACAGGGATGTCCCACCTGGCTGCCAGGGCAGCTGGCTCCTGTTCTCTGGCCACAGGTGAGGCTCTGCAGGTCCCTTTCCTCACCTCTCCAGCCCCTCATTGCCCAGTCTGTCCATACACCCAGGGTTGCCCCATCCCAGGTGCAGAATCCAACACTTGCCTTCTCCAAACCTCACATGGTTGGTGGTTGCCCATCTCTTATTTATTGGTGCAGGGCTTTGTCTGCCTTGGGGGAGCCAGCAGCTCTTCCCAGTCTTGTATCACCTGCAAACTTACTCAACATCCCTTCAAGTCCTGCATGCAAGCTGTTTTTGAGATGTCACAGAGCCCTGCTAGTGGCTGTGTGTTAAAACATAAAGGGATCCTACCAGCACAACCCAAAACTGAACTCAGCCATCAGCACCCAAAACCACAACCAATTAAAGACTATCAAAAAATCAAATAGCATCTTGACAAAAAAGGGGATGAATCCAGCTGTTGGCTGAATTCTTAAACTGGGCAGTAAGACTTCTCCACACACAGGTACGTGCAACTTGCACGCCTCTGCCACTGAAGGAAAAACACAGCTCTTGCCATTTCTTTCAAGAGCTGGGAAATCCTGAAATAGTATCTTCTTTCCCAAGTTGAAGAAAATATGGAAAATAATGATCTCCTTGTTTGTTCCACCTGCTGTTCTTGGTCAGCATTCCCCAGATGAGAGCCTGAACCCAGTGGTGAGCTGAATTAGTTGGAAGCCACTGGTAATTTTCCAGTATTCTGTTTTTATTATCATGGGAAATTCAACAACATTAGCTGTCTTTGGTAAAAAATATTTAATGGTTTACTCCAGGCAAAAACAAAGCATTTATGCTTTTAAGCTCAGATAGAAAACCAGGAATATTTTACCATTATTTCATTATTAATACTGCTAAGAATAGCTTGGTGTACCTGACAAAGTCTGTGCAACAACCATCACTGAACACAACTTTTTACATGCCTTGTAAAATCAGGGCATTTTTGAGCACTGAAAGGTTGCTAGAAAGTCACTAGGCACTACCAGAGTATAATTTCATTATTTTAAGCTTTGGTTGTATTGTTTTCATAAAGAGAAAACAGGCAAAAGGGACAGAAAAAGGGATGTACTACTGCAGAATAGTAAAAATTGTAGTTAGGAGAGTAATCACACTGAATCCTGTGAGTTTTTGGCAGATAATAAATGTGTGATAGATTGATCTCTAAAATCACATGCATATTATGAGCATAATCCTCACTTTAATGCAGGGTCATAGAATTTTACAGCCTCATAAGCTTGCAAGGTTTCACCTGGAACATCAAAACAATTGCTAAAAGCATAATAAATTCTACAGCTAGCCATCTGCTTACCCTCCTGACCTTTCAAATCTTATAAAAACCCAAGCTCATAATTTCTCACTCTATGAATTTCAACCTTTTTTTTTTGTTTAATACAGTACATCCAGAAGGTTACTTCATCTTTTCCATGCAATAAAGGGGATCCATTCCATTTGATGATATTTTGTGGCAATAGACATTTTTTCTTGAAAGGATTTTGAGTGCTGTCTCTGGAGCTAATGGGATTGTGGGGCATTGCCAGTTGTTTTATCTGGTTGGGAACATTTATTTTGAGTCATGCTCTTCTTATATGGGTTCACCCATCAGTCCCTATTGGAAATGACATCCAGCAGGTGCCCTGGAAGAAGGTTAAATAGCATCAGTGTGTTTCCTGCCTTAATCTCTGGAACTGTGAATCACTCTGCTCTGTTCTTCAGGAAGTCATATAGGTTAAGGTTTCATATTTCTCAGCACTGAAATATTGTATCTTCCCCTGATATTAATATTTCTATTTCAGAGAGAATTGGGAATATAAAACCCATTGGTACAGTTTAAGACACTGTACTACACCAAGAGATTTATATTGCCAAAACCCCTTTCTCTGAAAAGTGATCCTCAGTTTCTTAACTTTTTTTTTTTAAATTTCCCCTATACCAGTGGCAAGTACAAAATGCATGCTCCTATGGATATCAAAGAACGACTACTTAATGTTCAGAAATACAAAGTGAAAACAATTTGTTTTTCACTTAAATTAGTTTTGACAGTTCTTTCAAAGACTCTACATCTACCCTCAAAGAATCACTACAAGAATTAAAAATCCACACTCAGTTCTCAAAGTTTTGATTTTCAAACCACAAACTTTTTAAGACTAGTATTACCAATTCTCCCCTGCCCCAAAATTCATTTATAGCCCTGTTATTTTGTCCAGTTTCCTGACAAGGGGAAATCTGTGCAGTCTCCATATGGCTGTCTCTCAAAAACCCTTGAACTTCCTGGCCACTTTTTAAAAGGCATAGCTTCCAGAGGTGTGAAACCACTGCAAATAGAATGAAAACAGTTGACTCTTCAAAAGGGATCCAAATTATTGCCTCAGCTGAGGGAAAGATCTTTCCCCATTCTCAGAGATAAGGGCCAGAAAATCAGCACATGTGTGCTCTGAAGGAGCCACAGCAATTTGTCCAGCCAAATGAACTGGGGATGCTGCAGTCAGATAGGCTTCCTGCAAGAGGGAGATTGTCAAGGAATAATGAGAGAACCAGAGGAAACTGGTTGTAACTGGCAGTAAGATATTAGGGAACATAAGGTATAAAAAATCCTGGAAAGAATAGTTTTTAAAACCAGGTTCTGCTCACAATACAATTTTTCTTTAAAATAATAATTAGACTATGGTACGTTAATTCATCTCTTTATGAGCTGTACTTTAAAATACTTTTAAATTAAAGGTGTGAGTCAGTGTTTAAAAGAAACTGGAGAATACCTGCCTTTGCACCATACTGTGATGTGCAGGATGCAGGAATCCACTTCTGGGAACCATGTAGGCAGAACGTGTCAGGAGAAAGAGCTCTCCATTTGAATTCTTGACACATTCACTGAATTAAAGTACCCCATGGTTCTGCCTGACAGCAAAAATATTGTTTGCTAATACATCTGCCTGTTGCAGTGCATTAAGGAAGCACTAAATGCAAACTGCTCCACGGGAAAGTGTGGCACTCCCAGGGGCTCTGCAGGCACAGGAGAGGACTGACACTGCAAAAGGACAGGTCCACGTCCAGCAGAAAAAACTTCTGTGCCACATTGAAACACTCTGACATTGTGAATGGGGGAGTGACAGAAGGGACTGCTCAGCTGAAAAGTGATCTCACTGGCCCTGTGCTTGTGAGCCATTCACTGCAGCCTGCAGTGGATGAAGTCAGTCCAGCAGGACAGGCTGGTGTCTGACACGCTGGAGAGCTTCCTCCAACGTGCTCCCCTCACTTCTTACAGGCAGGGTCCCCTTCTGGCCCACAGGACAAACCTCACATCCCTGCAAATGTTCTGAGCAAAAAAGCCTCACACCCAGAGCAGCATGGCTGCAGCAGCCTTTGGACACCAAATAACCATGAAAAAGGAGCCCGTCAGAACTGCCTGGGCAATAAATTCACCTTCTCATCTCAGATCTGTGTGTGCTGGCATTAAACATATTTCAGAAACATGCTGTACCTGCACCTTCTTTCATTCTGTAAGACACTTGTCAGCTTTGGGGCTTCAACCTAATTTGAATAGCTCCCATTCCTCCATGCTGATATCGGGTTTGTTTAAAGGAAAATTATTTTATATGCGCAGAGGAGAAAAATCACAACGGTAACTCAACCAGAACATAGCTGATCAAAGGTAGCAAAACAATACCTTGGTATGTTGTGAACAAATAGAGTATTTAAAGCATGTGAACACACGCTTCAAATAAAAAACCCAAACCCATATTACACACCTTTTATGTTTACTCCACATTGGTTTCATAGTATTTTCTATTCATTTGGTTTTATCCTTCAATAACAATTCTTACACACCGGAAATCATCCAATAACTACTGTATGGAACAAAAATCTTAAATTTTCCAGATCCCATATCAAAGCCTGACTTCTAGAAATTACATCCTTAAAGGGAAGAAGGAAATGAGAAAAACCAAATAGACCATTGAGGTGAATGATTTTTGTTGAAGGAAATACCAGTTTTCCTTTTCTTCTGGTCTGTTTTTTTTTTTTTTGCCACAGTTGAGAAGCTCAATACAAATTGTTATTAAACAAATTGCTACCAAACCAAAGAGTACATTTAGAACAACATAAAAAATGGAAATGATGCAAAATCCATAAGTGCAACTTGATTTTCAAAAATGCAAACTATCTAATTGCCTTGGAATACTAAATCAGCAAAACCACATTACCATTCAGCCTCCCGTGTCATCCTGGGCTGCCCTTCCTCTCCAAATTCCAAAGCTGAAAGTTTGATTCACAAAAACGTGTGCGCCCTCCACAAAGGGCTGCGCTTTCCAAAACCAGTTTTATTAACGAGCTCCCTCCACAGTAAAATAAACCAGACCTCCTTCTCCCCTTTTCTCCTTGTAAGGAGATTCACTCAGAGCTGACCTGAATCGCGAGCAGTGAGATGAGCAGCAGACGAGGGCAGGGACAGGATGGCAGCAGCAGCACTCCGGGCATTCCTTCACCTTGTCCGTAATGACCTTCCTCCCGGGGCCAGCAGCAAGCTTGCTTTGCAGCCTGCAGCCCTGCTCTGGAATCTGCTGCACTGCACACAGCACAGCCCGTGCTACCTGCTGCTTCTCCAGCGACACTTCAAATGGCTCTCTCTCCAAAAGGAATACCAGGAACCAAGGAGAGGTCAAACACCAGCAACACTAGCCAAGCTGGGAAAAGATGTGTTGGTATCTTACTATGAGAAAAGAATAGGGCATTCTTTGTCAAAACACTAAGCACTACCTGTGCAAATACATGTACAAAACTGTTCCCTCTAAGAAAACATGGTGGTGCTCTCCTGGAGAAGTAAAAAGCCTAGAGCACTTCCAGGTTGAGGAAAACTTCCCATTGAAATATTGAAATACCCATCTTGTCAGGCTTATTATTTCTTGTACAGTCTTAGTGTAATATAAAGAACTAGCCAAAACATACCAAAGAGGGTATTTTGGTTTTTGTTGTTGGAAGTCCTCTGTCTTTTCTTGTCTCTGGGCCTCCTGTTCTCCTCATTCTTCTCCCTGTTTATTCCTTTCTGACTTTAAATTTAAAGCATGGAAGAAGGGGAAATTACCAGCTTGCTGAAGGGAAAAGCAGAAATCTTGGGGGTAAGATCCTCAGGCAATATAAATGTATCAGAGCTGTAAATGAGGAATTCCCAGTGATGTACCAGGGGCAGCTCCCACTTCCTTCCATCTGTCCATGGGGCAAAAAGGGCTGGCAGGTTTGAGGGTTTTTTGACACCTAATTGTTCTAATTAGTTATTTACTTAATCGGTACCATTAGATGAAGCATGCATGGAAATGGATGCATAAACAAACAAATTATGGCTAGAGAGCTGCCATCAGGTTTTTCACTTTCCTACTTGCAGGATCTGGAGCTGTGGAACAGCAGCAATGAGAACACCCCAGACGTCCAGGAGCACAATAAATCCAGGTGCACGGTGCCCTGGAATGGGTGTGGGGGAGCCCTTGCTCACAAACACTGGAATGTTTACAACATTCAAGGTCCATCTGCCAAGTGCCTGCCCAGGGCCACACCAGCTTCTGATTTGATGAAGAGCTCCAAAGGAGGTCAAGACTCAATTTCCTGAGATTTGTGGGTCTGGCATGTCAGTCTTCATTCAAACTCCGTGGGATAACCACACTCTGCAGATGCTGTAACAATCTAGCCTGACCAAAGAAGAAAACAGCAGTAGAATGGAGCACTGTGCATTAGTGTGACAAGTAACAACCTTCAGGGCCAAGACTTCACTACCTACAGGCTACAGCAGATCAAGAAAAGCCTTGCTCTTGACTGCATGTCTCACATGATTAATCATTTTTAGTGGTCTGCTAAAATTAATTTTCCTGGTAAAATAAATATTTTTATTCCCTATTTGCTGTATTGGCTAGCAGTTACTTCTTTCTTTTAAACTTTAACTCCACTAATCACACAGTTACTCACTTTGAGAGAATGAAATTGCTGGAGCATTTGTTCACATTTATTCTTATTCCAAGAATTTTATAATCATTACGGTAGTCACCATCAACCATATCATAGTAGTACACAATTTTTTCCTCAGTGTTTGGCAGCATTAAGTAATAAAGTTAAATGGCTGTAGGTGGCCCCTAATTTCCCAGCCCGTTGCTGGCTTTCCTTTGCATACATCAGTGTGCTCTGTCTAAATCTTCATCTTCCTCATTCTGCTGCCTGCAGGAGACAGAGGCTGTGAGCAGCTCCAAGACCACATTCCCTAGTAACTTGTTCCTTCCCAGACTGCATTCCTAATCTTTTTGTGAGGATCCCTTCCCAGATAATAGCAGGATAGTTTGAGTCTTTTGTCCAAAGTATTTTAATGGACAGTACTGGCAGAGGCTGAATTCACACTACTAATACTGTGTGTATTTGTAAGTGTTAGTGTTGACTTCCATTTCACACTCCTCACACACCATTCCTTTTCTTCCCAGATGGAGATTACTTGCACCACAGTGGGTTTTGTGTCACCATCTTGTACTTCCCAATTCCCTCAGAAACCCTCCAGTTGAAGGATTTTTTGTTGTTTCTTCCTTTTTTTTTTTATTATTCTCTAGGACAAAGCACTATGGGGAGCCTTCTCTGGCACTAAATTATGTTATCTAACAAGAGTTTATCACCCTTGGCTACCAGGACACCAAAGGACAACGTAGGAGGGAGGGAAAGAAAAGAAATACCAAAGCCAAGGGAGAAGTGATGGATTATTCTGAATGTTTTGTATCCCAGACAGACCCACTGAACCTGCCAGCTTTTCCAGGACACATTTGAAGACTGTGAGGATGGATGCTAACAGGTTTTCACAACACAGGGTGCAGGGAAAAGAAATATCACAAGCAAGGAAAAAGCCCAGCTCTCTTCAATGACAAATGACCCAATTTGTTCCTCCCCAGTAACTGTGGCAACTTGGTGGAGCTTTACAAATCTGTGTCATTGCTGCTGCGGGTTGGTTGCTTTAAGTGGATCCTCACTTTTCTTAAAGCAAGGCATAACTAATTGCCTCTAAGTAGTTTTGGGTCAGCTACACCAATTTTCAGCCTGGAGTTGCAATTTTTTTTTCCCAGTTTCTGCTTACTCTCATATAGCCTTTGCTCAGCTTAAAGAGAGTCAGCATATAAAATAATCTGCATTGCAAGGAACGTGATACAGCAATTAGAGAGGATGAACCTTTCAGATCAGGTTCCTTTCAGTTTGGTTCTCTTCTGACACTTCCACTGTGCTTCTCCAGATCACACCTCAGCTCCTGCATTTTGTAGAACCTGGGCAGTCTTTCAATTGTCTGACCTTTCAGTAAGCCCTGGTTTCTCCAGATACTAAAACTGAATATAATTCCACTCTATTCAGTATTAATAAACTGTAAACAACATCATTGCCTATTCCTGGCAAAGTGCCTGAATTAAATAGCTTCCTTAATGTATCTTCTATCTGTATTACAGCTATTTAAAAGCAATATGCCAAGCGTGCTGATGATAAAAAGACCATTTTTCATTCATCTGTTTGCTTTTGAGGTCCACATATTCCCTGTGTATATTTTCCTTAGCATAAGCAGCTGCCAGTAGGAGCCTTTGTACTTAAAACACATAAATTACTATCTAGCTTTATAAAGAAACTACTATTTTCCTGAGCAAGACTGTCAATTCTCCTTAGTAACAGCCAACATTTCTCCCCACTCTAATGAAAAATACCCAGTTGGACAACAGATGCGAGAGAAGTTTTTTTTTTAGCTACTTGTAAAGGTCTGATCACTTCTGGAAAATATAAATTACAATTCATATAGTTGCTCAGGAGAATTTTTACATGAACAGATGTTGGTTGGAAAACTTGGAAGAAATTAATATGAAACCTTTGTATTAATGTTGACTATTAAACCAGATACTATTCAGTAACCATCCATAATCAACAGTTAAGCTCACTTATAACAGGTCTAATAGCAAAATCCTAAATCCTTTATGGTGTGATTATTTTAACATGAACTCTGAACCAGAGATTCATTTCTGAAGCACAGAGATGCCCCCCTTCCCACCTGGTTAACAGAATTATGCCTGGAGTGAGTTTTCTGTTGTACGTTCAACAGATATTTTGAACAGAGTTACCAAGTTTGCATATTTCTGTGTGAGGAAGAATGACAAAAATTAAGATGCAATAATTAGAAAATACTCTGTCTAAAGAGTAAAGATGTAAAAGAGTAAAAGATCCCTGCCCAATTTTAGAAGGCAATACAAACACTAAAACCAACAATCACCAACCACACATCAACCTGGAGCCCAACAACGCAAACACTGAAGAACAAAAATACAATTTTTTAATTCTGTTACATCAGTAGAGAGAAAACCTTGCTGAAAATCTGGAAACTCTTCACTGCTTAAGAGCCCAGCCCTTGGTTTCAGGTGGCAGCCTGGGAGGAACTGAGGCTGACTGTGCAGCACTGGAGACAGCCAAGGCTCTTCCTCCTGTGCAGTCACACTGTCAAGTAATGAAATCCTGATTTGCATCTTTACCCAGTAAAATTTCATATAAATATAGGTGCTGATAACATAGCATTATTTATGGATAGCAGCTGGTGTATTCCCCAGCTGTTTGCTTGTTGTCTGCTGTAACATATGTTAATTTAAACTTTCACCAAATGTCATGGACTGTTTGCAGTCCTCCAGCTGCAGCTTGGCAATTTTTTCCTTTAGGTTTCTATTGGCTCTGGAAGTGATTACACAGACAGCCCATAACAACATAAACAAGCCTTGTGTGGCTGCTGAGCTCTTCCTTAACTCGGCTAAGTGAATGTTTGCTGGAACAAGCAAAACAGGGAGAGAACGTATCTCATTTCCATTTTTGAGGTATTTCTGGATGCTGTCAGTAGAGAGAACACAGGGGACACTGGAGTCAAAGAAACCTTCCAGTAAAACGATGCATCTCACAGAACAGATTACTCTCTCCTCAATGGTCCTAAATTAAACTAAGTGCAATCTACATTTTTAAATAAATAGTATCCCAAGCACAACATCAAAAGTGAGAGCTGCAGTTTACAAAGGCAACCACAAAAATTTATTTGACCTAACATAGCAGGACTGTGTGACAAACTTTACAATCAATAAAAGGCTGCCATATAATATGAAAGAAAAAAAGTAGTAGAAACTGAGTACCACAGTCTGTGCACAACCTCTAATGCATTGCATTACACAATAGGGGAAAAAAGGCCCCACATAGCAATGAATAGTCTACAGCAGAACACAAGGTGGAGAAGAAAACAGCAAGGAGGATTGACAGGACTTGTCAGGCATCTTGGGTTCCTTTCTCACAGGAAGCTTTCAGTGAGAATAAATAATCTCTGCATGCTGAAAGCAAAGGCTGCTGCAGAGGGGACTTTCTGGTTTCCTGTACCTGAGCTTCCCCTTCCCTCCTGGGCTGTGCTGCCCCTTCCACACTGGGACACTGGCATTTCCCCAAAGTGTGCAGACACTAAAGCACCTCCTGCTCTCAGGGCTCAGAAATTAAATTACACTAAAGGTCAGCCTTGGCAGGCACACAACTGCTCTTCAGAGCAGGGTAAGGCTCAATACACAGAAATGTAAGGCTCAATATACAGAAATGGGACTTACACAAATGTACAAATGATGGTACGAGCAAGCACAACACATATTGATCAACTTAAATATATGAGAGTGAGCAGAAAAGGAGGAAACGTCTGTGGTGACAAACTGACAAAGAGGCTGACAGCTAATAAAATGGATGGTGAGATGGGAAATCATTCCTTTTCTTACCATTTCTCTTTCCTTAATTCCACCCTGTATTACCTCTCAGCTTTTCCTCCCGTTTGCAAATCACATTTTAAACTTACCACAGAACAAAATCTCAGTCTACAGATTATGTTTTAGATTAGGATGCCAAATCTCTGTAGAAGGACAGTTGAGAAACAGAATTCCTATATTAATTATACTAGAATCAAGGTGTTTCAAACACCAATGAAAAAAGTTGAATAGTAGAAAGCTGCCAACTTGCCACAGCCTGGCTTTACTTATTTCAACCAATACCTGCAGAAGTGGTGTGAGAAGCTTCCATCTCAACCTGGGTAAATCAGAGCTCTTACAGGTGCCACAGGAGCCCAGGTTTTTCCTGCACAGGTGGCTTTGTGCCGCTGACAGTTCCAGCCCCTGTGGGAAGCGGGACCTGCCTGCACCGCACCCAGGGAACAAAGCAAGAATTCCCCACCGTGTTACCCCAGCCAGGGCCATTCCTTCACTCACTTCAGCACTGTTTCAACTCCTCTGCAGGAAGGATGCTTGCCCCGAATGGCTCCCTGTTGATAACAGAGATCAGTATCCCCACACCTCTCTCGCAGACCTCTCCTACGAGGAGAGCTCCCCAGGGTAAGACTCTTCCCTTCAGGACCATCTGCAGAGGCTGGAGCACTTAATCCTTTCCAGCAGCACTCCTCTGCCAAAGTTGCTGAATTAGAAAAGGCTTCAGGCTTGCTAATATCCTGCCAACTGACACAAAAATTAAATTCCATCCAATTGAATAAGCCTCATTTAGTCAAGGGCCACTTACAATTTTTTGGAAAAGCCTGATTGCACCATCACAGTTCAATACAACATCTTATCTCTGATAGAGTCACCAATACTCTTAATATTGGTTCTTAATCCCTGAGCATAAAGCTTAAAGGAATGGATATTTCTGAAAACTGATTCCACAAAATGGTGGTGCAAGAAACTCATTAGAAAATGCCTTTTTAGAAATCCTTCAATCCTGAAGACCAAGTGTGCTGAAATGCCATCTCAATCTTCTTCCAAAGCTTTAGATCTCAGATTAGGTGGGGTGGTTTCATTTCTGCTTCCAAGAGAAGAAGCTTGTGTTCATAATTTCCTGATTAATGTCCATAATGACAGTGCTACAAGTACAACAAAATGTAACTGAAAACAAGGTGCAGGATGTAACTTAGCTCACAGATGACTTCTCCCTGGAGATTCAGTTAATTTAGCCCAAATCTGGGCACTTTATTTGCCCCCAGATCCATTAAGAGGTCAGAACATCTTTGAAGATTATGGAGGTCCTATCTTATGGCACCCTTCACCAAACACAGTGGGAAATGTGATATTTTGCTGATACAATCTGTAATGGATAGAGAGGAAGGACAAGAAAAAGAATTTGCTTCCACTAGTGCCCACAACAGAACTCTGTGCTACCCTTGCTGAGCAATCCAAGCTTTGGCAGTGCTCCTTTTACAGCTTCATTGAAGTAATAGGTAAAGATCTCATGGAACTCTTAAATATTCAGCTACCTTATCGCAGGAATCTTTTCATGCTTGTACACAAATTGTTCCAATAAAATATCTATTTTCAAATGGAAAGTGTTAAAAGCACTTAAGTGACTGCAGTGTCTTTAAAACTGTAGAATATGTCATGGGTTTCAGAAAAGTTCCATTACTACAGACTTACTCCAAAAATCAGAATTTGACATAATAATCAGGCACTGACACATTACTACACCTTTTATGCTCTCTATCAGAGCATCAAAATTCAATTGAAAAAACAGACAAAAAATCATTGACAGAGTTGAGAAAGAAGTGTGTGAGTGGGAAGAGATGAATATCTGAAGGAATTAGTTATTTGCATTATAATAAAATACGAATTTTTGTGAAAGCAGCAACTGAATTTGCATGGAGGAGGGTGCCAAGAACACCTGAAATCCTTTCACTGAAAACCTTTGAGGCATCTGACAAACACTGCTGGTTGGAGATGTCAGGAACAGTTCTTACAGGGCAATGAAAACAAGGGAGAGGGTAGAGGTGCTGCCACGTGAGGATTTTGCCCTGCCTCTGCCAAACCTTCCATTACTTGCCTGTCTTGTCTAACAGAACAAACAGCACAGGCACCAGCAGCAGTGCATGGCCAAACTGATGCCTTAAGCTTTAATATTACCCAGGTTCTGTACTGCATGAGGATATAACTCTGAACTGCATGTAAAGTGTCAGCAAGTTCTCCTCACAGTTTAGTTAGACAAAACAATCCTTTTCCAGCCCAAGAACCAAGGACATCTCTGCATCTTCAGGCCCAAAGAGTGCAAACAACAGCAAATGGAATGAAGAGAAAAAACTGGGAGGATGGGACTTCATAACCTGAAGCTGTAATTGGACAATTAACCCCAACATGTGAATGGACCAACGTGATAAGTGTGCAAATGTGTGATCTGAAATCCATCTTAGGTGGAGCCACAGCCAGGCTCTTGTGCTGCCCAAGGTGTATATAAATACTCCTATAATAACAGGCATATTTAATAAAATACCTACTTTATTCCTTGAAAACACTGTCTAGCCTCTGTTCCAGGCAGCCTCTCCAGGCAAAATGCTGATCCAAGTCAGAACCAACCAATAATGGCAAAAGAGGGAATAAGACATTGTCCAGCAAATACAAGAAAACAAGCAAAAAAATGTTCTGCACAACGATCAGGTACCTGAGATAAGCATGTACTAATGGAACCTGAAAATGTATTTGCCCCAGAAAATACTCTGAATCATTAATGTATGTGCTATACAGCCAGCACTAAGCCACCAAGAAGGATTCAGTCTCGAGTATCTAGGCTGTTCTTTCTGCAGAAGGTCTAAGGACACCCTTGAAATGCTTTAAGTTACAACATATTTGTCATCTTTCTTCATAGGAACATCTTTACAGGTGAGAAATACTGCCTTCTCTAAAAATCCCTTTGTATCTTGCCATAAGTAAGCAAAGTTTCCAGACAAAGTTCCTCAGCCCATTTTTCCAGAAAACTTCCGTTGAGTACATCATCCAACAATCCTGACAGCTCCTGAAAGTAGTTTAGATTTTACTTTTCCTTCCTAAATAATTTGACATCAAATATTTCACTATTTGTGAATCTCATCTAGGAGCAGCTAAAAACCAACAAGTAATAGCTCTCAAGTTGTCCTGATTAAAAAAAAAAAAAACAAAACAAAACAAGAAACAACAAAACCCTAACCTCAGAAGAATGCAATAGATGATGGCCACATACATTATAAACACAAAAATGCTCTGAAAAAATGCTCCTTTTTTCTTGATAGTCAGCCACTCTCCTCAGCTTCTCTCTGGAGAGGAATTCCAAGAGCTGAGCACAGTCAGTGCCCTTCCCACCCTTGGCTCATCTGTGCCCAGCTGCTCACTTATCCCACAGCACCAGGTATTTTCAGCCTACCAAGGGTTCCAGCAAGTCCCTGCTCTGACCCAGTTGCCACCAACAGATTATTGCCAAAGTCTCATCCAGAAGCTCCACACTCCTTGTGAGCACTGTAAAGTTGCCTGATGTTGTGTTTGAAGATGCCTGAATAATTAATTATCTCCTTGAGTGCACAGCGAGGTGCATCTTGTAAAAGCATATGGGCTGACAGGATCCTTTTCTTTGTGTCTCTGTAGGTGGTTTCTTATTTTGGCTCAAAGTCAATCCAATATTAAACTACACCCCAAGATTAGATTTTTCCATAGTAAGGAACTCAAGTTAAATCAAATGGCTGCTCCTTTACAGCTCTTGGGATATTCCAGTTAACTTCTTCCCACAGAACAGCAGCAATCTGCATTAGCTCAGTAGCCAAAGGTGGGATGACAACTGCATCTGGCAGCTGAAAGGACACGATACAAGGGAGCAGCAGGGAAAAGCAGGCAGAGTCAGCTCTGCCTTCTGCATCCACGTCCGTGGGGACAAAGGTGGAAATCGTGATCCACGGATGGAGCAGAAAAGCCTGGGTGGACAAGAGCTAAGGAGGAGGTAAATGGATGGCAGCCCAAAAGGAGAGAACAAGCGTAAAAGCCCGTCCAGGCTCCAGAAGTAACAGCTCCCCAGTACTGCAGCAAACACCCAAAGAAGGTGAAGTCCATCCCCACATGCCTTGGTGTGAGTGCTTTTGAGGTTTCCCAGAGTAAATCTGTTGTTCCCAGCAGCACTCTGAAAAGAAGATCTAAAGGATTAAACACAGAAGTGGTGATTCCTATTCCTGTAAAATTCCTCTAAACACAGAGTTTGGTTATTCCTAAAATGTTGTCCCCACTTTAGTAGCATATCATGACTATTTCTTTCAGCATTCTTTTGTTTTTTCCCTTCAAATAGTGTATGTAAAACAGAGGGTTTGAGGATGAATTATTTAGCTGGCTGCAGAAAATGTGCTTTAAAATCTTCTTGGGGAATATATGCACTGAATGCATATATTACCCTGAAAAATTCAAATCCAGCATCTGTTGTCCTGTGTGTTTTACTGGCTAATGATGAGAACCTGGGGGATTTGTTTACAGCAAGGCTTTCTGTATTTTTTGTTTGCTTTCTTTTGTTTCTTTTACTCCAAGACAATAGGAAATTGAAAAACATTATCAATATTTTAATGAAACTACTTGTGGGTTTTTGACAACTTACTGATGAATCCTGGTGGTTTCCAAATTACCCTCCTTTACTTTTGTTTCTCCAAGTTGCCTGATTTTGTTTTATTACCTGATAATCTGATTTTGTAATTTGACATCTTTGAGACAGGAGTCCTGAAGCATCTTTTCTACTCTTGTCTAAGGAAAAAATATAGAAAACTCTGAAGCCACAGAAGAAACAGGCAGAAAGTACAGTTCACAGGAAGCACTGCAAAGAAGGGAGGCTGTTCTTGTGCACGTGGTATTTAGGACAAAGTTTATTTATTGTGAGAAATGGACTCCTGCACTTGGGTCTGGAGCAGATTTTTCATTTGCCACTGAAACCAAAAGAAAGGCCAAGTGCACAGAAAGTGACACTTTGCATTTCTTTGCCCTTCAGGGTAAGGGGAAGGGCAGCTGCTCTTCTGTGTTTGCTCCAGAGGCAGAGCCCAACAAGAAGAGGAGACAGAGCTGCTTCTGTTGTCCCTTTTTGTCTCCACACAGATGAGAGCAGAGAGCCTCCAGGGCAGGTGGGAGGGGACCACAGGGTGGTCCCAGCTCTGGTACCACCACAGAGCAGGACCCAGACAACATCTCCCAAAACAGAGGATGCTTGTGCCTATATGAATCCCCCTTGGCTTCCCTTTCATCTTTCAAGTTATCTTTGATTTTTCCCACCCACCCAAGCCATGCTGGACACTGTCCAGTAGTGTTTATGTAAAGAATACTACACCAATTGCAAAAGGAATTTATTAAATGCCCTACAAATTGAGCCCAACATCTGCAGAGCTGAAAGGACTTGAACAAATCTGAGTGGATGAATCCCAACTCTTTAAGACTCACCAGGGCCCTCACACACTCCAGAGCCTTCATGGTTAACCTCTGTTCCACCTGTTATAATGATTTTGGAGAAGATGAGAAGATGCTGAAATCAAACCAGGAAAAAAAAAAGGAAAAAAAAAGAAAGAAAGATATCCACAGAGGGAAGAAGTTTTAAGAAGTTCTGTAGGTTACAGTTGCCAGGGAAACCACTTTGCAACAGCCATATGGTCAGAAAAATCTATTTTCTTTGTTCTCTAGGGAGAAAAAAGGGAAGGATTTTGGTGCAGAGGGGAAGAAAAATCCCACAAAAGCTACAGAGAAAAATATTTGCACAGATACACTTAATCACTAATGAGAAAAGACAAATGATTTGCCAAACTAAGCTACAGAGAACCAGCTCTAAATAGAATATTAATATAGGGGATGCAAGTTCCTTTCTGGTTTATGTTCATACTTTGAAATGAGCAGCTCCCCGTGGTATCAAAGCTCTTTTCTGCAGGTGCGAGCCCTACAGACCCAAAGATGATCCCAGCACTGGCTTCAGTTGTCTTCATCACCATTTCCCCATTGCCCTGAGCTTCCAGCACGGGCCCTGCTGCTCCAGCAGGGACCATGGCCCAGAGATGTGCCTTTTTAAAGCATTTGCCTTTCAACCTTCCACATCACCAGGTTTAAGCAGAAAAAAGGAGGGCAGCAGTTCCTTTTCCAGCCCAGCACACAACTCCTGCATCCCTGCCAGCCCTGGGGACCACAGCAGCTGCAGGTGCATGGGCAGAGCACCCTGATCACAGGGGTGGCCAAGGGGCTCCCGGGGAAAAAAAAAAAAAAAAACCAACACATTTTGGCTTGAACAACTGCACCGTGGCCAGCTGTTCCTGTGCAGTGATGCAGGGGAGTCCCAGAGACTCCCACAGACCTGCAGAAAGAGATGAACACCTTCTTTGCTCATCAATAGAAATAGCTATTTGACTGGATCTCTTTCAGCTCACAAAAGGCTTCCCAGTAGAATTATTTTCAGTGCTATCCCTGCTAAGTTGTTTAGAAAAGTTTAGTTCCTCAGTAACAGCTTTGGAGGGGGGAAAGAAAAAGTCTGAAAAAAAGATCTGCAAAACAGCAAAGATGCAAATCTGGTTTTACTCTGACCACAACTCCTCAGTCCCACTTTTCAGAAACACATGGTCCTTCTGTTTAAACTGCTTTACTCTTATAGCAATACCAACAGAAATGTTAATGGCAAACCTAACAGTTTCTGCTCATTATGAGTAATGGATATTTGCATGCTCTTAACAGTGCTACCTAGTTGTTCTCCAAAACCCGCCTTGGATACAAGCAGAGTCACACCTTATGTTTTAAATCACAAGCTACACTGACTTGGCTGGTGTTACAGACCTGCCAAAGAAACGTCTAAGGTGAAAACAAATGCACACTATAGCTCAGATCTATTTCTGGTTCTGTCTGCCTCTGTATGAGGCAGCAATAAATGACATCCTAACTTCCTGATAAAGCTGGTGATGCTGGGATTTACAGTATCAGTAACGCAGTGGCATTCTCTCCTTCCCAAGCAGGGTTTTTGTGAGATGCTGACACGTGGCTTCCAGAGGAAGTGATAAAAGGTGTGTGGGTACCAGCCCACAGGGGATTTGTCCTGTCAAATCTGCAAATATTTACAGCAATAAAACAATTGATGCCAAGGCTGGCAACCAGGATGCAAGCATGCTCCTTTTCCTCTTAGACTCACACTGGTAATTCATCTGAACCCTGCACCAAGCGGTGCTGAGTGAATTGACCATGGCACCAAAGTGCCAAGGTCCCCTGCTGCCTGCTATGAGACTGTTGATAGCCTTAGGAAGGATGCTCAGAGCAGGAACCTGGATCACAATAGACATCTACTCCCTGTGAGCAGGGAAATGGCTGTCTACATTTTCAGAAAAAGGTGTCTGAAAAATCAGGCATCTTCAGAAGCAAAGGAATCTGTAATTTAAATGTGGATTTTCTTCCATCACCTTTCTGAGCTAGTATTACTATCTCTTTAAAGTCTCCTTTTTTTATTTTATTTTTTCTTCCCTGAAAAGCCTCCATCTCAGGTTCTCACTCATGGCCTTCACCCAGGAGCTGAGCAGCTCACAGCCATCCTTGGCACTTGGCAGCTGCTGTCACCTACTGCACCCTGAGCCAGCACTGAGGGGCAGAGGACACAAGAGGTCCCCAAAATGGCACCAGCACTTGACCCATTCTACTCAAGGATCTCCCTGACTGGGCAGACTACTCCCAATAAGGACATAAATATTTTTGCTGGATTTTAATCTTTCATCTGTGAAATTCAGAAAACCTCTAAAGGTTATAGTTAAAATTACCACCTGAAAGAACCCTCTGGGGACCATCCCTGTATCGAAATATTGCCTGGATAAGTCCACCAAATGGCAAAGTGAGAGCAAGGACCAGGCAAAAATTATTAGAAAAAATTATTAGAAAATTAATCTCAATTTCGTTATTAGAAAAACCATCTCCAATGCCCCTGTTATTCACCACACCAGCCACTTCAGTTCCAAAGGAAACCTTCTCTACCCACGTAGCCCAGCCATTAACTGCGCTCTCCATCCTGTACCCGAGCACATCATTTTTCCAAAAGCAGAGCTAAAGGCCTGGTAGCTTCAAGAGGCTTTGCTGCCAAATGAGATCAGGGATTCACAAACCACAGAAAAGACACAGGTACTGGATTGCTTCTTGTTTCCTCAGACCTTTCCTCAGGCCTGCTGCCAGCTCAGCCAGTCTGCAAAAGCAGCGACTTGGCAGCAGATTTGTCCCTCTTAACATTTATTCTGGCAAATTTAGCAACTGATCTTCTCTTCACCTGCTGCTTTTGCATTAAAGTCCCAGTTGAGGCTTCCAAGTGAGAGCAGTTTGCATAAGTTCCTGAAGCCCTGCTTTGCAATCTTTGCATCTTGTTCTTCTGATGAACGTGAAGATTGCTCCTAGCGATACCTGAACCTAAAATGAACCAAAAAATGTGAAACAACTTTAAAGCTTGCCAGGCAGTGGAGGAGAAATTCACACCAACCCCAGCTCTCAGAACAGCTGTTGTGACAAGGTGATATTGCTAAGGAGTCTCAAAATAGAAGCCAAGGCAGCTACTCTCCCTGTAAGGGTTCTGCTGTGTTTTGCAGTCTCCAGCTGGAATCTAATTGCAATTTAAACCCAAAGCACAAACCCCACAATATTTCCTACTTTTAAAAGCTCTTTCAAGGAAACCGAGAAAATGAAAGAAAATAATAATCTAGTTTTCCTTTGAATCAACATGGATTCTCCAGAGATACAGCAATTCAATTAACTATTCAGCTGAATTTAGTGAAACACTTTTTGTTTCCAAGTGTCACCAAGGAAAAACACCTTATTTCATATACTTCCCATTATGCTCTGTGGGTTTTTTTTTTCCCAAGTCAACAGCAGATGCTAGGTATAACTGAAAATCTAACACACATTTTCACAGATATGTGCTATTTGAAATCATTTCATACTTGAACTTCAGGAATTCTTCCACATCTCTGGCAGTGAATTATCTCAGATGACATTCTGGTAACAGATGACTGACACAATTGTATCTCTATACTTGCTGCCTGCATTCCGTTCTCAAGGGTTGAAGGGTGCTGCTAAAAGAGTGCTGTGAGCACAGACTGGTCCATTCAAACAGAATATCCTTGTCTTGCATGAATGTATTCTCCTATTTATTTTTAAACCAGGCTATGTTATTTGCATCCATCTGTATTAGCAAGGTAACATCTACACATCTCCTTGTGGCTCTGGTGGGGGTTTGTTGAGGAAGGACTGCATGTTTCTGCTTCCTGATTATGTGCTGGGGATAATCTACACATGCAAGACAAAAAGCAGTTGGTTTTTCCTGTCCCAACTCACCATATCAAAAGCAAAGTATGAGCTGTTGATAGTGGCAGAACTCTCAGGGTGTGGGAGCTCTTTGTGGACCAGATCACCCTTCCTGTGCCTGTTTTTTAATTTTCTTCCTAATATCAGTTGAAATTACGTGACTTACCCCATAAAAATGTACCTATGCAGTCTCATTTATTTTTCCCCCACCAGCTCTGTCAGTATTTCTTATGATTCCTTAACTATGCACCTTGAGCAATACCCAGAAAGAGGACCACGACACAACCATAAAACCATAAGCAATCAGTTCCATGAGATCTGCTACCTTCCCACCCTTCCCAAACTCCAGAGGCGTATGACCCGAGAACATAAAACAGCTCTTCCTAATAAAGAGGCAATCCTGTCTCCTTTGAAAAAAGATCTTTTGTGAATTTAACCTCTTGGCTGTCAGAAGAACCTGCTAAAACCAGGTTCATTTTAAAGCCCAGACGCTGTTTTTAAAACCTCTTAAATATCCAAATGTTCAAGAAAACACGAGGCATAGGACATTATTCAGAATTTACCTGAATGTTTTATTTTCACAGTTTTGTCTCTTGCACACTCCTTACTAAAAATACTGCTCCAAGACATAATAAAAATTTAGCCATAGCATGCTTTGAAGTAAATTTAGGCATTTTCTTCTTTCACAAATACATAAGAAGATTCATTGCAACATACACTTTTGGTGAACTTCACGTCTGCTCTGTTCTCTTATAACCAATATAACCCTACTGCTCTTCTGCTAGGATTATACTGGGATATGCATTTTATTTGGTAATGGATACTATTAAGCATAAGGGAAGATGTCAGTTTAAAATCTCACCTTGCATTCCTTTCTAAACAGTGCAAGTTTGCCAGTATAATCACATTTAGAACTTCTGATGCTTTTCTGCACATCAGCTCAGAAGTTCCCAGGTCAATGCCTTCACCATCATCCACACCAAACACTTTCCCTTTTCCTCTACAGGCAGAAATTTCTAGTTTTCTTCATCCAAAACCACATATTTCACTATCATTCAGTTCTTGAAGACTGGTGTTAAAAACTCTATTGAAAACGAACAGAAGTGACTGAAGTCTACCGGTTATTTTTGCTTCAGTGAAACAACTTGATTGACAATTTGCTACAATTAAACCAGCTCATTCCAGCAACCTTAAATATCTGAAAACAAGCTCCCAAAAGGAGAATTATTTTTAGCTGAGTGAGCCTAATTACCTCTGCTAGACAAATTCAGTATTTAAAGAGATCTTGGTTCCCTCCTTCACATAGTTACAAAATAGGGGGAAAGTAAAACTCACACAAATTCTTTACTGACAAAGGAGACTTTGGGCTGCAATTATTATTTTTATACCATTATTAGTAACAAAACAGGAGCCATGATCCCTTCTCTATTATCATTATGGCAATGGTATTCTCAAAGCTTCACCTGTAGCTCTTGCTGTACAAGTAACAAATACTCCTAGGTGGTAGCTTTAAGTACAAGCCCTGAAATGTGAGATGCAGTAGAAGACTAACCTACTTTTGCATTGTAGTTCTCCCTTTGATCATGATACATCTCTACAGCACTAGACCACAACCTTTTGCTGGCTTTGTGCTCTAATGAGGGCTAAACTCATTTGTATTATTACCTTAATACCACATGATGTCAATGGTAATGGTTTAATCAGCCTGTACCTTTTCTTGACTGGCCACACCAATTCTTTCCCATTCAAATGAAGCCTGGGAGTTAATTGAATTATCAGTTTTTAGATGGAGATCATTATTAGCCTTCTATTTCTATTTCTCA
Organism: Cinclus cinclus; assembly: GCF_963662255.1. Classification (NCBI taxonomy): domain Eukaryota; kingdom Metazoa; phylum Chordata; class Aves; order Passeriformes; family Cinclidae; genus Cinclus; species Cinclus cinclus. The sequence goes on from NC_085066.1 coordinate 985,293, forward strand.
TATAGTCTCACTCCCAAAACTGCCTTTCAAACAGTGGCACTGCAAGCAGGGGCTGTAGAAACAGTTATTTCAGATTAAGAAAAAGGTGAAGATGGTGGGAATTTCACCATGCTCACTCCCAGCCCAAGCAGATCCTGCTGAAAGCACAGAAAACTGGGATGGGTTATGCAAACACTGCACTGCTTCCTCCACCATACCCATTTGGTCAGGGATGCTGACTAGTTCCATGGATTAAATAAGGGAGCAAACACGAAGTTGAGGCACTGCCTTGACCCTGGATTTCTATCAGATCCTCAGGCTCAGACAGGGCCCATGACAGGTTAGCTCCTCTGAACACACCTCTGACAAAACCCCACACAGGAACAGACAGCTCCTGAGCCCCCAGCACCACAATGTGGGGCCACGCAGCACCTGGGCCAGAGCTCAGCTCAACTCCCCACATCCCTGTGGCTGGGGAAGATTGCACAGGTTTTTCTTTTAATCTAATTTAGCCCAGTTTTGCTTCAGCTTGTGCTTCCAGGTACCTCCCCCCTACCCTGCTTTGGGGTTATAGTTATTTCTAGCAAACAGAGAATGCAGAAATGGAAATAGAAATCCTGACACATGCTGGAGCTCTACGTGACAAGTGCAAAGAGGGTTATTGCTCATCTGAACAATAATTACAGGAAAAGATAGAAAATAGACCTAAAAGGGGCCTCAAATCCACACAGTCCCTTCCTTTACCTCAAGCTAGTAGCATTTTAATCCACACAGCTGCTGACAGGTATTCGCCTATCTTCTTTTAAAAGGCTCCTCAAAAAGCCTTGTGAGCTCTTGGCTACTCAAATGTCTCTCCCACCACCTTTCAGACACAAAGCTGTCCTCCAGTCTGTGCAGCAAACATTGATGCTCATCCATCACAGACTGGACATGGAGAACACTGTTACCCACCTCTTCTTAGCCAGCCTTTAAGTGTTTTGAGGATCGTTGTATCTTATTCTTCCCATCTCCTTTAAGATATTTTTACCTTACCAGAGGACCCTACAGCAGAGCAATCAATACTCCTGTCAAAAACCAGCTATGCTATTGAAAATCCTGCTTATTCCACCTCCACTCAGCTAATGCAGCTCCAAAATCCTGCAGCTCCTAAAGCAAAGCTAATCTGTACACAAGACAGCACATATTCAGGGCACCATTCATAATCACCGTATTCTCTAATCAAAGATAATGTGCAGGGGGCTTAGGAAAGAGCTTTCAAAACCTGTGATTCAAACAGATGCAAAAGTAGCAACCCCCATTGCTTCCTCCTTCCCCCAGCACGTTACTCAAGTGCATATGAAAGGAAGGCTGGAGAACTGACAGGAGATGTGGTTTGCCTTAATTTGTGGAAGCAGCCCATTGATTTGGTGACTAATACACATTTAATTCATGCAGCCTCTTCCAGGGTCTGAAATACAACACCTGGCTACAGCTGAAGGCTGTTTCCCAGCCTGTGTCAAACGCAGTTTGCTGAGTTTGCACGTGGAGATAAGGAGCTTGGTTCCCTATTCCATCAGTTTGTATTGCCCAGGATCTATCATTTTCATGTGCTGGACTGAGGCACATGCCAAGAGGAGAGAGTGCTTGACACAGTGAGCCAGGCGTTTCTGAGATGCCTTTTAATACCAAGTGTGCATTTAACATCTGACAACATCAGGGTGCTGCTTTAAAACCAGCACAGAGACACTGAGACCTTTGGAGCTCATGGAAATGGATCCAAGTTCTGCACCCATTCGGGGACCACAAAAGCCAAGCACCTGGTCAGATACCGAAGTTTTAACCTGTTCTCAAGATGCTGTAACTGACAGACCACAAACCCTTTTATTCTGGTGGACACACATCCTTGTTCCTGGAACTCTCCCAGAAGCCTCATCCGTGGCAAGACTGTATTATGATAATTGCAAAGTTACATTAGACTGCGTGGAGTCTGTGTAGCAACGTTAAATTAAATTTCTCATTGGCTTCAAGGCTTGCTATCTGTAATTAGTGGCTTCTGTTCTTTATTACACTGATCAGTAGTGCAGCGCTATTCATCACCACAGTCTTAGTTAATTATCCTTGCTAATGATTTTCACTGAGAAAATAATCTACAGGTCCCATTTTCAGAGATTGTTTTGTGTCAAAATGATTGGCTGGTAAGGCACCATCGAGTGCTGACAAGCTGGAGGTAGGAAGTCACTTAGCCTGTGAGATGGCAGCTCAGCTCAGGCAGTCAGGAGACAAAGAAAGCATTATGATTCCAATTTGGCATCAAGGCTGTGACTATTATCTGCCAGATGTGTGAGGGTGGGAGCGAGATGATGCAACAGAGCACTGAGGGGAGCAAAACAGAAAAAAACCAACTTTAAACATACCTGGAGTTTTAAGCAAGCACTGCTGGTGGGTAGTGCTGGTTGTCCTACAAAAGCCAAAATGTACATTTATGGCTAAACCTGTACTCAACAGAATGGACAGCACCTGCTCTGAGGTTTAAAGCAGAGGTGTTCTCTCTGTTGAGTGATTTTTGCAGATGGGAGATTTAGCCAAGGATGTGGTTTGGTAGAGGTTGGCTCCATCTCACAAAACTGAGCTGTGGCAACACTTTTTGAGGCTGGAGGAGACTGGCATGGAGAAGGGAGCCAGCGGAGACAGCCATGCCTTACTCTTCATACAAATACAGATGACAGAGGACTTTCCCTATCCCAAGGATCTTCTAGCCAAATCAAACAAGTTTTGTTTAACAATCGCTTGTGACTACCTAAGCCTCTTAACAGCTGTAAAAATTCAAAGATGAAATTTGTCATGCAACAAGAAAACCAGACTGAAATCAGACAACAGCAGCCTGCCACCTGCCTTCTGCAGTCAGGATTTGTTCTGCACCTGGGCACAGGAACAAGACACATCAATTCACAGGGCACTCTGCACGTGCAACAGCCACACGAATGCAGCAGGGAAAGAGGTGGAAGGGCTTGCACAGAACCAATGTCATTTGTCTCTGGAAGACATCATAGGACATGTGACATCATTATTACAGGGGCTAGCAGATATAAAATACATTGCTCCAAGAAAACAGGACCTGCCAGGGGGAGCAGAGGAAATGAGAAGGACAAAGCTCAGTGACAGATGTTTTTCAGAAGGAAAGGGCCTCTTGTGACTTCACTGAGGAAAGTCAGCAAAGGTGAGGAAGGCCAAGGCACAGCTGGAATGCATTTCCTTAACATTCTACCATAAACTTAAACTGCGTTGTAACAAAAAATAGTTACGCATCACAAAAGAAAAAAATGAAACTTTTCTAGTAGTTGTCTAGACGACAAAAAAAAAGCTGCAATATTATCAGGCACAATCTTTTAAACTTCCTTGGAAACCTTTCACATCATTACATAGCATTAGATCTGCAAGTCAGTGGTAGAGCCAAATTAAATTAAAACTAATGATTGAACTGAAGATTTTTTTTTAGAGTATTTGACAAATAAATATTTGTCAAAACTAACTTTGTAGGAATAATTTTATTTCTTGAAAACCTATACTCCAAAATACACCTGAAATACTAAGTGAATGAATAGCCAAGTATTTCCCAAAGTAACATTTTCAAAATATGCCTTACTAATAGCATGCTTGCCTTTAACATGTTACTGTGCTTTTCTGAAGGTTTTGAGTACAGTGACATCAAATTTAACCACGCCTTGCATGTCAAGACACCTAGAACTAACACAAGTATATATACACCCATGAGTAGACTGGGTAAAATAATTTATGCTCAATGTTAGAATAAAGCCCATGAATTTTCTACTAAATTAACATTAACTTACAAAATTTTAAGTTACTATCAAAAAAGCAATTTCTTATTTCAATGCTTTAGGTGTTTGACAGTTGTACTTGGTTCCCTTACCTAAGTAAGGCTGGATAATACAGAGGAGGCCAAGAACTAACTTTCCTTCATACTAATAATGAAAGATATACTCTGCTTGAAAGAGATACTTTCATGGCCTGGCCAGCAGGCTTTTCTGCTCTTCTCAAAACTTTGCACTTCCTCAACAGATAACGTGATAGGCAATTCTTTCAGCTGAAATTGTCAGTCTAACACTGCCAGGAACATTAAAATCACCTTCCTCAAGAAGCTGCACAAAAAGTCAGAAGATCAGCAGCAATAAGAAAAACATGGATGTGTCTAGATGGCAAAGTATTTCACTGATTCCAAGATATAAATTTCAGGCAACAGTGATGCTCTCATATCAACATCTAAGAAATAGCATATAATGATCTGTGCTTTCAGAGATGAAAGAAAAACAAATGTAAGAGGTTCTAAATAAAAGAAGGATGACACAGGAAACTTGTTAAGTGTTGCTTAGCAAAGATGCATTTGTGCTATTTGTATGGATGACACACACATTATCTACTTCGACAGAAGAATCACATTTATGTTTACCCAGAAAAATCCAAACGTTTTAACTGATGCACTGCTGGCTGGTTCACAGCAAGCTGGTTGCCCTTGAACTTCTGGTTCAGTACAAAGTACTAAAACACACAAAAAAAGGAAAAACCACCAAGCAACTTGACTCAAATGTTAGTTTTGTTTTATTTTCCCTTCTTTTATTATTGTTAAAATAACATAGTGGGGATGTTTGAAAGGGTGTTTTGTTTCCTGCTGCCTTTTCTTTAGCCAGTGCTTTCTATTTTTTCCACAGCTTACAATTCTACAAACACTGGGACCAAAATAATGCAAGCTGTTCTACACCTGCAGCTTTTATTTTCCACACTACACTTTTAAGAAGCCTCCAGGTAAAATGGGAGTTCAACCTCTAAGTATTCTGAGGATCTCGACATCTTTCCAGAGCTGCTTAGAACCAGTAATTGAAATGCAAACAGAAACACATCCTAGCTGAACACAAGACAATGAGATTTTGTTGGTGCGAGTGCTCAGTGAGTGCTGTGTAAAAAGGAACAGATCTCCTGGTAATTTGCCTGAAGAACAGCAGGAATCAGACAGGCTCTGCTGCAGACCTGATCCTGCTCTCACTTGTTGTTGCCCTTGCTCCAGGCCAGCAGGGTTCTGTGCATGGCACGTTGCTGTGTCCTACACATCCCTGCTCTGAGGCAGCAGGGAGAATTCACCTCAGATCTCCCTCTTCACTGACATTAGACATTAGGTTTAAAATAATATTGCTTGGTTTTTTCTCTTCATCCCATGGGAGCACTGCATGAGCTCAGACAAATATGAGAGTGTTCATCATGAACTACACTGATGCAACCCAGCACAGAATTTATCTTATTAAATTACAGTCATGGAACATTGTTTTCCTTACAGTGTCTCTCTTCGAGCAGGTTCCCTTTATCACCACATCCTTTAAACACTGGAGAACTCCAAAGAGAACTCCACACTTGCCCAGCAGGAGCCCACAAACCTGGCGGGCTGTGCAGCTCCAGCAGGGACAGCTGTGATGGGCTCTGCAGTCCAAACCACTCGGGGGAAACAGGCAAGGGTTGGAGAGAGCCATTGCCATTAGAGGCAGGGTTTGGTGTGATGGTCACCACCTTCCCTGTTGCACTGGACACATTTCATGTTGTCCAGCATCTTCAGGGCAAAACCCTAATGATCCCTTCTGACAGCAAAGCCCACAGCTGCTCCTCAGCCAGCAAGGATGCTTCAGTTTGACACTCTCAGGTTCGCTTAGAGAAAAGATTTTGATCCAGATTTTAAGTGACTTCCAAGTCTTGCTATAACGCATCCTTTCACTTTTTAGCTGATTCTGATTTTTCAAGCCTTCATGCCAAAAACATTTTGAATGCAATATTTTTCACAAGCACATAGGTGTAGTTTACTATGACTGCGAGCTAAAAAGCTTTAGCGGATGATGCCAAATATGAAGAATTACACAACAAACTGAACATTACTGACCCTCCAGGGTAGTTACAATGATCAAGAGAGTTTAAAAGCTGCTGCATGAAAATCAATAGAGTTTTGAGCTCTCCTTCCACCACAGTAACATTGGGCAGTCCCTAGCAAAAAGTCTTTAAATAAATGCTTTTTGATAGTCAAATGTATGAACTTCAGTCACATACAGAGACATCAGACTTCAGCCAGAGATTAAATTACCTACTCTGCACTGGAAGTGCAGATGTGCCACACAATCACCTCTCAAGCAGCAATGCCAGGTACAACGCTCTAACGCTTTTATGCCTCCACTTGTATAGAATTTTGCAAACCAATCTGATTTTGCTGTTCAGGTTAAGCCAAGACGAGCTTTGAAGACTGAGGGAAAAAAAAAAAACCTAGAATACTTGTTTGGAAGCAATAGGACTGTCAATAGTCATTGTGATGGTAAGGGATCAAGGACAATCTGAGTAAACCCAGAGCTAAACTTTATCATGCTGAAAGGCAGCCTACATAGGAAGGGAAAGTCAGCAAACTGTCTGAGCACCTGAAGCACCTACAGAGCTGACTTTTTGAGCAGGGAGTACACGAGGCTCTGCTGAAAGCTGTGTTTCACAGCCTGCAGCTACAGACAAAATCCCCTTCAAACACACCCAGGCAGGTTTTGCTGGGGCTGGGGATGATGCAGCCTCTGTGAACAGAGATCACCTTCAAGGGGTGCAGCTCTGAGGCAGAGCTGGGAGATCCCACACAGGCACTGAGCTCACACGATGCAGAGCACTGTACATATGTAAATATTGCCATATTAAACTAGAACTGTTCAGGCAAACAAGCTGCTCTAGCACGTCTTCAGACTGTTGAAGGCTGAAGTATCATATGTCAAATTTCAACATATGTATGCTGCATTTGCTACCCAGGTATATTATCTTCCCCATTAAATTTAACAGGGGTTGATCTAAAATCTTCATCACATTAAGTTTTGAATCCACCTAACCACCTAAAGATTGCATCCCAGCTTAACCAGGAGTGATGGGGCTCTCACAGGCATTGCTGGGTGACATTTCCACGGTGCATGCAGAGCAGAAAGCCCAGTCAGCTGATATTCACAGTCAGCCTGATGTCAAATGCAGTGGCATCTCCAAACTCATAATGAGGGCACATCTAACATGTAATTTGTCACTAGGTTTAAGATTCCAGATGTACTTAGCAAGCCTTCCTCATGTGCCTGTCACATACAAAACAGAGCCAGAGTCTGACCTTATTCTAGCAGGATTTGATGGTTTTATTTTGAACACATCCATAAAAGATCATTAAAAAAATACTGCTTGTGGTTTTCACACTAACATATGCTTTTAATTAAATTGCATGCAGATAAGACACTCATGCTTGGTAGATAATCCTCTCTACCATATTGCTGCAGGAAAAGCTCCACTGTGCTTCCTGTTACTCCCCAGAAGAGTTAATGAAAATATTTCTGACATATGGGAGTGGTCAGAGTTCACTGTAACATGAGGATGCTCCAAAGATGAAAGCGGCTATTTCTGAAAATACTAATTTAACCTGATAGCAGTTTTAATAACAGCACAGTTTTCCCTCTTTCCCTTAACTTCTGCTGCATTATTGTCTCCCCATTGCACAAATAGGTTAATTTTTAAAATTACACTTCAGGATAGAAAATAAGGTTAAAGATCAGCTGTATCTTATGATATCTGTTTAATCACCAATAAAAGCTGGTAGAGTTTTACTAAGTAAGAAAGAAGAGAACTTCAGCAGCAATGCATAGGAAAGCCTAAACACGAAAGAAGAGGAAAGAAATCACAGTAAATTGGAAAAGTCACATACAGTTAACATGAAAACCTCACAGCATACCAATAAGCCAAATACAGCGCTGCCTTCTACACAATTAAACACAAAAACAGCTCAAAACCACTGCTTCCTATTTCTTTCATAGTCCTCACATTAGTACAACACTTTACTTTTCTCTTGGTTTTGTTCAGCTCCACAAAGAAAGTCCACTGGGAGAATAGGATATATGAAAAATCAAATAGATCACTTATGCCAGGCTGGATTCTCTCCCTGGTGGGACTGGTGGAAAAGCAGAGTTGCTCACTCAAGTCCTACTAGTGCCAAGTGGTGTAAAGAAAAAAAGATACTTCCCCCTTTCTGATTCACCCTGTGACAAGAAGTTAATGAGAAAGGACTACTTCAAGGAACTTTTTTTTCATTTTTCCATTTCAAACTTGCCAATTCTCTACGTCCACTACCCTTTCTTGCTACCTTACAGCTCCTATTTCTAGCTGCTTCTTCCCATCAGCTTTCTTTCAGTTATGGTTCAATTTACCCCAATATTTGGAACACAATTCATGGTACCATTTTTCATGCCTAAAAAGCTCAAATTAAGGTAGACTGCTGCTGTTGCCATTCAGATGTGCTGTGTACTCCCACTCTTCAGCCCAGCTCTGTGGATGTTCTGTAAATGTCAAACCACGTTTTCTTCCTGCCACCAGAATCTTTCAGCTGTTCTGTCCTTACCCTGTATTTATCACCTTTATGTTTTATGAAGCTCTTGAAAAGAAAAACCCACCCACAGCACTGTATGAATTCCCTTTTTCTTCCTCTTCTGCCTCCCACAGACTCCTTTCACTTTAATCATTAATACAGTTTCAAACTACTTATCTTGATGACAACCTTTAAGATATTCATCCATGGTCAAAAGCCAGAGAAAAACATTCCTACTTCTATACATACTAGTTGTCATTATTCATTCAGATACTCCGAATTCTTTCATCAAAACAAGCTTCTTCCTTTATCATCTGCCAACCCTAAGAAATTAAACCCCTTGGGAGCTCATCTGCTCTGTGAAATGCTGTCTTAAACGTGCCTTTATTCTGTCTTTCCACAAAAACGGAAAGAAAGTTTCAGGAGCTTTATCAGTGAAAAATCATGAACTCTTGCAACTGTTCTCAGACAGAGAGAAGGGGAAAAAAACAATCAGCTTAATTGCTAAAACATTGAAGATGCAACATATCAGCAGCTTTGTCTACAAGATTCTCTCAGTGCTTCTCAGCACACTTACATATAATATACATTTCCAGCTTCAGTCCTGGTATTTGATAGGATATAATCACCGTGGGCCTTGCTTTCACCTCACCAAGAGGTGCTCAGTTAGAAAATAACCTCACATTGCTACATGAGAAAAAGAAACAGAACCAAAAGACTGCAACAAACCCCAAAGCACGCAGTTTAAAATGCGTTTATCTTCAGAAGCAGAAACTTAATCTGAATTTCAAGGGTGGCAGAGATAATTATCTTAAGAAAACACATGCTTCTATTATTAAATATAACCACAGGATCTCTCAGCAGCATCACCTGAGTGATGTATATACAGACAGGAGCAGAGTAAAAAAACTCAAGCAAATACCAAGAGATTCATTAAGCAGGTATGGATTTCATTCCTGTGAACAGTCACAAGGTGAAGAATTGCACCAAAAGGAGCAGACACAAGGCTTGTATCAGTTTTACTGGCTGGTGACAACCTTTGGATTCACTCAACAGTCAGGCTGGAACTAGGCTAGACTCCAGAGGGCAAAAGTCACACCATGTAACTTGTCTAAACCAGAATTTAAAATATAAACAACTGACCAAGGACAATTAAGTCCTCTATTTTCCTTAAAATTTAAAACAACACTTCCATACTTTTCAGCCTTGTCCCACAAAACCTAGAAATTACACGAGGACTAATTGGTGAAGCAGCAGTACTGAGCTCAAAACCAAGCATCCATAAAATAACAGTAGAAAATTACCTTTAGAAGACAAAGAGAGGCTCCTTCCACCCCAGAAGTCCAGAAGACTGACCAGCATAGCCCTGCTCTTGCTGGTTCTTTTATAATTTGGGTGTGATTATTAAACTCTTTCAGGTGAGGGACCAGGGGAAGGTTTGGCTCGTTGGCAGCAGCTGTAGATAGTGAACTTTAGATTAAATGGAAGGCACAGCTGACCTGCAGTGCCCAGTCAGGGGAGCCCAGCAAGAAAGGAGTGAACAGGGTAAATGGTCGTGTGCATTTGGGAAGGGGAGATGGGACTTCTCACAGGGGCAGTTCTATGACCTGAGACACACCAGGGGTTACAGTTCCCCCTCCCTCCATCAGGAAACGCGTTGCTTTGTTGAATTTTAGTTATTTTATCTGCATAAAGGCAGGAAGGTGTTACTGCAACATTGGGGTGACTGCCTCTGGACTACAAGAGCTGGATAACCATCAGCTTATCTTCACATTTTTCTGTTAAGGAAATTTGTTACAGTCAGCTCCCCAGTTTTTGCTTCACCTTCTGTTCCAGATGAAAATTTGTATTTGTTGCTCTCAGACCACTCACAGTGCATAAGAGCCCTGACTCCACGTGTCAGCAATGAATTTTTGATGCAGCTGCTCAGAGCTGCTTTTGCCCTTGGCTCTCAGGAGGTAGCAGTGGTGAGATGTCCGAGGGCAGCGAGGGCCATGAGTGCCCAGCTGAGCTGCCTTCAGCCTCTGCAGCTGCAGGAGCTTCAGCTCTGCATCAGCACAGCAGCCTCTCCTGAGCTGGAGATCACACAGAAGCCAAGTGACATTGCAGCTTTGCTTAGAACTGGTGAGTGCTGGACACAGCCTGTCCTTGAGGCTGTGCAAGCTTGGAGCTTAGAGAAAACCCATTTTAGTGAGACAGAGAGGGTGCTCTTGACAGCAATGATAGACAGTTAACAATGTCAGCACTGAAGGCTAATGCGCAACCATAAAAATGAGAAGCAGAGTTTCATAGCTGCAGCTATTGTCTAACCACCAAATTTAATTTTTTTCTTTTCTTCCAATACCTATCTGTATAATTATACATCTAATCTTGCCACTATGGATTATTTATAAAGTGAGTTTTTCCCTGATTTTCTGTGGGACACGCTAGCAGCCAATTGCTAATTTAAGAACAGAGGCTCAGCCTATGGGAAACGTGGAAAATTTTGCCCCAAGTACAAAAGTAGATGTTATTATTTCTTTTATTTTAGAATAACTCCACCAGCCCTAATGTCTTTCTCCATTTATGTTGAAGTTACATTTGATCCTTTTACTTCTCAGGAAGTTTAAAAAAGATAATGTATATTCCAGCTTGTGGACAGTGATAGCACTCATTCAACCTCGTAATACACCCTGAGGTGTCAAAAATATTTGCACATGTGTTTCATTAATAGATAAATTAGGGTCTAACTTACAAAGAGAGTGAGACTAGCAGAGGCAGGGTAAGAACACTAAACCCATTCCTTGCTGTAATGGAAAACCTGCAAACTGTGGCTTTTTTATATTGACTGAATGGCACCTTCTTAAAAGACATTACTGAATCTCCATATTAAGAGAGATCTTGTGCTCTTCCCTTTTTTCAATGCTGCCTTGTCCAGTGTCGAGCTTTTTTTTTTTTTTTCTTTTTTTTTTTTTTTCCATGCATTTCTCTCTTACTTCTAAAAGGAAAAAGGAGTGATTTTCTTACCGACTCTGTCAGCTGAAATGCTGAATGGGAAACCATTTTTCCTCAGCAGTGTGCTCATTTAAATGTCTGCCCATAGGTTTATTTCATAAACTACATGGTAAATGAGCTGAAAACACATTTTTCTAACTCCTTCCACTTTCTGCTGAGTAAGATGACCCAAAATCTAAACCTGAGGATGTTTATTCAGCACCAAAGTCCTCTATCAAATGCTTTTTCTTCTTCTTAAGTAGTCCAAGTGCTGAAATAATGCTCAGTCTCAAATTAGCAGACCTGGTTATATCCACACGAGGTTGTACTCTGCTTGCAGAAATGAACAATTCCCTGCTTCCAAAGCACTAATTATAACAGCACCTGGCAGCATCACTGGAGACAGGGGCCTGTCAGCATTTTCTCCAGACTCTCTTATGTAGACATTTATAGCTCAGTCATTTATATTTCCTTCAGCTTAAAACTTTATGGAGAATTTTTAGTGGCACTTTTGTCAGGTATATTTTGTATGGCCAAATTCATTTATTCAGCCCGTGAAATACTGGTTTTGATAAAATTGCAGAGGTGGACTGCAGCTGGTTATTTTCCCTGGAGTGTCTTTAAAGAATAAGAATTGATAATGAATTTTTCAGAAAAAGAACCGGCTTTATGTGTGTACACTTCCCAAATGTATTTTTGAAGCTTTGAGGGGTGTGAAGATCTAGGAGTAACATGTGGCTCAAAATGACTGGATCATATTTAAAAATACATTTTTATAAGTACATATCACTATCAAACATTATTATAAAAAAAGCACAAGCACACCAACTCCACAACCTGATTATACACTTTTTTATTTGCTATTTGCTAAATATTTTATTTGCTATTTGTCTTTTTTCCAGAATAATTACCTAAGACATAGTTCCTGACTTTGTAGCCTGAGTTTCTTGCCTGGAGATAATGTGCTTTTACCAAGAGGGCAGGACCTCCAGGCTCTCTGCTCACACCTCACTGACAGCACAAACACAGGGAGGGAGATCTGTGATGTGTCTCCACTGATTTGGGTTGCTCAGGAAAGCAGGCACTAGCGCATGGTAATTATCAGCTACACCTAGCTCACATGACATTATATTCCCAAACCATTTCCTTAACCATGATATTCGCTTCTTAATGAGCCATTAGAAAAGTAAATGAAAACCTCCAGGTGCGAGTGCTAAATGAAAATGTTTAATAGAAAAAGATATATAACAAGAAATGATCGTCTAGTAATAGCGTTGAGAGAATTAGGTGGTGGAAATGCTTTAAAATCTCAGCCAAGGTAAAGTGACATTTCCTTTGGCAAGCTGAGCCAGAAGGATGTGCACTCCAGAACCCATCTGAATGGTGGGCAGAGCTGGCCAAGAAAAGGCAAGGAGCAAGGACACAGCCCTGCACCCCCAGCAGGACAGACCTCCACGGGCAGGAGAGCTGGCAGCTCCTGCGTCCTCCCCTCCCATCAGTGCTGACCACAAGGAACCCACCCGTGCTGGGGTCACAGAAGAGAGCAGAGACTTTAAGTGCAAACCTCTGAGAAATGCCAGGCAACGTCTCCATACAGATGCTGTGTGAAAGGTGTTCAGGTGTATATTTATAGATATGTAATATATATTTGCTTATTTTTATGAGCATTCCTGGCTAGAGACTTACCGCCTCAGCTGCTACATAAATCAGATGAGAAGTGCAATGAATTCATGGTCCAGTGTATACTTGTGATATGTCAGCACACACCAGGACCCAAACACATCTCCATATGTATCTGTAGGACATGGAAAGCAAAGCAGATGCATTCCAGACAGCCAGCAGCTCTTGCTGTTCCTTTCAGGAGTGGGCTGAGCACAAAAACTCAATCCATGGAGGAAAACAGATATATTTCCTGGTGCAGGAGGTAAAAAAAAAACAAAACAACCAAACAAAACAGAAGAAAGATATTTTAGAACATTTCCAAGTAAATTCTAGGCAGTTTCTCTAAACTGAGTTTATTCAAGTTTTCCCTCATTAGAAATCAGTTACTCTGTGTGCTCCTGAGAGCCCACTGCAGATCTACTGTGAGGCAACTCAGGCTGTAATGAATTCTGCTTTGAACTTGGACATCCCCAGTTTGGGCTCCAAGAGGATGGTGATTGCATATCAAAGCATATAAATAAGACTGTGTGACTAATGAAGCCAGCCTTGTTGACCAGATGGCAAGGAATGATTGGAAGATTTGAGAAAATTCCACAGGCAATAATTTGTTCACATAAGTGATCTGACAAACACTTATGAATAAGGAATGAAGTAATAAAAGTCACATTTTTCTTATGGATATTTTGTGGAGCTGGAAAAAGAGGCTAAATTATTTCAATAAATGATTTTTTTTAGGAACAGTTTGACCAGATGCAGATGTAATAAATAAGGTGATATATGACCCCATTGGGTGGCCATTAAAACAGCTAGTGGAGACTAAATAACATGTGCTCACTAGTGAGGTAGGGATCATATGAGAAAAAACTTCACAAAAAAATGGTGCTTATAGTTGGGAAAAAGTAATTTGTTACATTTAGGTTGAAATAATGGTTTAGTAGCAAGCTACATACGGAATAAAATGTCTTTAAGTATATTAATTTTCCCTTTCTGGTCATTACCTGCTCTAATACTTACATTTCAAAAGAAAAGTATAGGAAGAAGCCCTCTAAAATTAATTCTTATCAAACTAAAATCATCCCAAAGACTAGAAAACTGCAATGCTGTGACTGGAATAAGAGTTAGGGACTTTAGACTGATTTACCCCCTGTACCAACCTGTTGTGTCTTTGAGACTATTTAACATAAATACGTGATGAAATCTAAACAGAAACAGTTAGTTAAAAGGAACTGGAGGTTTCTGACATGACTCGGCCCATGTTAGCAAAACAGAAGTTTACGGTCAGAATTCACCTGGAATCCTTCTGAAGATGGCTTTCAGGAGAAACCTGCAGCTTTAACACCTGCAGTTAGCACAAAGACATGTGGCTGTTCCCCCAAGCATTCCTTATCATCCTTTCTTTGAGCAACACAAAACAAATTGTACAGCTAAACAAGCTGATAGCAGTGACAGAAATGTCCTGGCTTTGCTCAGGGATGCTGAAATCCCCTGAAGAACTTTTTGTTGACAAGCCTGCTCTACCTCAGGGGCATAATTCCACAGCAGAACGTTTGTCTGGCAAAAAGGTTCTTTACCTGCATCTGTGATGGCTTAGAGGAAGAGACAGTTGTCTGATATATTTTTCAAATGTTTACTAAGCCACCATTTCTTTCTCCCCATCTTTCTAACAAACAGGACCCTGTCAGCAGCTAGGCAATAACGAATGGCTCTGGGTGAAAAACAAACCTCTCTAAAAAGTGGTCCACTGAAGAAAGAGTTCTTTTTCCTAGGCACTGCTGCGTGGTCAGCCTGGTTAAACAAGTGCCCTCTCTGGATCATACACTGGGCATTCTTTTATAAATAGCATACCTCATCAAAACAGGTCAGCTTTAAATCTTTGGTATTGTTTTAGTTGATTTTTAATTTGAAATGGTGGGAGTTTGTTCCATCCCTGTGTAACTGTGGTGTCCCTCCTAGTCTCCCTCACCTTGGACATCTACTCCTGTTATTTGCAAATATTATGGCATCATTAGTAGGTTTTATATTGCTGTGCTGCTTTCTTTCTCTCTCCTGACTAGATCAGGATATATGCAGAACAGTTAAATTTTCCATTTTATGGATAAAAATCACCAAGGATTTTTTTCTAGACTACTTACTTACTGTAAGTGTGTTTTGTTTTTTTTTAAACATTTTAATTTTCTGCGTTATGCCCTAATAACTTTTAAACTACTTGGATAATTCCAGAAAAAATTGGCAAAGAAAGAGCATTTTCAAGCATATCAAATTGTGATTAGTCTAATGAAAATAGAGTAGCCAGAACCTATTAGTACTTTTACTGAGGGTGAGTGAATTAATTCAAGTTGGAGAGAGATTCTGAAAGCCTTGTGTCTTCAGAGAAAAAAATACAACACAAATCCAAGGGAAATGAGACTATTCACTGAGTTACACATTTTTCTCATTATAGACAACATTGTTAGACACTGTTATTTTTCATTCAATTAATGTGTCACACAGTAATACTTACCTACCAAGGACATAAAAATGCTTCAGAAGGCAAAAAGGAGATTTTTTTTAATCTTGCAGACACTACAACCTCCAGCCACTGGACAAGAATATTTAGTTGCCTGTGTAGGAAATCCTTGATTCAGCTGCCTACAAACTACAAATTTGGTTATTAGCATGCTATTAGTAAGCATCTCCTGAGGAACAGTTAAAAGCTGCTGAGTTACATGTTCAGTATTGCCTTGGATCTTACTTTCTCTTTTTATATTCTTTATGTTTTAGACTGCTGGATGGTAAGGCAGCGCTTTCTTGACAATTAGCTGGGGTTTGAATGGCCAAGAACTGCCTAATTGGTATTGAGCTGTGAGCAAACGACACCATTAAAAACATACAACTGTTTTTCTGTATAAGTGCTTGTAGTTTCAGTGCTATGGAACGCCTGGGAAGCTAGAGATTGGTAAAATATATGGCTGGTATAACAAGAAGCTGAAACCATTCCTTTTTTTATTTCCTTCTCATTTGAGAGGAGCTGTGAATGAAATTCTTCAAGGCTAATGGCAGTGACTTTAAATTTTGAACACCCTGATTCACACTTGGCTTGGTTTAATCATGTGTTATTTATCTAATAACTTCATCAAGAGCATAAAAATGTGTGCACAAACACTACACTGATGCACTTCTGATTTCTATCTTTCAAACCCATATAGATGTGCTTCTCAGGAGGCAGGTATGTTTGTTTTTGAATTTTCCTTGTGTGGCACATGCAGTATGTGCTTTGAAAGCACGTGGTAATTTTCTGCCTCAGGAGCTCATGACTCATGGAAAGAGTTACATGCTAAAGAAGCTGGTGCTGCATGTTTGAGTAGGAACTTGGACTTTGGCAGGTGGGAAGAGAAAGGCTGTTTCAGGTGTTTGAGAATGCCCGAAGGAAGTTGCTACATCAAGTGCAGGGCACTTGAAGAAAGCAATTTTAAAAAGTGATCTGGGAAATAAAATGAAAATTTGGAATAAAAGACAGTAGAAATTAGGATGGGAAGAAGTTCACTAGGATTTTGAGAACAAGTGTCAAAGATGTTTGTCAGGAAAACCCCTGATACCAAGTCTTGAACTTTCTGCTTATTCACAGAAATGGATTCCTTTATTATGAAACTTTCTGCTAAATTTAAAAGGGAGCCTGATGCACCTTGACAGATACAGAGGATTTCAGTTTCATTTAAAAGGTCTCAACTTAGAAAGAAGAGTAAAACCAAGCCAGGGGAGAAAGCTGCAGGTGAACATTATGTTTGATCTGTGTTAACCAAAGAACATCTCTGAAATCTGCATTATTTTCTTACTGTTGCTTTTAACTAGGATCCAGTTTACCAAATCAAGAGTAGTTACCTATTTGCAGGGATGCTAAGAAGTGGAAAGGGAAGGAATAAAGACTTGGAGCAATGATTCCTTCACTGATGTATTTTACTTGCCATCATTGCTTCTACTCCCTATTTTAATTTTCTGTTACACCTATTTAGCTGACTTTGCCACCTACAGAAAGAGACACTAATTTTATGAGTGTTTCCAAACAAAGTCTGTGAGGTGTCTGCACAGTTCTGCAGGAAGCTCTAGTGGCAGATGCAAGGACACAGCTGCAGGATGGAGCACACAACTCAGCTTGTTACCCACTCGTTATTTCCTAATTTGTGCACACATAAAGCACAGGCTTTAATTCTACCTCTACTGAAACCCTTGAAAGTCAGTAAAAGTAATCAAAAATGTTTGTGGGGTAGAACATTGCCTAGGCACAACTTTTTAAGCAGATGTACTGAACACCATTAGGGCTGTGCTATGATGAGCTGCAAACATCTCAACTTTTCAAAATAAAAACATCATGGCTAATGTTATGCAAATTACAACAATGCTGAGTAACTTTCAGGACCATCAAGGGCTTCTGCTTGGAAATGGAAACATCTGTGAAACTAAATTGACAGAACTGGGTTGTTTTTTTTGGTTTTTTTTTTTTTTTTTTTTTTTAAGAAAACAGATTTGTTCCACTTGCATTAGAAGGTAGCAAAAAAAAACCCTAACAAAAAACCCAAACAAACAACAAATAGACCCCCCCCCCAAAACTAAGAAAGCAACTAATCCATGAATCCCATGGCACCCCACCACACAGAGCTCAGCTTGCCCTGGACTCCAATTTCTTGAGTAAGACATCCTGAAAGTTTACAAAGGTACAGGGCTTTGGCTGCTCTGATGCACTTACAGTGCAGGACTTCCATGGCATCAGCTCGTGTGTCTGTCTCTTCTGAGCTGGGTCATTCAGAGGAGTTTTCTTCACAGGGGTTCCTCCTTCATTCAGGGGGCTCAGCCACTGATGGAAGCTGTGTCAAACACAAGGTCGAGCATTTTAAAGAATTTTTAAGGGGAGTTTGGAAATATATCAAAAAGAGATTTTTATGCCACACAAGTGTATTTTATTTTCGCATCTAGTCTCTGATGATGTGAAAAAGGGAAGAGACAGATATTGAAGACAGACATATTTTTAAACTTGGAATAATTCAAGCTGTCCTCTGTATTCTGTGGCTCAGATCAGTTCTTGTTTTATCTTCCTGTATATTTTAATCTCAAACTGACTTCCATCTACATTTTGTTGTGCTGTGCTTTTTTTATTGGCATATTGTTAGCAAATGGAGAAAGGATAAAAAAAATCTCCACCAAAGACTTAAACATAATTCTGATTTTAGTATCCATTCCACAGAATAATTCCCCCTGATGCAGAGGCCATGATAAAAAGGGAAATCTTTACAATATTTTTGGCTGGGAGCTGTTTTTGACGTTGAGAAATACAGCTCATATGTTCTATTTTCTTTATTGGCTGAAGATGTGCTTTGTGCTGATGAGGTTTGGGAATCATAATTTCATGCTCTGTCTCAAAGCAAGAGGCTGAATTCAGTCTATTTTGTGCCTGTTTATCTGTCAGTGCCATTAGAAACTTAATCCTGACACCACAGTGTGTTTTGTGAGTTGAGGAGATGCTCAGAAATGAGGGCTCCCTCAGGGCACTGCTCCACCTGGGGACACCTCCCCAGAACAATACCCACCTCCCTAAAATCTTTCTTTGTTCTTCTGTCATCACGGTGATGTGCAGTGAAAACGAAATGTAGCAGAGGAAACACAGAACCTTTCCAGAGCATCTTTTTACTGACGCCTGAGTGAGTGCTGGTGCAGCTGTGTGCCTGCACGTGAATCCTCAGTGAGAACTTTGCTCCAAGTTCACAGAGGTGGACATGCAGAAACCTGAGCTGAACGCTCAGAATGTGTGGGAGACAGTTATGAGGTCCCTTACAGGGCAATGACATATCTTTTCCTGTTTTCCCCCATATTATCTTGGTGGTGACAACCTACACTTGACTTGTTTTGTACAATATTGCTCTCCAACACATAAACATGCACACACACATCTCCTGCAGAATCTTCTGTTGAAATTTCCATGAACTAAATGACACTAGACCTGACAATGGTTCTTTCTTCCTAGATATTTGAAAGAACAGTGGAATACTACAGTTTAAAGAGCTGCCACTGCTGCAAGAAACTACTCAGAGACAGACTGATCTCACTCCCTACACATCTCACATTCTACCTCACCCAATAATTTTTAAAATATTCTGTGAAAAGCTAAGACTCAGAGCAGCTTTAATAATTTTAACAGGGAAGGTGAAGCAAGGAAAAAAAATAAATTATCCCTTCATGTTTAGCTGCACTGAACATTATGTTTGCAGTGTGCACTTGCATTCTATACAAAGGAAAACTACATGAAATACAGAAAGGGGAAAATATGAAAATGGCTCTGAGAGGCTTTACTCTTGTAAAACCCTTGAGAGGCCACTAATGGTAAAACTTGAAAAAACAGAGCTGAGCGTGGCCAGAATCTAGCAAAGCAAATCAGTTTATGCATAACGTTTCCAAAACATTGAAGAATGCAAACCCTACATATCCAGAATGAAAATCCCATCGTGAAATCACCACACATTTCATATATGGTAGCAGATAAGTAACCGTAATCAGTCACAAACAGGGCACTGAGCATGGTTGTGCTGTGTGGTGAGATTTCTTCTTCTGTTGCCAAGACAACTCAAGAGATGCTAATGGTGTAAGTTTATTTGGCAGCACTGCTCTATACACCAATGTGGATATTAATGAGGGGCCTTCAGGCATTCATAAAACATTTTAATTTTTTATTTTTGCCATTTTTTAAAGCAGGCATAATATACACACAGGTATAAAATGAACACTGCCGTCCATGGAAAATTAATAGTGCTCTAAAAAAAAAGAAAATAATGGTAATAAAAGTAAGTGTATAGATCAAGTGAAGGATGGATTCTGGAGCAGGGTGTCCCAGGAAGGCAAGAAGCAGCTGGGCAGTGTGGGTCAGGCACCTGGGAGAGTCCTTCCCTGAGCACTTGGCCAGTCTGGTGTGTCCCGGGCTGTCTCAGACTGGGGCACTTTGGGAGGGCTGGGGGCAGCCCCAGGGGCCTTGTGCCCAACGGCCCTTGGTGACACGGGGTTACATAAGTGCTGGCGGTGACGTGGCCACGCCAGAGTGCTCGGTGCTCGCGACGGGAGAGGACGGAGAGAGCGGAGCTGTGAGGAGTCCCCCCACAGCCAGCTCCTTCGTGCCTGACCCGGAGCTCTTCCGAAGCGCTACTCGTGCGGCTGGCCTCGCGGCCAGACTGCGCCACTCGGTGACTGAGCTTTCCCGAGGCACCTCCCATCCCTGCGGCCTGTGCCCTCGTGGCCAGGCCGCGGCACTCGGTGACCTCCACCTTTCACGAGGAGTCTCCTGTCATTGCGGCAGGAGCCCTCGAGACCCAAGAGCAGGACTTGCTGTCCTGGTCCCCTCCTGAGGCTTCTGTGTCGCAGGCGCCCTCAAGGAGCGACTGCGGCCCTCGCTGACTCGGACCTTTCCGAGGCATCTGTCTCCACCAAGGTGCCCTCGAGGTCAGAGAGCGGGATGGCGGGCAGACTGCGCAGCCTCTTTAACACGCTTCGGGGGAAAAACAGGAAAGGCCCTGCAGCTGCCCCAGCACAGCAGCCCCAGGAGCCGGAGCACCTGCAGCCACTGCAGGATGGTGAGTGGAGCACCTGCAGCCAGCTGGGCCCCAGCCCAGCCCAGCCCAGCCCCTGCGGTCACGCCCATGGACAGGACGGAACAGGGGCCGGGGCTGCTCCCCCGGCAGCCGTGCTCTGTCCCCTTGGCACGCCGGGGCTGTCCCTGCCCGGGGAGCGCAGGGCTGGGCTGCGTTCTCCGGCCTCTCCCGCAGCCCCTCAGCTCTGGCTGTGCTCGGTCTGTGTCAGATGCAGGCAAGGACCGGCCACAGGAGCAGGACACCGGCCGCGGCCGCCTCCACAGAGCCGTGCAGGTACCTGCGGCCATCCCCACCTGGGCGGGGCCGGCTGTCGCTGCTCGGCCCAGCACCGCGCTCGGAGCACACCACGGAGCGTGCCTCCCTTCCCGCCCTTCCTTCTGCTGCAGGTGCTGCGGAGGTTGCTGCGCATTCGCCGTAGAAAGACCAGGGCCGCAGCAACCGAGGGCACGGCCGGGCCCGACTCCAGGCTGAGCGAGCTGCAGGCAGAGCCCGGTGCCAGCGCAGCGTCCCCTGCACGCGCAGCAAAATTGCCAGGGCAGCGGCCGAGGGCAGGGCGGAGGCCGGCAGGGCCCGGACTGAGAGCGTGGCCACCCCTATCGCCCTCACACAGGCCATCTCAAAAGACTGGCCCCAGGCCCACTCGGACTGCCGTTTCTGCTCCCCCTCTGGAGCTTTTCCAGCAGGTAAGCGCTGGCAGCGTGGGGCTGAGCAACGCAGCCCCTTGGGCTTGCTGGCATTCGGCAGCTGAGGCAGCTGCTCCCGGCTCTCGTGCCTCCCGCTTCAGCTGCCCAAGTGCCCCGGCACAGCCTCTGCCCTCTGGGCCCTGAGGAAGTGGGGTCGGCTGCAGAGCCAGGGCGCTGTAGCCCTCCAGGGCTTCACAGCACAGCCTTGTGTTGCACGCAGAGCGGAGGAATATGCAGCCTCTGTCATCACCTGGTGGAGCAGCTGGCTGACCCAGATGGAGAGATGGTCGCTATGACCCTCTCTGTGCTCGCCCGTATGGTCCAGGGAAAGGATCTCAAGATACCCAGCGCCACCGCCCTGAAGCTGGCTGAGCCACTCCTGTGGCACTTTGACAACGTAAGGCTCTGTGCCCACGGGCACTGTACCCGGGCAGTTGTGGGCCTTTCCCCCCCTGGGCCTGGAGCAGTCGGTGCTGAGGCCTTCTCCTTTCCTCCAGGACAACAGCCACGTGCAGCTGCTCTCTATCCAGCTGTTCTGCAAGGTGATGGAGCTGGTCGTGGAAGAGGGGAGAAAGGGTCTCACAGGAACGGTGAGCCAGAGCCTGTTCCCACTCTTCTTGCGCTGGCACGACAAGAACCGGCGCGTGGCCGAGGTGAGCTTTTGTGTCCTGCTGCTGCACCCCTGGCGGCTCGCTGGCTCCAGCCCCGCCCTGGCCCTGGCCCTAGCCCTGACCCAGGGACGCGGGTGCCGTGCCCCGGGCTCTGGTGCCACCTGCGGCCCTCTGCTGCTCGCCAGGCCTCTTGTGAAGCCCTGCTGTGTGCGGCACGCTTCCTGAGGAGGAGGGATCTCGAGGAGCCGCTGAGCGAGAAGCGGCGCATGAAGTTCGCCGAGCGCCTGGTAAGGCCAGCCTGGTGGAAAAGCTCCCCGTCCCCGGAGCTCAGTGTGCAGGGCTGGCGGCTGTGCCCCTGCCCGGCGCCACACCCGGGGCAGCCACACACAGGGGCTGCTCCCTTCTGGTGGCCGGGCTCCTCCTGCCCTCGGGGCTGGGCGCAGGGAGCGCCCGGCCGAGGGGCAGAGCCCGCGCTAAGCCTTCACTCCTGGCGCTCTGCAGCTGCTGGACGACGAGAGCCGAGCGGCCGAGCACCTGCGCTGGGCCCTGCCGAGCCTGCGGAGCCCTCAGGAGCGCCTGCGACGGGCGGCCGTCCGGTTCATCGGTGAGCGCCAGCCCGGCGTCCCTCCCCGCCTCCTGTCCCCGCTGCTGCCCCGACAGCGGGAGCCGGGCCCGGCGCGGTGCAGCCCGCCTGCCCTCCCGCAGCCGAGCCCTCGGGCGGCAGGGTGCGGCCGAGCCCTGCCGGGGGACGCGGCCGTGCGGCCGCGGGGCTGGCGGCGCCCGTGGGGGGCAGCTGTGCCGCCGAGGCCGCCACGGGCTCTGTGTTGCCAGGGGTCGCCGGAATGCTCGTGATCGGGCACAAGGAAGAGCTCCGGGTCCTCACTGAGGGTGAGTCAGGGAAGCCGCCATCGTGGCCGTGGGGGTCGCCGGGGGCAGCTGCGAATGCCAGGCCGAGCACGGAGAGCTTTCAGGGGCACGGGGGGATCCGTGGGCAGCGCCTTCCGGCCCGTGCCCTTGGCTCCCGCTCCCTCGTGGCCGTGGCAGGAGCTGGGTGGGTGGCCCTGGCAGGAAGGTTTCCTTGGATTCCTGTAATCCGGCCTGCGGCTCTGTTCTCTCTCTTCCAGCCCTTGAAGCCCTGAGGGAAGACGAGAGCCCCTCCTTCATAAGCCGCTTTATCCAGCTGGAGTTCAGCACAAGATCTGCTGAACTTCACCGGCTGGATCAGTACAAGCAGTGTACTTCGGCGACCCCCGGTTCCCACTGAAGACGGGACCAGCTGGAGCTGCAGGCACAGCTCTTGCTGGTCACAGCTCAGGAGCAAGCTTCAGGAGCTCCTGCCATCTCCCTCCCTGCTGGCAGCTCCTTCCCCTCCATTCCTCGGACCCTGCCCATCCCCTTTCTTGCCTCCCAGCTCACCCCTTTTCTTCGCTTTGCATTAATAAAGTTTGGTTTGTTGACTTTACCCCCGTCTCAGTGGATCTGAAGCGGTGCCAGACCCGAGCCCTGGACACACAGGGCCCTGCTGTGCTCTGTGCACGGACAGAGGGGAACAAAGGCAGCTCAGGCTGCAGAGTCCCTGTCCTGCAGGTCCCCTTGCACAACACCGTGCAGTTCCAGGTCGTGCTGAGCACGCTGAAGGGGACAGGGGGCCTGGCTTTGAGAAGAGCCAGCTTGAGTGTGCTCTGAGCCCAGCCTCGAGGGGTTCCCTGGCAAGCATCCACGGAGGGCAAAGAAGCTTGCAATGCTGGAACTTTTCACAAAGAGACACGTGGAAACAGGCTGAGCTTTAGGAAATACATTCTAGTAAAGAGATTATGTCGCTTAGGGAAAGAACATGTCCTACGTGTACTGACTAGAGCAGTGCACTAGAGCACTTCCTTGCTTTAGATATAGTGAGAGGTGAAATATATGGTCGGGTCTTAATATAAAATCAGATGTGACGCTTGTTTTTATTCTGAAAGGCAATTTTCAGGAGATGAAGATCTACAAATACATTAGAGAATCCATGTTCTATCTGTAGTTTTAAAACAACCTCTCCACTGCTGATACATGCTATGTATGGTTGGAAATAGCTGAAGTGGAACAGCTCTGTCCACACATCCTTTTTACTGTTACAGGTGAGTGTGTTTTTGCAGTAGCTGAGAAAGCCAGGGCATTTTCTGTCACTGAACCAAACTTCTCTACCTCCTTCTGTACCTACTGCCTAAGAATGTGAGGAAAAATTTATAAATAAAACCCTGTGCTAAGCAAAGTAATCTCCAACTGATGCTGAAAGTGTCTGAGATGCTGCAAAGCTACAGAAAAAGAAACATGGTAATTTAAAAAAAGCTATACAAGGAGTATGGAGTGATTCAGAAGTTCTTGTTAATCAAAGGTCTCACTCTTGTGAATAGATGACTTTCATTAATTTCTTTCCTGCCTGAATTTAAAATGAATGAGTCAGCCTATTAAGATCAAACAAGGGAAAGGAGGTAGTGTATGCTCAACTTTCTCTGCTCTCTATGAAGTTGTTATTCCCGTGCAGAGAATAAAATCTTCACAAAACCTACTTGAGATGCACACCATTAGACAACATTACATTTTGAATTAGTAGACAATATTCTATTATTAGACAACACTGTGGTTTTAATTTGTATTTTACTTTTTATTTAAAATTTTAGCAGGAATAGTTTGAGGAACTGAATAAATGAAATTTTAACTCATTCCTAAAATCTATTGTCTTGAATAAATGGAGAAGATATTTTGAAAGGGTGTATTTGGGTTCCCTAAAACTTCTCTGTTAATGAAAATTTCAGTGGCTTTCAGTAGAGCCTATCCACACAACAGAGTCAAACAGTTGCAGTACCTGCTTTTTCCCCATTTATGGAAATAGATGCCTGGGGACAGCTTCTGTCAAGAGAAATAAACCTCACCAGCCAGATAAAAGTGGGCAAGCAGGAAGCACATTAAAAGCAGCATCTTGCACTGTGAAAGGAGAGTGATAAGAGCTGATCCTCGCTTTCCATGGCAGATGATGTGGCTGTAAACGAGCATTTGGTTAATGGCACCTTATCTCATCTCCAGAGAACCTGTCTGGACAATATGATTGCAGGGGCTTTTGGGTGGGGTTTTTTTCTTTCTTCCTTTTTTTTTTTTTTCCTTTCCCCCCTTTGTAGCAGCGTTATTTTCTGTTTTAAAGGAAAACGAAAGTTTTCTGCATTGGCAGAACTTGGACTGCTCTTAAGAAGGCTGGCATCGTTTCATTTAGGCAGTGTTTTCATTTGTGAGGGCTTGCATGTGTACGAGGTCTTGCTCCTCCAGGTGAACTCCACCAGCCTGGATGGGTACCTGCTGCTGCCTGAAGCCTCACTGGCTGCTGGCACCCTGCTCTGGGAATTCAGGGCTGCTCAGCATCGCTCCCCTCAGCTTGGAGGCAGACCACAGCAAAGATTTCTGAACAGCCAGCAGTGTTTAAATGGGAAGAAAATCTCACACCACTCTGCACGTGGACAACGAGCTGCCTGTGTCCTGGTCAGTCACGGAGCCATTTCTAACTTGGCACCTTTTGAACACAGAGCTGTGGAAATGACACACTAGAGAAATGGCACACACAGCCTTTGGGTGCCACTGCCAATGTTCAGAGGAACTTGCTGCCTCTTGTACTCTGAGCGAGGCAGTGCCTCCTGCTCCCCCACTGCAGGAGCCCCACCAAGAGCCTGCTGCTTCAGCTCAGCAGGACACTGTCACTGCACTTTATTCGGCAGTTTCTGAGTGATTGGATTCATAGCCCCACTGAAGTCTTCTTGGAAAACAAGATCTCATTTTATAGCACATAATATAGCTAAGAAACGGGCTGTTGGGAATTCATTAACGTTGTAAACTAAAGGGGTTTCAAATGTTGTGAGCAGGACCACATGATGTATTTCAAAACCACGTCTGGCTTAAGTTTTCCTGCGTTTTCCTCTTTGTCCTTTGGAAAAAGCTCCTGATGTCTAGGCAATGATCAGTGAAGTCAGATAACCAACAGCAACCTTCTCTATTGCTGAAAGGAACCAGAGATAGATTACATATGACTAGTCAGGGTGTCTGGCTTTTAAACTGGTACCAACAAGAATTATTCTTATCCCTTTGGAGGGATAGATAACATCACAGCTGAGATTTTTAAATCTATCCCCTGCTCATCCCTCACTGCAATTTGTGCTGCTCTGGTTTTCTGTCTAGACCCTTCTGAGCAGAGTCCAGCTCACTGAGCATTAGTCAGTTAATGTCATCCCTGTCTCTCTGGACTGTGTTTTACCTTGAAATGCATGTGAAAAAATAGACAGTGTGAGCTAAACTATAGTTATCAAGGCTGACAAAGCAAGAGGACATTCTCTTGAAGGAAGACACGGGAATTTAGCATGCAGATGACAGACAGAAGATATATTAAATTCCCAGGGTTGTGTGGCCGGTGATGTCTCTCTTTTTCTGACAGATCCCCATTTGTTATTTTGCTTCTTGCCCTTTTGACAGTAATTTGCTTCTTCATTTTGGTCATTCTCAGGCCTCCTGATGACAGGCACATGAGAAGAGGAGTGCAGAATATTTTTCTTAGCCTTTCTGGACACTTGGGCACTTTTCAAGGAGAAAAGAGTAATGAGGATTCAGTTGTTGGTTTTATTCCCCCTCTGAAAGTGCTGCTGAGTACCATGAGGAGGAAAAGCAAGAGCCTTGTTTTGATTTCACACGCTCACGTGTGCGCGTGCAGGCACACACAAACCCTGACAGAAGCAAGAGAGTTATGCCTGCAGGGTTCAGGCTGAGCTGAAGAACAAACTGCTTTAATGAATATTTTGATCAATCTTGCCAACTTGATTTAGAGTGTGAGCACAGTCTGGGAATTTTTCTCATTAGTAGTGAACTTCATGTTGGAGGAACACGGAGTGGTGAGCTCATTAGTCTCAGCCTGCCCGTGTCTGAAGGCGTTCACGGTGACAGGATGACACAAGTGACGAGACACAGGGGCTCTGCTGCTGCATGGTGAAAATATCCCTTGCAGGGCGCCTCTGAAATATTAATTTTACTAACATAGTTCTTACAATCACTTACCAAGAATTAATAGAAGAGCGAGTTGAGTTGAAAGCATTTCCCTAAAAGGAAATCTGCTGGCTCCTTGGGCAAAGAGTGAAACCAACACTGGAACATCTGCCTTGGATGAGCAGCTTGTTTGCTTCAACAAAAGGAGCATGCAGCACATGTGTTCCACAGCAAACCACAGCTATTTCTCTTTACTGAGCAGAATACCCAAGATTGCCAGGCTGGCTTTGCCTCTAGCACACCTGTGCCAGCAAAACGCTGCACAGAACAAATGAATGAAAACAAAAGCAGCAGCAGGAGCACAGGTGAAAGAGTGATGCCATGATGGACCTCATCCTCCTCATCTTCATGCAGCCAGCCTCACCTTCCCTCGAGTGCAGCCAGAGCAGGACAGCAGCTCCAAGGAGTCCTGCAGGGGCCACGGCAGAATAACCTGCCAGCTGAAAACACTCCCTCCTAGCCCCTGAGCCAGTGGCTGCCCTATGGCCTGCAGCTCTGCGCTTTATGTGCCCTATAAAAGCACTTTATGCTCTCTGATGTAACGAGGTAACTTCTGATTGTACATTAAAATGTCCACTCTTTCTAAATCCTGCTACAGTCTTGACCCCAGTGATACCATATGGCAACAAGTTCCAAAGGTTAATTGTAAGTTTTGTAAGAATGTATTCAAACATTTTAAATCTGTTGCATTTAAGTACTTTTGAATACCCTCTTCTGTTGTAGGAAAATTTATATAGAAGTATAGATGCTCTACAGTATGCAGTTCTTACATATATCTCAGCATGTCCCTTCTGCTATGCTTGAAATAGCCCCAAACCTGCCATGAATTGAGTATTTTATAACACCTGTTTTTTAATCTTGCTGTGTCTGTGCTGCCTTTGAAACAGGTAGCTCAGAAATCAGTGTGTCATCCCAAGAAAAGTTCTTTATTTCAGCCATTTTCATCACTGGCATTATATATAAAGGTGGTTCCTTTTTTGCTACATCCGAATGTTTTTGTCTTTCCTTTCACTGACTAAGACACTTAGAGCAAGCAGGATGTTGCTGTATTTATTTTATTTTCTTCCTTTTTTTTTCCTAAATAGCTGTTTTGAATTTTGAAATTCCAGGTGTGAATTTATGGCAGCTATACAAAAAATTATTTGATCAGTGTTAAGAAAGTGTATTGATCTTTCTGTTCCAAGATCAATGCAGCAAACAAAGAACAACCTTTATGGCTAATGTCAGTGATGAGAATGGTTAAAGTATGTGGAGGCATTCTTTCAGATGTAGTTCTTGTTTGGAATGACACCACGTGGGTCTCAGCTTGTGGGCTGAAGAGAGGCTGAGAAATAAACCCAGGTATTTCCCAATCCTCTGCAAATCAAACGTAGCTCTTGGTCAAATGCAATTGAATTGTTTGGATGGCACTGGTTTCACACTTCAGTTCAATGTTTCCTGATTTTTCTAAAAGAATATTTCTTATATTTCAATAACAAAAATTAATTATTGCTACTGAGCGATCTTTCACTACTATTCTGATTTTTTGTTCTTGATTTTAATAAAAATTTAACAATGTCACCATTTTCTGGTTTTTAACTGTATAATAACCCTCATTCTCTTTTATCTCTGTTGCTGTATTGTAATGCTGTGCAGTTTTGAAATGTTTCACTACTCATGTTATTTGCAATTGTTATTCTCTGAGCAGGTTCTGGTGCAGCTCCATTCCTTGTCCTCTTTGTGACAGATGCCTTTCCCCCCCCCCAATAGACAGGGGTTTTTGTTGGTTTTTCTTTGTGTGTGTGTTATTAGCTTTGCATTAGACCTGCTTTAAGAGCACCATAAAAAGTTATGTGCTAGTTTTCAACAGTAAAAAATTTATGCATGCTGGAATTATTTATGTACTGTTAATTGACATGAAACAATTTGCAATTCTTTTTTTTCATAGTCAAATCAGTAATTATGTTGTAAACAACCAAATCATCTGCACTAATAACTTAAACATAACTGTATGTACTTTTAATGATGAAAGATTTTTTCATCTAATTTAATTCCCTGTCATTTTAGATACTTACTTTCAAATACAACCAAGTTTAAGAGAACACAACAATAATTAATTTTGAGACAGGATCCAAATCATTAGCTTTGATTTATAAGTAAAACTATCTGGGCTTAAGGATATACAGAATAAATTATTTTCCTGATGAAGTATTCCTTTTCTATAAGAAGCATGCAGGATGAATTTTTTTGTGAAGTTATCAGTATGATTTGAGACATGCTCTGCATTCTTCTTTCACCTGTCAACAGACTAGTCGCTGTGTTTGCTCAATACAGCTATGTCTTTAATCAGAGTAAAAAGATGTAGCTTGACAGAGTGTAATTATTTTAATTGCTGTGGAAAGACAGAGAACTAAATTATAGGAGGAATTTGATTTTCAGCACTTAAGTGTGTTCTAGAACTGAAAGAAGATTTCAGACACCTAACAAAATTTTGAACTCTGAGGGTTGTCGTTTCAAAACTACAATGACTTTTTCTAAAAGGACTCATCCAATAATGACAAACAATTATTACACATCTGAGCACTTCTAACTTTGGAAATAGTTGGTTTTCAAGCACTTCTAGTGTTTCTGTCATACAAAATAAATGCCAAGTAACTTATTCAGCAGCCATGCAATCTTTTCATTCTTGTTTGTCTGCCCTTGAACATTTTCTAGGTGTGGACCTTTCACAAGTAGACCTATGTTCATTTGACAGTCACACTAAAATGAAAATAATTTTGATGGCTGACATCCCTCCACCCCTACAAGACGTTTTAAATTGTCAGGAAAAAAAAAAAAAACAAAAAAAAAACAAAACTAGAAAGGAGTCTTTGGGCTTCAGGTTGCAAACAATCATTGTTGAATGGTGGGATTTTTGGTAAACTGTTTATTTCAGACTGGGACATATTGGAGCCTTTGTCACATAGCCAAAATTGTGGATCACTTTTCCTGTGTTAAGCTAAAAGTAACAGTTTTTCAAAATTTCACCCATTTTCAAGTAAGAACCAATAAACTGGTGTTTCTAAAGCCCAAACAGCCAGTTTTGGCTAGCCAGCTATGAGGAGCACCTGGAATGCCACACTCAAGGTGCAGTTCTTGTCTTGTTTTTGCAGTGGAGCAAGAGATGAGCCAGGGCTTAGGGCTGACCTAGGTGAGGTATGGGGACAGGGGGATGAGAGGTGGGCTGACTGGGAAAGAGCACTGGGACATACAACACCGGGGCAAGCATGGCTCTGGGGAAGGTTAGAAGGGAAGATAAATAAAAATAATTACTAACAGAAACGTGATGTGATGGGACAGAAAACAACCCCCAGGTTCTCAGCAATTGTGGCTGCAGTGACCTCAGGGTGGGGCTCTCAGTGCAGCCAGGACAGAAGCAGCTTTGAGTTCAGCTGTGAAATTCCAGTGCTGGAACTGTGTGCTGTGCCAGAGTTAACCCGGTGGGAATGGAGGGATGGGGATTTCAGGGGACAAGTACCTGCTCTCAGGTACTTGAGAGAAGAAGAGGAAGAGCTTGAGGAAGAGCTGAGAGACTGCAACTTAAACCTGCATTTCTCCCTGTGTGTGTGTGTGAGTGCAAAGTGCCTTCTGTGCACAGCGTGGGAATGAAAAACATCCTTGCTGTCGGCTTGGAGATTTCCCAGTGTTCCAGCCCTACCTTTCAGAACATTCAATTAAGTCTCACAGGCAAGAGAAAGGACTTTTTAGGGTTATTAGATATGTCATTACGTTATTAGATAGGTTTTTTGAATATGTGGGCAGAGCTGTCATTTTTGTAAGTTTGTCAGATGGCAGGAAGCAACAGAGAATAAGGGGAAAAACATCAATTCCTACTTCCATACAGTTCATACTGCTCAACTAATTACCCAGCACTTGGAACTGGGAATTTAGAAGCAGTATGAGTATTGCTAAAAAAGCCTTGGCACTGTTCAGAGCAACCTTCAGCTGCCGTTTGAAAGCTATGGGCAATCCAGGACATCCTGCCCTGCAAGTGTGGATAGAGATCCCGAAGAGCCCTGGGCTTAACACCAAGTTCTGGATTTCCAGTCTGCACTCACTGCTGGTGAATGGATATTTGCAGAGCCTGAACAACAGCATCTTTGTAAGTTAAGCAATAAATTAAAAAATAATTACTAATATTTGTGTATTCTTCAACTCAGAGTTAAAACTGCCAGATCTTTTCCACTTGTACAGTTTCTACTTCTAGTACAGCCAGGGATGTTATATCACTACAGAAAGACCTCTCTTACAATTGTATTTTACAAGGCAACTGAGTGCCAGTGTCACTGTGCAGAGTCCCTTGACAATTGTAGAGACACTTTCCTCCAGAATACTGAAATATTCACTAGTACACGTGTATTTTCCTGGAAGCTTATCCCCTAGAACATTTATATTAATGTCATATTAATATAAATTGATTCTGATCACCTGGTGTGCAATTTGGTAATGTCCTGTTGTATACATTGAGTGTGAAGGCACACAAGTGAAAATGTGACTCCCCATCCTGTGGAGTTCTGTGTGTGAGATTTTAGGACCTGAGTTAGTTTACACCAAGGCAGAACAGAAACCTGTCACAAGGTGACACGGAATGGATTCTGCAGGGCAGAGCCATTTCCACTACATCTGCTCCACATCTTTTCCATACTACGACTCTGCTAGCCATACATTGCAGCACATCACTCACCACAAGAAACTCTACTTCATTCTAGAAACATTCCATCCTGCACTAAAGGATGGCACTGAGAAACTTTGCTGACAGTCCTTCTAAATTTCTCTCCTTATTCCACCGTTTTACTACATTGCTTTTGGTCTCCTTAATCCCATCTCACAGATTTAGACAAGTATTCCTTTACTCACTGAGAAGTCAAATAAGGGAGGGTATTTTTGCAGGAAGTGCAAAAGATAAATTATAAACTTACAGTTTATATATCTGGTCAGCAGATATATAGTTATATAACAGATATATATTCATATCTGTTCATCAGCAGATAAACATGAACAGATCCTAGACCAAACAAGGGCTTCAGGGTACTTGGTGTTCAGTTGTTTTGGTTTTACTAGCAGCTTGTCTATAGGAACGATTCAGCTGTGAATACTAAAAGTTCTTAGCAGAGTTATTTTTGGACCCCTGCAATGCTCTAAATTTATTTTTGTCCCTTACCATAATATTTGCTGCAAGTTAACCAGTCTGTATCACAGAAACTCCAGGCAGAAAACTGATGAACAGCAAAAATCTATGGATAAAGCCTCTCCCTCCAATATGGAACCACCACTCAAGGGTTGGTGCAGCCTTCTGTAAGGAATGGGCATGGTGCCACCACAGTGATGTTTCCATAACCAAGGTGCAGATGTGAGATGAATGGCCAAGACGGAGCACTGCAGTGCCTCAAGAGTAAACTGAAAATCACCAAGAAAAAAAGAAAAAAAACCCACCCAGGTATGTTCATGCACAGGCACGCACACTGATATTTCTCAAGGTGGACTGGTTTGATAAAAATTATGACCTTTTTTCCTCTACCCTATTTTATTTTCCAGCACTAAAAATATTGCAAGTGCCTGAGGCGTAAGTCAGAGCAAAGCTCCATTATCACTCCAGAGACTTGGCACTTGGCTCCTCAGGCTCCTGAGGATCTAACTGAGTGACCTTGTTTGGTGGGAAGGCACAGATGGAGTCTGCCAGTAAATCTTGTTAATACAGCAACTATTCCTACTGTTAGATGAGGCTTGGACCTCATTTGAGCCTTTCCAGCCCGAGTAAACAACCACTGTTCCCTCCTTCCAATGTCAGCCCTCTGATTTCAAGCTACCAGGTACTCCTCCAGCGTTTGTTTTTGCTGTGAATTACCAAAAAAATGAACATCTCGCTGTGAGCATAGGATGATCTTTCTCTCAAAGGCAGTCGTGCACCTCCCTTCTAGAGAAACTGATGTTTGCTTTTCAGTTTGCATGTGTCACCTGGTAAACACAAAAGCTTTCTTCTGCTGCCAATCTTTTCCTGAGCTTGAGAAATACATTTATGATAGGAATGCAGATTTTTCCTTAAGATTCACACAGCTGTACTATATAATATAAAAACCTAATATAGAAACAATAATAAAAAATGTTTATCTATGAATTTAGAGTGGTCTAAAATTTCAGGACATAGCCTATTTAGTTTTGGTGAGAAAATAAAAAGCTGCTTTGAAAGTACATTCGGCTTCTAAAGGGCAATACTAAAAAAGTGACACCACCTTGGTTCAATGAATGCCTTTGGGTAAAAGAAGAGGGATACAACAGAAACTGAAATATTTAAGTAAAATTCAGTGTTGTGGCCCTGAACAGCAGGACAAAATTCACACTGTGTAAGTGTGTTTCTGTGTTTTGCACTGTTAAAGTACAGAGTGGTTGAATTAGGGACTCCCACTTTTCAGTTCTGTCTTCAGATTTATTTACTAAGCTTCCCATCCAAATGCAGTTGTGAAGACATCATTCCAAAGCAACAGCTTTGCATGCTTTGAAATTATATTCCATCCTGGTTTGGAGATGAAAGAATCAAGCTTGAAATCAGAAACAATCAGAAACTGGGATGACTCTCTGCTGTCTCTTCCCCAAGAACCTGATTCTCCAGGCAAGTGCAGGGCTCCAGCAGTCAGAATTCTGAGCCCAAATAAAAGAAAAAGAAGCATCCTGCTTGCCCAAGCCTGTCCATGCAGTGGGGTCTGTAGCCCCTGATGGCTTGGATTGCTGAGAAGGAAGAAAGAGAACAGACAGAAGCAGCCACTCTGCTTTTACTTCTGCCTTTCTACCCCACATCCCTCTTCTGAAAGCCAGTGCTGGTCACAGCCTTACTAAGGTTTGTAGTTTATTGTTTGCTTATAAATACAATAATTTATCTTATTCCATGTGTATTTCTGCCAACTTCTTGTTGCTCTGAGGTTCCAGCACTTTTTTATTAGTTAAAACTCCTCTGTGCTACTTGCTACTGTAGGGATTATGAAAAGAAATTAAATTTAGGACACCAAAGATCATCACAGGCAGGGCAATAAAACCTCCCTGCAAGCTTAATTAAAACAAGAAGATGGTCTGATGACAGATAATACGTTGCTAGCTAGGCACCAAAGGTAGGAGCACACCTGCAGAAAAGGACATACTATTATTATTATTAAAATCTTTAAGTTGCATGGAAGCTGATGTCCAGACACTGATACCACAGGAATGGTAAAGGCTTCTCAGGATCTCATGGGAAATAAATGAGCAGGGTTTGTTAAACAGACAAATGGGACAGAGGAAGCTATTCTAGGCAGAAATATGCTGGAAACGTTTTGAAGCTGAGTCCTGGCAATGTGTTTTCAACCCTGTTGTTGGCAAGGTTTGAATAACAGTGGCTTCAGGTTTTTAAGCAGGTGAAATGATGCTCTGAAGGTCTGATCCATGCCTTCAGAGATGTGTCACTTTTCCTGTGCCTGTACTAAAACCTCACCTAATCTGTGCTGCTTGCTCGTTTGAAGCTACCTGCTCAGTAGTGTAAGAGAAAACGACATCTGTTTTCAGACAATACAGCTTTAGATAATTCCTTGGGTAAAAATCTCACTCAGTGTGTGCACGTAGATAATCTGCACACTTCTCAGGAAATATAAAATGGCCAGCATAAGTTCTGTAAATGAAATAATAATAAAAAATGTAGGAAAATATATTTTAGCTTTGTCTTTTCCTCAGTGCTAATTTAGACTTGCATTTATGAAAACTTTTTAAAGACGTGAGCAGATATTTGTGCCAATTTTGCACACTGGAGTGCAAAATCAGATTTATTATTTCTGAGATTGGTAGGCCAGGATTTTCAAGCTCTTTCTTTCACTTGTCCTTGTGCACTTGAGCTATTTTCCTGTGAGAGTGGCTCTGTACTGCAGTGACCAGAGTACTCCAGGTGTCCTGTCCTGCGTTGCTATTACTGTAGGTGCCTGCAGTAATGAAAGAGCAATCCTTAGCAATTCTTCCTGGTAATAGTTTGTTCTCATAGTTAATTGATACAGCCATGGAAGTGGAGCCTCAGATTGCTTCTGCATCTCTGCGGACACACTGGCTGAGAAAATGTTCTGGTCCTAGGAAAACACCATTCCCTTCAGCTGACAGGACCTGCAGAGAAAGCCTGGGGCTGCTGGAAGAAGTGCAGCCTGAAATTCAGATTGCCTTCGTTTTATCAAAGAGAAACTACTTTGTCCCCCCAGGAAATTAATAAGATATTTCCATTGCTACTTGATTTTACACAATTTATCCTAAACCATCCAGATTTTTTTTGGTGAGGTGATGTTTTTTATTATATGCAAATGCAATTTTCCCTGAATAAAAATTCTCCATTTGTACTGCCTTATTACTGTTGTGGCTTTTTAGCTGACTTGTTAAATTTAGAAGTGAAAACGTTCAGCAATGAGTAAAGTATTCTCAGACCAAAAACTTTAATGCAAGGACTATACTTTTTATCTCTATGTTGAGTTTTTGTATTGAGCTATACTTGACAAATGCTTGAATGAGATGTTGGTTTCTCTAACACCAGAGCAAATTTGCCACTAATTTTGGTCAGCTGGAATTGTCCTGGAGAATATTTCACTTCACAAGGCTGGATTTGCTGCTAACAGTACAAACTTATTTACTATTTATCTGTTGAAATAACTGTGCTTATTTCTACAATTTGGAATTAGGACTAGTGTATTTCATATCAGTAATTGGTAGCTCACAGAATACCCATAAAATGTTTTCAGATTATTAAAAATACTAAAGGGGAAATGAAAAACTATCACGACATCATTAATTTAACCATCATTCCTTACCCTCCTACAGGCCCCTGTCAGCACTTTTAAAGCAAGCTCTCAGAGCAAAGTCGATGAGTTGCTATTTTGGAGGGTTTCTGATTTCATTTAAATCCATGCAAATCCAGTGTAACACCATTCAAGTGTATTGATAATTTAAAACTTCCACTGAAGCTAATTTTACAGCTGGGGAAAATAATATTTTTTTACAAAACTAGTCATCCTTCTTAAAAAAAACCCAGCCGAGGGGGAATAAAAGAACAATAGTCTTATTTTCATAGGAAATTTTTTAAAAAGTTATCCAATATCACCTCTCTGTAGTCTCACATGATATATAAAATAATCCTACCAGGAATCTGGAGCGTGTTAATGGCTGGCATCGGCTTCAATGTCCTTGATATGTGTCATGGCATGGATTATTGCTCAAATCAATACAGAGCAATTTCCAGTCAAGGGAAACAACGTCCACTGGTTTGTTCTGATCCATTTTCAGATTGAATCCCTACAGCCTCCCGTGGATTTGCAGCTGCTCAATTACAATCTAATTGCATGAGCCCCGCAGAGCGACACCCAGAGCGTTGATGGAACGTGGTGACATTCAGAACAGAGCACAAAAACAAATCCAGTGAGGAGTGCCGTTCACACAGGAAGGGAAAGCAAGACCATGTGAAAATAAAGATGTCATGGCAACGCACAGTTGTCACATATGTTCCTGTTCACAAATCTCTAGGATGTTTGTACGGCTCCAAAATGCCCGCTCTGCCCCATCGACTCATTTTAGGACACGCAGAAATACTGCTTGTTTCTTATCTGCAAGAGAAAGAATAAACCAGAAGAAAAGGAAATTACCAGTAGCTTTCATAGCAAAGCTCCTGGAGAATCTCCTCATCAAATCTAAACAAACGTCTTTTAGCAAGGCTGGCGTGCTGGACAACATCACAAGTCACTGGGGAAACCGAAAGGCGCCTCCAATCTTCCAGATATTCCAGATTTGGGAATATTTACCATAGCACAAACTGGCCAAATGTAGCAATTTTATGGCAGGTAGCCTTCAGACCTTACCATACACTACCAAGTACACCTGGTCCAGGGAATAATCCTTCTTGTCACACATAATTGTATTGTGGAGTTTCAGGAAATTGGTTGGACGGAGGATTTCTACACAGTTGCCAGGTGTGTCTCCTGTGGTGCTTCACAGCATCATGCACTCAGTGCTTCATGCACTCCCCTCGCGCGCAGCGCAGGACGGATCACGCTGCACGTTGACAAAGCACTTCTCTGCTTTGCTTCCTTTGGAAATCTCTTACTCAATTGCTTTCCTGTCTCCTGGGAAGTGCAGGGTTTGCAAAGCACAGCCAGCACACTTTGAGGCCATCCAAAGAAGATAAACAGTTATTGATATTTCACTTCATTCTCTGTAAATAAAATGCTATGCTACAACTCACAAGAGCATGCTGAGTACACACTGGAGAGCAAAGAGGAAATGCTGCCCTGTTGATTTTTCATAAATGATTGAATATGATATTTCTTTTATCTTACTGTACATTTCTCTTTGAAAGACATTCTAGCTGGCCATGCTGTAGAGCACATTTAAATGGCCACTATTGCTCCATTTTCACTGCACAGACCTACTGCCACCAAATAATTTGCAGCCCATTGGGCTTAAGCCTTGCAGCCTAAGACATGGCTAACATGAATTAGAAGACGGCACAAAATTATGGAAAAATGCATTTAATAAAGCACATTCCTCTATAGAGCTGATGATAAACAAAATTCCTAATTTTTACTAGCAAGGGCTGTAAACCTGACAATGCTGCTATTCTACTGTTCACATGAACTATAATTTCATGTCAATAATTTGTGTTTCATTAACAATACTAATAGAACCTGGAACCATTACCAAAAATAAAGTCTCTCAGTCACTGTATACTAACATTCAAGTAATGAAGAAAGTCCTTGTTTCAAAGATTTTAAAATAATTACTTAAATTAATTGAATGTAGTAATATGTGATTCAGTTAAAGCCTGGATTAAATTGGCTAGTAAAAAAAAATTCTGATTTGAATTGTGCTGGGTGACACAATAAAATTATAAATTCATCAGTCGTATTAGCTAAGATTAGCAACAGAGCAATGCTGCATTCCACAAGTTCTCTTCTGTCATGTTGAGTTGAATCCATACTCTGTATGCTTCCTGAAAGCACTTTGGACTGTTTCACAATGAATTCAGTATCTTGTTGGCTCTAATTCAGCAAAACTCATAAACAGAATTTAAGTAGGTGAATAATCCCTCTCAGCTTCAGTAGGATTTCTAGCATGCTGAGAATTAAGCACACAGTTAAATCTTTATCTGTTTGGAAGTCATCTGCCACAGAATATCTGCTTGGGGTGCTCACTACAATGCACAGTGCAGTTTTAGAATGGTCAATATATTCCAACTGGACAATTTTATTTTATGAGGGAAATTGGTCAATTAAAGTCAAAGACAGTGAATGATTGGAAATTACATTGAAGAAGAAGATTTATCATGGTTTTCTCATTTATCTTCTTTAACTTATTACTATCATTATCTTAAAGCCCTTCCCCAGTTACCATGGCTAACAGGGAAAAGCTGCCCCTGTTGCATGGCCATCTGATGAATCTAGGTGGTAGTGTTCCATCTGAGCTCTGCAACTCAGGAAGTGATAGTAAGTTCACATAAATACCCCAAGACCAACAAAATTCATTAATAGACTAAATTTCAAAACTGATTTTTACCATCTACAGCACAGGAAACTGAATAAGGAAATTTATATATCTCATTTACAAATGTTCTAGGAAAAGAAATGGGAAATAAAGAAAATTACTTAGGATTGTCTGAAGGCTTGTGAGTAGGGAACACAGGCTTGGAAGCAAAATTCACCTGGAGAACTCCACAATAAGCCTGCTTTGTATATCAGTGTATTTCTTTGCCTTTTTCTCTTCCAGGAATGCTGATCTGACCAAACTACTTAAATGCACACTGAAATCTGCTGCAGTAATTCTCCATGAAAAGTTTGACTTCCAATTATTCCGGATAGATTTCTTCACAAGGTTCAGTCTCTTGTCTGGCAGCACGCCCACAGCCATGGTGGTTCACCTGAGGCTGCAGCTCACATTCTCCTGCTCTAAACGAGGTCAAGCCAGGTCTCTGCTTAAATAAGAGAACGTGACACATTTGAGTCACTGTTCTACGAACAGCGTCTTCCGATGGATGATGCAGAAAAAGAGTTTCTTTTGCCACTGACAATCCCACTGCAGTTGTGAAATGATGTTCTAATAGCCTCTGTGTTCCGGCTGAATTCCAGTGGGGATGATTGCCTTCCCAGTGTGTAAAAATCCTTGGGATTTCAGTTTGGTGTGGTTTCACTCCCTGTCAGTCCATTCCAGGGTGAAAACCCTGCATACAGAGGTCAGAGACATCTGTGAGAGTGAGGTTATTAGGTGATGATATTTATTTATTGAGTGTATTATTAAGTTCTTTCATCTTAATTTCTTGTATGGGGTTTGTTGGGTTTTTTTCTGAAAAGCTGCTGAAGCAAACTCGGTCTTCAGTATTAAATCTGAGAAGGACAACAGTTCTAAATAAGCTTCTACATCCAATTATGAAAATATCAGGATAACATGTTCTCATATTTCAGGAAAATGTCTGTTCTACTTTTCAGGTTTTTATTCCTCCATCCTCTAACAACACATGCCATGTATACACTGTTCAGTAGCTTTACTCCAGCTTATTTTTCCTCTTTTGTCCCTTCCTTTCTTGCAGACTTTTTTGAACATGATTTTGAAACCATATGCTGAATTATGTTGAATATCCTTTCCTTCTACATCTGGTAGAGAAAACAGGCAGACATGATGGAACTTTGCTTGCATAAAGACTTTGAAGTAAGGACACAGAACTCTCTTTCTAACAAGTAGCATCAAAACCCATTTTTAGAGAGGGTACCAAGGGCAAGCAGAAGGGGGAATGCCCCAGATATTGCTCTGTCCATGATTCCTTGTCATCTAGGTTGTAGTGAGACACGAACCTGAGGCTATTGCAAATTGTATCAATGGCCAGGCTTCAGATGCTTCAGGATCAATGAAGAATAAAGATTAGTTCAGGTTGCCCTGAAGGAAAAGGGAGGCTGACTCGAGTATTATACCAGCGAGCAAGGTACAGCTTTCTGCAGAGGATCTGGCACTAAAATTCGGTTTAGTTTTCTCTTTCCCCCACAGGTGTCCTGTACCACATTCAGCACACCAGCCTTGTGTCTCACCTCCTCCTTGTTTACAGGCTGCTGGAAGCAGGTCACTTCATTTCATACCATGCAACTAAATGGCTTTGCTGCCCTGATTGATGCAACAGTTTTCTTTCTAAATTCTGCTAGACATTTGTCTACAAATCTGTGACTTAAGTCTGGTTTTCCTTTTTACACAGAGAGCCAGCCAAAGTGCCTGAACACCCTGAGCCATCTGGGAGCTGTTCTCTTTGACTGTTCACTACTTGCTATTTATGCTGCCACATTAGAAGACAAGTTTTTATTAAAACAAAAATAAGATTAACTCCTTTATTTTATCATAACAGAAGCTTACCAAGCAGCTGTGTGGTAGTTGTTCTCATGCTCTTTGAGCACTGGGGGTTTTATGTTTATAAGCCTAATAATTTTTTACCAGAAACATAGAAGTGTTTAGTAGACCTTTGCAGCAAAAATGCACAGAGCCATTGAGCACTTGAAAACTCCATGGAAAGGGACAGTCATAACCACTGAGGCTCATTTGATACAACAGAATTGGATTTGAATGGGCTTGACTGCAGAGGTCAGGGAAGGATGAGATTAGTACTGCAGGAAAATTACAGAGACTTTTATTTTATTGCTGGTACCACAGAAACTCTTACAGGGCTGGGATTGCTTCTTTGAGAACCATGCCTGAAGCAGGGAACAGATTCTTTCAACATTTTGGCATAATGTTTGGTGGTGCATTCAGCTATTCTGTTTGATGAGCTGTGACCATCTTCATCCCATCCAAAAGAACATCTCAACGTGATTTCAGGAGGATCCCATGGAAAGTGTTTAAGTGCATCAGAGAGCTCTGAAAGGACCCCAGCTGGAATGCTGTGGTTGATGTGGAACACTCAGATTTAGAGACATCGAAATGCAAGTTCAGAACAGAGTCATGAGAAGTGATCAGCACCCTAGAGACTTGTACTTACGGGGACTAAAAGCTATGGGACTGATTTTTTTTTTTTTCTCTCAACCTTATTTTTGATAATATTAGCAGTATGGTGCCAATCATTCCAACTTGGATTAATGACTTCAAGGAAGAGGATGCCCCTGTTTCTTATTCTGAGAACAAGATGGAAAAAATGGGGAACACAGAAATTTGCAATTCTTTAGCAAAGCAAAGAGTACTCTTGCACTGCACTGAATTATAGAGATCTGCATGGCACGTTGCTTCTTTGCCCTTATGTTCTTGTCACTCAGTGGAAAAGCAGAGGGAAAACAAGAGCTGAACCAAAGAGAGAAACAGAAACAAAAAATTCATAAGGGAATTACCCAACATTTTGCTTAGCTCTTGTTGGTTTCTTTAACCTACTGGAAGCTTTAGCAGTTCATTTCCTGCAAGGAAAGATTTATTCATAAAAATTTTAAATAAATTTTCAAGAACTAATGTAACTTCATGAAGTTTTGTTTTCAGGCGACAGAACTAGGGCATTTCTATTCCCAGTTTTGAATCTGCTCTTTTTAATAACTTCATTAAATTACTTTGCCTGTGTCTGTATCAGTTTCCACTTTGTGTGGATGCTTTATGGAATGCCACAATAAAACCCTCAAAGGCTACAGGATGTCCTGCTGAAAGGCAAAAAAGGCAAACCATTGACATGAGATAGCTCTAATTATTATCATCTTGAAGTAGCCAGAGCCTATTAGCTGCCCTCCTCCAGAAGCAGACAGTTATTTAACATGGGGTGTTCAAGAATGTTCAGAATGCTTTAGTTTCCACTGACTGAAGCCACCATGGAAGGAGAAAAAAGGGAAAAGGTTAAAAAATAAAATAAAATAAAATAAAATAAAGTAAAATAAAATAAAGTGAAATAAAATAAATACAATTTGAAAAGCCTGACCCCAGGCTGAACTGGAATGGGTCTGTTGGGCCCATGGACACAGCAGGGCATGCCCAAGGAGGGGCTGCTAAGGACACTCATGGCCAGAAGGGCTAATGCTGAGAATTTAGAAAAGCTGTATCAGAGTGCTGCTCTTCATGTAAGCAGAGCTTTGCTCACCTATTTGAGCTGTGATCTTTTCCTCTTAAAGGGAGTGCTGTGCTCTGGGAAACTGCAACGTTTCTCAAGGGCATGAGAAAGCAGCTATCTTAGTTGGATAACAATAGAATAGAAAAGAGAGAGCACAACTAGTGTGAATGACATATTTTATACAATAGTTCTTAATCAATATATACCAGTCAGACTTCAACATGTTTTTTTCCCAGGATATTCTAAGATGACAGTGCCAAAATCTGGCTACAAACCAGCAGCACGAGCAGCTGGGGCAAAAGGAGCAGCAGCCTGGTCACCTAACGCAGCCCTGGGTGCAGGTAAGTGAAGCTGAGGAGAGCCCTGCACCAAAGCACATCACCACCCCTGCACTGCTCTCCTTGCTCCCTGTGCTCTGCCCCGTGACACATTACCTGTGCATCTGCATCCTGGCCTCCAGGAAAGATTTCAGGTGATCTGGTGCCTATCTGATGGCACCTCATTTAATGACCAGTTTCCATTCAGGAGCTGGAGAATGCCCATGATCCTTAGCTCACTTTGAGATGAAATGATGAAATGATGAAATGATGAAATGATGAAATGATGAAATGATGAAATGATGAAATGATGAAATCATGTGTTTCCCACGGTGCTGGAGGACAGCAGTCCCTCTGGGGCTGGGGACACCCTCACAGCATCAGCTCTGCCTCTGCACTCCCATCTCTCTGAAGGGCAGCTCTGGAAAGAGATCTGCTTTCACAATAGCACTGGCTAGGACTGCTTTCCTTGTGAGTTTGCTTCTCAGCAGCTAGCAGGACGTTGAAAAACTCACAAGGCCACTGGCACGCCAGGAATGTGCAATTAGTTGTGATTTATAATAAATTATCTATGAATTCACAGTAGTTAACATTATGTTTACATTCCTGGGAGTTGTTATTGCTAATACAGGCACAGTTGGAGAATGTACATTTTTCCTATCCCTGAATAATTGCATTGAATAACTCCTATAGTGTCACTGTAGGTGGATGAAAAATCAAATATGTTTAAAAAAAAAATCTACCCATGGAAATCTCTCCCTTCATTCTCCAGGAAAAGAAAAAAAAAAAAAGGACAATTTTAACGAATAATTATTCTCCCTTTCCTTTTCTAGAACTAATTCTAATGAGAGCTAATGGGGCTAATAAAGTAATTATAATTGAATTCTACACTTCAGGTGTGTCAGAGTCTTCCCAGAAACTCAGACAATGAACTCACGTTTAAGTCTCCACATTTTGAATTACTTCTTTAACCAGACGTGCTGCAGCACGGCCGATTTGCAGCACCTCATTCAGGATGTAATGGAGATGCAGGAACGTGTGATGGCTTTTAGGAGAGCCCTAGAGAAGCATTCTGCAAAGGGTGGGTCAGTGAAGCAGAGAAGTGCAAACTCACTGCTGGCACACCAGCAGCTGCTTTGGAAGAGATAGCTCCCTCTGAGTGTTTCATTAGCTGACACCCTTCCTCAGCAGGCTGGCCAAAGGACAAATTCAACGGCAACAAAAAAGTCAAAACTTAATTGTCTTCTAAAGGATCAGTATGTACGGCCTAAATAAATCCAGGCACCTTACCAAAGGGTAGCTGAAGATTAGAGATTTGGAAATTCTCTCCGTGGGTACCTATTGTCTGAGGTGTTATTTAGATATTTTATCTAGTG
The DNA here is from genome assembly GCF_963662255.1 of Cinclus cinclus. Classification (NCBI taxonomy): domain Eukaryota; kingdom Metazoa; phylum Chordata; class Aves; order Passeriformes; family Cinclidae; genus Cinclus; species Cinclus cinclus. The sequence continues at coordinate 1,028,994 of NC_085066.1, forward strand.
ACTGAGTGTGTCCAAAATACCAGAAGCGAGGAGGGAGCAGAACCTGGGATTTTCTCTTGCTCCCAGATCACTAGGCAATAAATTGTTGCTGTCTGAGATTCCAGAGCTCCCAGAGAGCACAGCTCTTTTCCCCAGAGCCTGGAATTAGCTGCAGCTTAAAAAGTCCTTCTACAGGTGAAGAATTGACTGTGATTCTTCCCAAAGACAAGTGGTAATTAAGTTCTGCATCCTGGGGAAGTGCTCAGCCAAGAAGTTATTGTGCAAAAGCACAGCAGCAGCAATGCTTCCTCTGGCCACGTTTCAGAAGGGAAAAAGAGCAACTTCCCACTTCTCCAGTGTTCTTCCCAGCTTTGTTCTCAAAATAAAATGTAATCCCAATGTTCCCAAAGTCCTAAAATTCCTGGATTAAATTTTATTTGGGAGCCTCAAAGTTGTATATTAAACAATGCAGTGCTTAGGTCCCCCAGGTCTAATCCTTCACATATCAGCTAAAAATAAAAACAATATGCTACAAAAGACAAATGGGAACCTTCTGTAAGCAAAATTCTGGCTGGGATGAATAAACTTCCTAAGCTAGTCCAGAAAGGACAATGAACCAAGCAGCCTAATTTAGTGCTCAGAACTGGTAACATTGTACTGTTTACTCACACATCTCATTCTAGAAAAAAATACAGAATTATAAACTTCACTGGAGACACAGAAGGAAAGAAGGGCACGAGAAACATTACCCTGGGACCTGAACTGACCTGACAAATGGAACTGGCTATTTCAGGATGATCTTAATGGAGGAGAAATACAGGAAACAAATGAAGATGGAGGCCTAGGGGTAAAAACTGAGTGATATCAGGAAAATGAAGTGTGAGTTTGGCAGGCTCTTACAGGATTAGGCTGCAAATATTAAGGGATTGTCTGCTAATCCCTAATTATTCCATTATGTGTGTTAGCTGTTATGCATTAGGTACTACTGCTGTCATCACCTTCTTCATCTGAGTGGTTATTTGGATTACCAAGATAACTAGCAGAAACTACAACATCAAATGCAATTTAAAACAGGAGGGCTAAAGGAGAAAGTGCTTCAAGTCTTTCCTAGAGTATTTATTCCCAGAGGTTTAAAGGAATGAAGATTTTATTCTGGCTACAGTTTGGTTTTAAGCATTTTGAGCAATTTCTCTGGTGCAAACCAAGTGTAGCATGGCACCAACATAATTTCTTCCACAGAATGCATTTGTACCAAAGATCTTGTAACACACATCAATGGGGAAGGTGTCATTCACCTTGAAAAGGAGCAAGCATTTATTATACACCAAGTAAATTCTAGTCACCAGTCTGACATCTCAGTTTTATAAACCTGCAAGTATCCACCATTTTCTACCTGAAAAAAGCCAAATTACTGTTCCTCCTTCTACTTAAAAGCATATTATGCACAGTCCTGAGATCCTAAGTATTAATTTAATCTCATATTACCTTACTGGAAAAGGGAAAGTATGTCATTAGAAAGTCTTTAAAAGCAGGCACTTGTTCCTAGTCTTTTATAGACAGGTTGAAGCAAAATACTTTTGGATTTGGAAACTAATTTTAGGTCACTTGTAGACATTTCCAAAATGCATTACTTAAAGTGGTTTTCCTGCATGAGCTTGTGTTTAGTTACCTAGTAAACAGGGCTAATTAGGCAATTAAAAATAAAGTTTTTTATTGTTCACTCCTTCCTATTAAAAAACTAATGGGCAGAAAAAAGAATAAGAGGTGGCATTAGTAATTGGAACTGTGTTCTGAACGGATTCAAGCAATTACAATAGACTAATTCAAAAATAAGCACATGTACTGCAATCTGTATCTGTTATGGTCAGAAGTATGTTACTGCTCATTTTAACACGTGTGTGTGCTTACTCAGAAGCACAAAAATAGATGAATTTCTCTGGGCTTTGTGTAGAGTAGCTTTAATTGATGTACCTTGGAAGGACTAAATCTGTGCATGGATTCCAAGTCCATGGAAGTATACACTGAAGTTTTCTACAATACTAAAGTCTGCTAAAGTGGTGCAACAGAAACATAAAAACTTTTCATTCCTATTGCTGGGCCTTAGTAATTATGCAAGTTAGAACAAAAGGAACTTCCAGAAAAAGAGGAACAATGAGAGAAAGAGTAAGATTGTGCACCACCTTGTGTCAGGTACACAGAGGTCCCTCACAGCAAACAGTTTCTGGGGAAGATGCAAAGGCATGGAGAGCAGAGCAAAACACTCTGGCATGCACTGGGTTTCTTCTATTTCAAAGCATTGCTAATCCCATTCCCAATATTATCTATGAATATTAATTTTCTGTGTACTGGGGAATAGGCAAACTAAAATAGCAGAGTTCCCTACAATCCTTTGTAGCATAACATCTCAGGAATAATTTTCTCTCTCATACTCTGCCCGTAGCTCCTAGAGCACGGAACAAGGAGTAGCTTCTTAAAGTTCTGCTTTGAGCAGAAAATGAATGTACCCAGAGGGTTTAACACTGTGCAAACCTTGTTATGAGAACTCCAAGATGGGCTTGGTGTAACAATTTACTATTTGTTGTGATCCCACGGGGTAAATTATGGGCAGCATGGCTCCCCTGCAACCTGTGAAGGTCTCTTACAAAGACAAAGACTGGGTTGTGGAATCAAAAGGAGGAAAGGTTAGCAGGAAGCTCTTGTATATTCTCAAAAAGAAGTGTTTTCTATTTGAATGCTACAAATTACCTATTCCTTTGAAGCTACTTCAAAACATTTTCTTGAGAAATAATTTGAAAGTCCTGATTACTTGAGTGGTAGAATTACTGGGGAGCTCTTAGATGGTCTCTAGAGAGCAAAGTTGTGTTCTGGATCTCGAGAGGGTGTGCTCTCAGTGACATCATTCTGCAGGCACAAAAACCCTCCAGCTGCATCTCCTGCTTCTTTTATTCTTGGAAGGCTGAAGGGATCAGACAGAATTAATTGCACACTGTAAAGCACAATTTCATTAAAATAATCTGTGCTAGGAGTGTTTTGCCTGGATCAGCTGCAGTGTCAGTTTGATATTAATCTAAGTCCTAGGTTAAGCCAATTCAAGGCAATTCTTTCATCTGGTTGAAGGATTCTGAGCATAGCATTGGGTTAGTATCACAAAAAGCCTTTCGCATGTTTTTGGTTCAATTCTTTTTTAAACTTTTCTTGCCTCTCCTTTGCATTACTTCCCCAGAGAATTAGGAGAAGGGTCACCTTCCACTAGACCAGGTGGCTCAGAGCCCTGGCCAACCTGGCCTTGAACACTTCTGGGGATAGCTTATGAAATACATTTTCTAAACATGGCTCAGGCTTCCACAAGGATCAGAAGGGGGCTAAGACATGATAGGTTATATGACAGGAATAACTGGTGATTATTTTCCAGAATTTTTTTTTTTTCCTTTATATTAGATTTGAATTGGACTATCTTCTCTTTTGAGAAGTAGGCCCAGCCTAATGATGCTTTGGTTGCCACTGTCATCATAAGAGTTATAGCAATACCACTAATAAAGATAGTGTTACTTTGTTAATATATAACTACAAGATTTTAACAGCAAGTCTAAAGCTTTTAAGATGAAGCAATAAGAAAAATGTGATGTCATAGTTGAAAATTAGAGCTTCTCAAATTCATGCACCTTTGCCTGTCCTTTGTGCATTCACAGAAAGAAAAAAATCTGCAAAATGTGTAGCAGAACCAGTAGAACAGAGATGAATATCACCTGTATTTGTATTCAGCTGTGATTTCTGGACTATCTGCCTTTCTAATCTAGTCCTAGATTACTATTGTCAGGAGATGAACAGCTGGAGAGAAACCTGAGAAGCTCTCCATTCCCAGGTGTAAATTGTGATGGTTGGGAATGCTGCCTTTGAACCTCCCTGGGTGCTGACATGGATTCACAACCCCAAGCCCCCAAAGCAGCCAGCTCAGACCCTGATCTTGCCACTCCAACTACACAAAGCACTTTCAGTGGAGAGAACATGCTCTCATCCTCTGAGAACAGGACTGGGACTGAAGTTGTAATCATTGGTGACAACTTTAAATGAAGAACAATGTGCTTTCTCTTTTGTTAAATCTACTGTGATTTTTTTCTTGGGTGTCTACTGCTAATGGAAGAAAATAAATAAGTATCAGTGGAGACAATGCTTAGTGACAATATATGTAATTGTCATGCAGTCTGAGGATTTTTAATTTGATCTTGCATGGTTTAAAAAGATTGTGTTGAATTTATAGCATCTGTTGTCATGATTGTTATTCAATATAACATGAACTCCACAGTACAGTTAAATGATCTCAGTTCTGAGTATGAGACAGACAAAGTGCAATGAAGAGTTCCTAATCAGAATTAGGTTCTTCAGATGCAAAATGAATGCGTTCATAGTCAAACAGTAAAATTAAATTGCAGGTTACCAGGGGAATTAATCTTGATTTGCAGCTATTTATGATAAATAGGATTCAGGATGCTGGTGTCAATAAACTGCTCCTTACTGAAGGGAGAGATAAACAGCAGCAGCAGGACTTTAGGAAAATTAGCTACCAGACTTGTTAAAATAACTGAATGATGAGGTGCACCAATTAAAAATCATTCAGCAATTTGCATATAGGTAATATAGAAGAATATTAATATAGAAGATCACAGATACCTCAGTTTCAAATTTGCATTTTATCTCCTTGAAGTATATAATAATTAAAATGGCCATTAGTGATAACAAGAATTAATCACATAAATCCTCTAATTTATTTGACATAATAGAACCCAAAACCTTCTTATGTTGTTTTTTTCCTTATTATAATCAACTCTATAAATCTACAAATTATGAAAATAAAATGCCTTATATTCCTAGAAATTCAGAGAAAAGTGTTATTTATGCATCATGCCATGGGGGTATGGAGAAATGTCTGTGTGTGTATGAATGTACCTGGCTCTTAAAGAGTAACAGATGACAGGGAATTTACATCTACACTAAGTCTGAAAGATACAGCAGCCTGGAAACCAGTACCAAATTCTCTCTCTCTCTGTTAGGAAAGATAATTAAATGGCTTAATTAAAGAATTCTTCAAGGAGACTAATTTATTACAAATCACAGAGTTGTGATGAATATCCAAAAGGTAATACACTGCTTTTGAAGATCCAGAAAAGGAGGACAGATGACCTTAATTTATGAACCAAATAATACAGTATCAAATATATAACCAGTTTTAGGTAGACGTATTAATTGTAAAATGTCTTAAAATATGAAAACATAACAAAATAGGAGAATTTTAAAAAGGTAATGATATAGAGCACAGGCTTGAAACCTTGGCCATCTATTGCTTTCATGTCTGAACACAACTTGCATATTCTGAGCAAACAATAATTTTGCCTTTCCTTTATGCATTCCTAGAATGCTTCTGCTGCAGCTTGTGATAGTATTTGCCTGTGACTGGGGACAGTATTTTACCAGAACACCCAAGCTCAGGAATTTAACAGTCACAAAAACGTTCTCCAGACACTGCTGCATTTGTCTTGGAATTTGTTTTTCATGGGAAAGAAAGATAGCAGATGCTGATGCACGTATCATTACTAAACAGTACCCTTTAACTTCAAAGGAGAATTTAAAGGCAACAAACACATAAAGGCTGGACTGGCATATTGCCAGGTACCTGCTAAATGGCAGTCACTTAGAGTGCCACCAGAATTGAGTTCTGTTGCACAGAAAATGGAAAAATGAAGTTTCAATGAGACAAGACTAGAACCAAAACGTCACACAGCAATCTACATTCAGGGAATAACACCTCTCCTCATTAAGGAGCTGAATCAGATGCATATTTGGACAGGGATGAAAGTTTCATACCAAAATAAATGTTTCTGTGTGCCTGGTTGCTCTATATATGGCTCAGGAACGTTCCCATAAAAGTGAGGCTGTATTTTAAAACTAAGTCCATTATTCAGGTGTTTATGTGAGTTACTAATTCACAGCATTGACTATTCCCCTTGAAGTAGCATTTTTATTGTTGTGTCTTCTCTCTAATTTAATTGAGTCCTCCTCTCTTAGGTAGACTATTTGCAGGTATGTTTAGAAAAAATAATTGTGAAAAAATGCCAGAGCTCAGCCTGTGAATGCTGTGGCCTTTTAAAGACTCACTAATTGCATGACAAAACTTGAAATCTTTCCTCACAGGTGAATGGCTGAGAGTTGCTTAAAGGCTACTTGAAAATTCTAGTGGAAAGCTTGCAACTGAGTTAGGGAAAAAAAAAATCACTCTTTACTTCCTTCATGATCAATAAGAAAATTCTCAACTGGCAGTCTTTCCCACTTCAAAATAAGCTTTGAAACACAGGTGAAATAGGAGCTAAAAAGATGGAAACCACAACAAAATCTGATCTGTGTGTTTAAAAAATGGAAGACCAAGGGAGAAAAGCTGGGGCTTTAGTCAAACCTTCAGCTCCTAACAAATATTATTTAATAAAGATTAATGGGTTGAAGAAAATATTAGTGACCTGTGCTAAACCCCAGAGACCAAGAGCACTCTGCACAGAAAATAACTACTAAAGTAAAGCTTATGTAGTGCAGGATTCAGAGTAACTTCCCTGGGGGAGAAATTACTGTCCTAGGTGCTGCATGTGCATGGGAAAACATGAACGGAAATTTTCTAACTTGAATATTTGAAATATTTTTGGATGAATCTTGCCATTGCTAAGCTTGTCACATGAGCACGATGTTATAAAGAACAAAGCCCAGCCCCAAAATTGTTGAGAATACACATCAGCCTTCTGCACATCTCCTGTGCATTGGTGTCCCGTGTTCTGGCTTCAGTTACAGCCAGGTCAACGAGGTGATGCCATCTCAGGCTAAAGGCAAGGAGCTGTACCCACCAGCAGAGCTTTCAAGGCCAGTTTGGAGCCAGGTAAGGGAAGAGGCCAACGAGCAGGTCCTGCAAGGGGTGGCAATACTTTTTATCAGCCAATGTGATGAACACTGCAGCCACCACTGACCCACAGACATCTGAATTACAGCAAAGACTTGCCATTGGCTCCATGGCTGGTGATATCGTTCTACCCTTACTCTTTCTTTTCCTTACACACTTTAAGTGTTATTTTTATGCTTTTTTTATTGCTACGTTTCTATAGATAATAACCAAAATGGCTGCATGACATAAAAACTTTATTAAAAATATATTTTAATATCTGGCAGGTGATAGGCTCTGTGAGGTTGATCCTACATTTTAAAGCCATCAGATTAAATGGCCTGGTGCATATCATGGCAGTAAAAAAATAAAAATAGAAAAAAGAACTCTGGGCAGTAGTGTAAGTAAAATACATAATATAATATATTCATATTCTTGCAAACATCCTCAGAGGCAACTTGCATCAGTAATGGCAAAGCAACAGGTACAAAGTGCTGAAGTGGCACAGGCAGGGTGTTCAAATACAGACTCTAGGCTTATATTTAATAACCACAGCAGGTGAACAATTGGATTTGAAAGGGAAATTAAATAGGCTGACCTAAGAGCAGAGGCATTTATTGTCTAGCTCTGTACTTTCTATTCCATGATTACTGCAAAGCTCTTTTGTAAACCAATATGAAGGAACACATTACTGTGATTGTGCATCAGCTAAGCACAGTAGCCGCAGTAGGAAATACAAAAGCATTTTTAAAAGTCAAATTCAATCAGGTTTTACCTCCAAGCTTTTATATTCCCCTTTCTTTTAATCTCTTTTCCTGCATGATGCCTGCTTTAAGCCTAATTCTGTTTGCATTAATGCTGTTTCTAAATGCCTGATAACACAATAAGGTAGAAAAATTAGCAAAGACTAAGAGGAAGACAGAACTCTCATCCTAGCCCCCTTCAAATTAAACCAGGAATTACCATTTATCTGGAACCATAAACAGCCAGTGGCTCTCAAATTGCAAGATTAATTCAAAATGAAATGAGGACCAACAACCTTCATGAGTTCCACAGTTTTGCAGATGAAAAATAGCTTTATGAGTTGAGACCATCAGCAAACCCTGAATATCAGATGTAGCCAAGGAAAACAACTGTGAAGTTTCCCCTACCTAAAGACCATACTTCAGAAACCAAGAAAATAAAAATACTTAAACTGGGAAAACATGTCAAAGTTCTTGTGGAAGTACTAGTGACTAGTTTTGCCTTCTCTTCTGAATAAATGATTTGTAGCATTTAGCCACTGAACATTGCACATTTTACTGCCTCTAATGGAACTGGCAGAGACTTCCATGAGAAGCTCCCCAGACATAAACCCACATTTCAAAACAATGCAAATCACTGAAACCACAAGCAAAATAAAACAGATTATCTAAGTGAGGAACGGAGGATATGAAAGCAGGACAATAGGTGTCACAGGTAATTATAAAGATGCATCTGGTCCCTAGTTACTTTTGACAAAGCTGGTTTTGTGATTTATGGCAGGTGCTTGTTTATAAACCTATTTCAGCACAGACACACTGAAGCACATTCATCATTCTGCCTGGTCTTCATTATTGGGTAAACGTCATTTAAACAGAACCTGAATCCAGACTTCTGCTACCTTGACATAAAAATCAGGATCCCCTATTTGCTGGCATTTATTTCTCTATTTCCATTGACCCACAGAGGTGCAGTGTGTTTGACAAAGGCTCTACACTTACCCCACAAGGAAAGCAAATGAAAGTGAGCTGAACTTCAGGGAAAAGCGCTGGCAAGCTGTACTTCTTTTAATATCAGTGCATAAAAAATATTTATTGTTGTGCCCTGCAGTTGTGTTTTGTGGAAATGCAGGATAACCAATATGCAAGTTCAAGCAACTACAACTCTGACAAAAAATCAGAACACTTTTGGGTTTTTCTGAAGCAGGGGTGGACAGGGGTGGTTGGATTTTTTGGGGTTATTTTAACACCTTTTAAAAACGTACTTTTCAAAAATTTTACATAGTACACCATGAAATCTGACATAGTCCAAAATTTTTCTTGTACCAGGGAAATCTGGACCTGAGGAATTGCACCAGTACTGTGGCACGGAGCTGTGCAGTTGTCTCACGTGAACAGCACAGTTTTAGTTTCTTGAATTTTATCTCATGGAACATTTCTTGCTGGAAAAAAAGCTAAACAAAGAAGTCCAACAAAAACTTCTTGTTTCAGCAGCACAGCAGAGTTACTTACAACACTTATTCATCATGAAATCACATATTCAGCACATGAATGCACATTTTGTGTCACTGATCTAATGGCAACCCCTGCATTTCTCAATAATTTCAACCTATTTACCATAACATAATTTGCTAGCAGAGATGAACAATTAATCCTCTGCCTGTGAGTTGCTATTCAACTTAATCTACTTGTCCAAAGTCTGAAATTCATACTAAAGCCAAGAACTACTTTAACACAGCACCACTGCAACGAGTCACTGAAAGAGCATCAGGAATTCTTGTTGGCTCTTGTCCTGCCCCAGCACAGGATGAAATGTATTTATATTGTTCCAGAAAGACACTTATTCTTCCTGCCTGTAAAGACCTTTGGTGTTGGTGTGAAGTAGCCCCAAGCCAAAATGAGAGTCTTCAGGTCAGGCAATATTGCTTTGCATGAAAGAGAGCCTGTCATCTGGAAAATTATTTCCAATTTCTACTCTAAGGGGGTTTTGTTGTTACTATTATTGCCTGGAACAACATAACCCTTGAGACAGAGAAAATTTAAAAGAGAAGGCTTGAAACAAATCTCTCCTAAGTCCTTTGTGCCTTTACAAGGTAGGTCTCTCCCTTCAGGTTTGCCTTTAATCCAAGAACTCAGTCTTCTCCTGAAGTGTGCAGTCTGAAATTAAACTGAGCAGCATACAACCACCCCATCCTCTTTTTCCTACTCAGAGGCAGGCATCACAGATGTATTTTTCATTTTCTTGATCCCTTGCCAGTCCTCCACATGTCCTCAATGAAAACTGCAGACCTCAAGTATCCACAGACAAAAATAATCAGGCTCACCACTTTTAAGAGCATTTAAGGATTCTGTTTTTTGTTCTTTCCTTAATCAAGATTGAAGGGGGTTTCTTTGTTGTTGGATTTCTCTTCCTCTACTTTCCTCTGCTCAGTTTACTTTTTTACTTTTCTGTAAAGGTTGATGTGGGTAAAAAAAAAAAGAAAAAAAAAAAAGAGTTCAGTGCACTAAATACTAACTTTTTTAGTATCATCTGTGAACTGCAGCTTTGAGTTGGCCACTACAGGTGCTGTGCAGGGGAGGGCAGGGTTTCTGCACTTGGCTACAGTGCTGTACCTCCTCACACGTGCCAGATGCTCCAGCCAAATTTCACTGACAGCTTGAACATACCAAGCTCCCTTTGGCATTGCTGGCAGCACTGATTTTTGCATTGCTAACTAAAAATCGTGTGCCCTCTGCAACATTTCTAAATAAAGTACAGTAGCAAGATGACCTATTTTCCAACATATAGAAAGCCCCAGAACCACTCAGTCACAATTCTTACCACAAAATCCAGGTACACAAGCAATTTAGTCATGTGTTAAGCTTTTATAAATCCTGTTTCCCACATTTTTCAGAGACACTTGTTAAGGTGACAGACAAAGGACCACATGAGTAAGAGCTACAGACCTGTGATTACCACTTTATTTGCATTCTCTCTCTCCTTCTTTTTATGATTTTTTTTTTCTCTGCTTATTTCACTGGATTTTTGCAATTCTCTTTTCAGATCTTACTGTATTGGATATTTCTTTAGGGATTTCGGTTTCTAGGTTACAGAAGGAGCGCTCCCCTTTCCTTAAGGTCTCATGTCTATTTTTAAACCTAACCTCTTTCCAAATCACATTTTTCACCTTCTGATGTGGAAGGAACCTTCTTTCTTTCCGCTTTACAATGAACAACAACTCAAAAGAAAATTCTCTCATTTTTTAGCCACATTTCAGTCATCAGCAGTTGTTACCTGCCATTATTGCTATGGTGATGGACAAGAAAAGGCCTAAATAGATTGTCCTGCTGCTACCTATTTAAATTCTTATATAAGGCACTTCAGCATGGATATAGCCTGAGTGTACTGCAGCAAAAATACATTATTTTGGCAATGGTTTCTACATAGGAATTCTGCTAAGGATGATATTGCATATTTTCTATGCCCAGAAGACTGGAGAAGGAAGCAAGGGACACAATGTGGGGACTGGGATCTTACTGTGAACTGTTTAGGCCTGGAAGGGAATGGCCTTACATTTCTTTATTTTAGCAGGGCAGGGTGCCTCAGCATGCCCACATCCCAAACAAACTGCCACATCAAAGCACACCACGGCTGCACAACAGGACGAGGATTAGCAAAAATATCTTAAAACTTGCTGATAAATTGCAAGGTGTGACTTGGAGAGAGATCTATTTTTAAATATCCAGGAATACTTTCAGAAATATTCCCATTGATATGGCAAATCAGGAGCAGAGAAGTATAGGCAGAAGTTAAACAGGGGAAAAATAAAACCCCTCACCAATCCAACAGGTCACTGACATTGCTTGAGAACCTGATCCTCACCAGGAACCAAAAGTTAGAACATTAACGTTCCCCCTCCAGCATGGTGAGCATTAGAGGCTATGGTGCAGTCAGGGAACCTGACAGATAAAATGAAAAGAAAAAAAGTGAAGTCAGGAAACACCACTGCTGCAGCACGTGGGCAGAAGTCTGGCCAGGTCAGTAAATGAGTCTTTGTACCAATCCCTCCCTGAGGGACTGGATGCTCAGAAATTCTTTGACAATTCACACAAGTGTTTGTTAAGTAAGACTAAGCCTGGATGAACAGTTCAAATCCCCCTTTTCTTTTTTTCTTGATGACTCAAGACATCCTACATGGCCCTCATTTTATTTATGGGGTTTCTATGGCAATATTGTTTTCAGTTCAAGAAGTTCTTAGTCCACAGTTAAGCTATAATAAATACAGATTCTTTGCCCCTTTTGTGCCACCTTTACTTTGAGGTGCAAACATCTTTTGTGTCTGCCAGGCTGCTGATGGAATGGTCTGCTCTGTGGTACTAGCCCAAGAGAATTGTTCTTGAGGTGACAGACAGAGGTACCAAAAGCTGGGTGTGATACAGGTCATCCTTTGTCCTGGCCTTTCTAATTTTAGATTGCAAGGACTGAGCAACTAGTCAAACCTATAATTTATCTGCCTTATAGATGCAAGTCAATCCTTTCAAGATTGCCAAAAGAGGACGGATACTTTTACGGAAAAAATAACAGAAAATATCAATTACGTTTGTGAAATCTACATTTGTAAAATTGCAAACTTAAGCATACAAATCATAATAAATGTGCTCAATATATGACATTAGAATACACTGCCATTGCTTGACTCACATTGCTTTTCATAGATGTTACTGAAACCCCTCACAATTCTGCAACAGAACAATCATCTTCATTACAAGAGTCCAACTACTTCTAAACCTTCAAGGAGAATGGATGTAGCAACTCTAAATCTCAGATATTAGCTGGCACATAAAACTCGTTGCTGGCATAACTTTCAAAAGTGAATGAAAGCTATATTAATGGACAGATTGAATCAAGAAATAGAAACATCATTAATTTCAGATCTGCTTAAATACAAACAGCAAATGCTGTTTGTAAAATAACCCTAGATACTTGTAGAAGGTTGTTTCTCTTCTTCCCTCCTCATCCCACAAAAAAAAAAAAAAAAAAACAACAACAACAACAAAAAAAAAACCAAACAAACAAAAAACCAAATGGCGAACCTGGGGAAATTAAAATTTGAATGCTCTGCTGCTTTGTTTGTACACTGTTTATTATGGAGAATAATTTGCAAAAATATTAACCTGTTAAAAAGCATAGAGAATTTAGACAATTCTAACTGCAGGAATTTTACAGAAATTCTGTAAGGAAAGTATTTTGTAGTCAGAATACCTCCAGTCATTTATATTTTATTCAACAATCCAAAGATGGTGTGATGACCTGGTGCTGTCCAGCCTTAAGATACCCAAATTTTCCCCCCCAGTTGTACCAGTAAGGTCCCAAACAGCTTGTAGCCCATCCCTAGCAGGCAGGACATGCCCACACTGGGCATTTTGTGGGACACAGCTCCCAGCTTCTCCGAAGGGACTCGTGTCCCTGAGGCTCTCTGTGACCCACAGTACAGAGAAAGGCAAGCAGAGAGCTCCAGCTACAAGAGAAAAATCTCTGTCCCTTCAGCACTGCCCCTCTGGCCTGGGACACGTGTGAAAGAGGGATGCAGGTAGAAATCTTTTCCCTAGAACAAGCTGCCGCCATCTCTTCTCTTGTTCCTAGAGATTTACTATGGAGACAGATCTCAAAAATTAGTTTCAGATGTTAATGGAACAGCAATTGGATGATAATCTCTGCTGGCCACACCAATTCCTGCCAGCCTCAAAGGCAGGATCAACAAGTCAGGATCAAACTGCCCTGGAGAAATAGACATCTGATAAAAAATTTAATTTCTTTTGAAAATTAGGCTGAATGAACTTTGTGAACTTCAGAATACAGTCATAATCCAGACTACCAAGCTATCCTGGATGCACAACCTTAGAGTCTAACGTGTGGCTGTAAGGGAAGGTCAAGAGGAGGAGCCAGCTGATGCAAACCTGACTAAAATGTACTGTAATGTACCTCAACGTGCATTATTGCAATGGTGGATGCTTACACAGGCACGTTCCTGAGAAAAACCTGTATTTATCAGCCATAGCTCGTGGCAGACCTATGAAAGCTGCATGCATTAAGCAGTTTGCCTGCAAGCCTGAGAGAGATTAACTGACCAGGCAAACACAAGCACAACGCTCGCGCGCTTCCCCCCCAGTAAATTCTCACTAAATACACCAAGCTCTCTTCATGCGAGCTCAGCCTCGAAAGCTTTAATAACTGTGACTGCGTGGCATCTCCAATAACCTATTAACAGGAGTGGAAGATCAGAGGAAGCCTCCGTGCCAAACAGTCTGTGTGACAGGCAACAATAGCGCGCGCGTGTTCGGGACGCGCAGCTGGAATTGGCACAGACGGCTTCAGGAGGGAAGGCAGGCAAGCTGGCAGGGTGAAATCTGCTCACTGCAAGCAGGCACACAGCAAACCTGCCTCAAGTAACCCATTTTGTGGAAAACATCAGCCACAGGACGAGGCACGGGGTGGAATTGGTAAGAAATGCACTTCATGCCTGTATACGTGCATTTTACTTGGACTGATAATCAACGTAATCTCAGATATAGCTCTAAACTAGCTGTCTACATTACTGATTTAAAAGCAACCATAATAAAATAAGATAATCTTAACTCTTCTTGGGCTGCCAGAGAGCTTTCTAATCACTCTGTTTAAATTGTTCCATTTCAATTGAATTGAGGAGGGGGAAAAAAAAAGTAATAGAATTAAGTGCTTCACTATTTACAGTCCTTGAGTGAATACAATTTACGTAATCTGCGTAGGATCCCTACTAGCAGGGCTCACAGTAAGAAACCACAGTGATTAAATCATTAAATCATATCTAGGAAGAGAGAACATTCCCAATGATATAGGAAGTCTTGATGAGATGTTAAAACAATTAGAACCGTCAAGTACTTTTATGAATAGCAAGGATTGTGAAGGCAGAAAAGGTTTTCAAAACTGAGGGATTCACACTATTTTTACTCTAATACATTTCACTTTCTCTTTGGTTCATTATCACTGATACAATTTGCATCCATTTTCAGTCATTAAATCGTAGTTCAGCTCCTCACTATTTCAAGCCCTGGTCATTAACATGAATTCATACAACTTATTCCCTCTGCCCCTCCTATCTTTTCCTCAAAGAGAGCACCCTTTTCAAGAAATGACTCTCAAATTGCTGTTAGGATAGTAATTTCTAATTTCCATGGTTACATTTCCCAAAAGAGGTGCTGCTGCTGCTCAGAAAAACACATTGGAGGATCAGAGAACTGGAATAGTAGAGCTGGCTCTCAGTTTTCCTACAGAGAGGGGGGATGGAGGTGTTGGTTGCAATTCCTTATTTTTTTTTCCTCTTTTAAGTATCTTTGTTCCCTAATAGATGACTTGCCTCTGCAGACTAAAGAAGGGTGTGGAAGGACCACTGAAAATTAATTCATTCAAGTCAAAAATGGGACTATTAGAGGAAGTTTAAGATGGGTGAGTAAACACAGAACCAAAGAAGAAGCAAAGCCAAGGAAGTGTTCACATTTAATAGCATAGGTTTTTCACTCCACACGTAAACCTGTGCTTTTTCTTGATTGAAAGTAAAGTTCAGTGGAACAGTATCTTCTGACAGCCAAAATAAATGTTTTCTTTCCAATTTCCACATGGAATTGACTTTGCAGATACCTGTGTGTGCATGCACTAAAATATAAAGACCCACCCTTGTAACTGCATATTTCTAACTGTGGACTTCAGAGGACAATTTATTTTATTTTTAAAGAAACTGACAGGATACCTGTTTAAGAATAATAACATCTATTCTATTGAAACTCTTTGGTGTGTTGTGAAAAGAACATTCATACCTGAGTAAACATACACCAGGGACCCTTTCTCACCACCAGGCCTTTTCATGTGTATTAAAAAAACAAATTCACCCTCGTGTCAAGTCCTCCACTGGTAGCCACACATTAATTAAGCCTGAGCTTTACTAGTTTTCTTAAAGTGCCACAATTTCTCCAATAATTAAATTATTTTATAATGCCTACAGGGCAATTTTATTATCTTTTAAGATTAAGTCAACTTCAAAAGATGACCCCTTTTGCACAGGTTTTCTTAAATTTTGAAGTACAATCAAATTAAGATATTAATTGATTTGTGATTTTTGATATTAAGGTACAAAATTAGTTAAACAAAATAATAATAAGGAAAGCAGTTCTCATCTCTCTCACATAGAACGCATATCTGATCATGAAATTAATATTCTGTGCAAAAAAACCCAAAAAACAACAACTTGAGAAGAAAGATGAAGCACTAGCAGAATTGTTGTTAAAGGACTATAGAACCAATTTTAAAATGCCTTAAGTTTTCTGAACAGCCAGTAATTTTGTTTCACACATAAATAAAGATGGGGTTTTTATACTCCACACTTGAGGGAATCTACTTTTCTAACTCAGTTTTATCAAATAATGAGGTTAATTACATTAGATTAAATGGAAGCCTGAAAATGCTTAGAAATTTACTTGTCTGAACATTGAAATCATTCCTTCAAAAGGTTAAAAATTAAAACTGTGGAAAGTCAGAGCAGAAAGTAATTCTCAAAATGCAGTAGCTTAGCAGAAAATACTAAAAGAAATGAAATTTATAGTTTGAATCGTGCTTGGCCTGCAGATAAGAAACCTGAATTCCACTGGAAGTAAGCAGTAGACTAGATATGGTGAGAGGAGAAATTAAAGTGAAATATCGCCAAAGTGAAAGGAGTCCACAAGGACAGACACACTACAGCACAGAAGAGAGGTCACACCGTGCTATAAAGGCAGAAATGAGAGATCAACTGTTAAACCAGCACGGACAGCAAAACACATACTGCTCCTTTGCAGAGGGCAGACCCTGGAACAGAAGCACTATTTTGTGAAATTTTAGCAGTAATGGGTTTAACGATGAAAGAAAAGCAATAAAGAAGGCAAACGCTTTCACCTGGAAGCCTTAACTAAGGATGGCTTTAAGCTGTGAGGATTGCCAAGTGCAACAGCCAGCACAGCAAAGGCTGAGGCTGCCCTTTACTGGGCTGAATGGCAACACCAGTTCGGAATTCCCAGTCAGAGGTCAGGCCTCCATCAACAGCTGCTCTGGAACAAGACACGTGGAAAACCAGGCTCGTGTTTGCTGAGCCCTCCTCTCAAGGGGACCAAAACAAACCAAATATTCTGTGCCTCTTTCCCATCACCACCACTCCCTGAACACACAGAAAATGATGGACCTTGATCATCACCTCTCAATAAACGGGACCAACACTGCAGCACAGACCCATAAAAGCTGTAAGCCTCTAGAAACAGCAGCCTCTCCATAGTCATGAAGTAGCCTCACTACCAGTAATCCTCCAAATATAAACTTCTACAGATTGAGAATTAATAGCCAGCCAAATAAACATTTTTAAATTATTCAGAAAAAAGAACCCTGTCATTCCACCAAACAAATGGCTTTCCTATAGCAGGTATAACCAAACAGATCTTCAGAGCTGGCATAAATCATTACATTTCCATTAACTTTAATGGAGAAACATCAGCTTCCATTACTGGGATGAAATATAGTTAATATACTTGTCATGCATGGTATGTCTCCTATATACCTTTCAGGTAAAAATATTCATGCCAGATTTCATGTGAAAACAATAAAAAATCCAATTCTGCAATTACAAAATCAAAAAGTAACATTGCAAAGAAGACATAGAAAAAAAAAACCATGAATCACTTTAAAAACTGAAAAACTTCCATAATGTAAAGTGTAATTAATAGGTGTCAAATTTACGATGTAACAAGCAGCAAAAGAGTAGAAAACATATGGCAAGTTCTTCTTTGATAGATGAGAACAAAGAAGGAGTTACGTTTGAGCCTCTTTTTCCTCCGCTCTCATCTTCCCTCATCCAAGGTAAGGCTTGACTCACTTGTCTTTAATTACCGCAATGCCAGACGAAAAAAAAAACCACCTCAAGACAAGAAGAGAGCAAAAGGCAGAGGCAGCAGAGCTGTCCAAGTGGCAGCAGTGCCCCAGAAGAGAAGAAACTCCAGAGAAGGCTGAGTGAGCCGTGCTCACCTGTGGGGATCAGCCCCTGCCTCGGGATGCTGGGACGCCAGGGAAGCGCCGCGTCCCCCGGGAATGAACAGAGCCAGCCCAAGAATAAAGCCACGCCAAATGAAACTCTCCTCTTGCATTAAAACAAACTGCTGCTGCAAACGCCTGTACTGTTACTGCTCAGAGCGGCGTGAAACCTTTCTGCACACCAAGTGGAAAAAAGCACCTTGGTTTTGTTTCTCGCTCCCTTTTCTGCAGTTTTCTTTTTGCTCTGGGCTTGGACAAGCCTTGGGGCTGTATGTGAAGAGGGCCCGGGAAGATGCAGGGGTGCTGAGCTCCCGCCAGGGCTGGCTGCAGGCTGAGGGAGGATGGCCAGGTGCCACGCTGAGGCAGCAGGGCAGGGCGTCCCCTGCACACCTGGCAGGGCTGCACACCTGGCAGGGCTCGGGGCGCAGCTCCGAGGGCAGCTCCAGCAAGGGCTGAGCCCGGGCCGTGTCCTGGCAGCCGGGAGCGGGGTCAGCCCCGCCTGGGGCACTGGGGACAGCCGCAGCCGGGACGGGGCACGGCGACGACAGCAGCACGGCCGTGGCCAGCCCAGAGCTGAGATGGCAACCTGGGGCTGCTGCAGGAGCCCGATGGGCAGCAGCACCTACTGCTGTGGACACCCAGGAGCAATCCCAGGGCTCCGGAGTCCCCAGATCCCAAATCCCAGCCCTGCAGTCCCAGAGATACCAGGCCCCCAAATCCCAAATCCCAGCCCTGCAATCCCAGAGATACCAGGCTCCCAAATCCCAGATCCCAGCCCTGCAATCCCAGAGATACCAGGCTCCCAAATCCCAGATCCCAGCCCTGCAATCCCAGAGATACCAGGCCCCCAAATCCCAGATCCCAGCCCTGCAATCCCAGAGATACCAGGCTCCCAAATCCCAGATCCCAGCCCTGCAATCCCAGAGATACCAGGCTCCCAAATCCCAGATCCCAGCCCTGCAATCCCAGAGATACCAGGCTCCCAAATCCCAGATCCCAGCCCTGCAATCCCAGAGATACCAGGCTCCCCCTCAAGCCCAGGTTCCATCCAGCAAATCCTGTCACAAACTGACCCCTCATCTAAACCCCACAGAAGGGATGGATTGTACCAATAAAGTTTCAGAAAATATTTTCAGAAACCATGCATTTGTGAAGTTTTAAGCACAATGAAAGAATGCAGGAGGAAAAAACCCACAATTTTGTAGAAGCTGACTTCTATTTTATAAGAGGAACAGATGTTTTGTGGTAATTAAAGCTCATCGTTTTTTGTACAAGGTGACTCTTGAAGTACACATATACTCCAAGTAAACAAGTTTACTGTATTGCTTTCATATGATCTTGATGATCCACAGTTTTCCTGTAAATCTAGTTTATACTCAAAGAATTACTTTACAAAAAAAAAATAAAATTCTCTACTTCAGTTCATATGGCTTTACATTCTACTGCTTACACTCCTTGCTAAGCCCTAAATAATTACTTTTGCTTAGTCTGTCTTCAATATTTATGGAAACTTCCTCCCTATAATATAAAAATGAAGCATAGACATCTGAGATTAGTAACCAAATGAACCCAATGTTGAGTTGATTAAAACCTTCTTAGCAGCAGTGTACCACATTGTCACACTCATATAAGCAATTTTACATGGTTAGAACTACCCAATTACTTTTCCAAATATATTAGTAAAGCGTTGTAAACAGTGCAATGTGCTCGTTTATACAGCACACAGTAAAATATGTACACAGTTAAGTAAATCACTGTGTCAAGTCTGGCTCTTTTCTAGCAATTCCTGAGTCAAAGTCAGCTCGAGGTCAAGTCCCTGTGGCAGGGGTAGGATGTTTGCAGGTGGGAACCCACTGGGTCATGTTTGTGAGCGCTGATGCAGTGCAAGAAAGAATTGAATGAATAAATGTCATCTTCTAGGGCAGCTGCTCTGTCCCACCAGAGAATTTACCACGGCCATGGACTACTGGCAAACCAGCCGGGCTTGCTAGGCAAGTGATGAACAACCCCATCTGTGGACTGAGTGCAGCCATCTGACCTGTACTGCAAGAGAAAGATGATAAAATACCCGTGCAGACGAGGAGAGAAAAGAGGCTGAGAGGTTACTCCTCACCCAAACTAGCAGAGAAGGCTGCACACATCCACACCTCTGCAGCTGTGCCTTGCTGCTGGCAGCCAAGGGCTGCCCTGATTACAGGCAATTTTCTGTAGACAATGTCAATCTGTTGATTAAAACCTACGTGTCAGAGAAAGTGAAAACTTGACTGCGAATGTGTGAATGATTCATTATCCAGATGAAAGGAGAGCTGCGCTTGACTGGGTACAAACATCACCAACTTGTTTTCTTCCAGCTTTGTGACTATCTGCCATTTTACTTCAGCAAAAATAGCATAACAAAAAGGACTGGTGCTCTTTCTTTCTTTCTCCCCTTTCATTTTCAGCTGGAAGATGCTGTACATGGCTGACAGTTTTCAAATGAAACATTTGTCACGTTTAAGTCAGAATAACATTAAAGTCAGAACCCAACTTGCTTTTGTGATAACAGCAAAGTCTCCACCTATTTTTTTTTTTCTGTTGGAATATGAATGCTACTTACTTCATGTGATGGCTTATCTGGAAGAAAAAATGCACCAGACCATTGCTCTCCAAAAGTCTGCATCTTTAAACTTTCCTGCTGTTTCTGTATTACTTGTCAGTCTGAATTTTATACATCTGAAATGATTTAAATGCTAAAAGACCAAAAGTACATGTCAAATCATAAGTACTCAAATCAATCCTCTCTTACGTGCCTCAGCCTATTTTTTTTTTTATATCATGGACATTGGCTTGGTGTAACAGACTTCAGACTACAAGGATTTGGCTTTGGCTCCAGTGAATGCTGAGAAGGCTCAGCCCAGCACTTCTGCAACTGAAGTGATTTCAAGTGGTTTTACTAATGAATTCTTAATCTAGTTTGGTGGAAACACACATTAAAAATAACACTAAGTTCTGGGATTAACATTTCAGGAAGAAAGAAATGAAATATTTGAGTTCAGAGCAGAGTAACAAAGGTGACCAACGTTTTTACTTGTAATGAAATATTAAAAGAACTAGTGAACACAGAGCTGTACTGAGCAATAATTCAGGGGTTATAATGGTAACTTTTCAATAGCAGTCCTCAGAGAGTATAAGATAGAAAGGAGGTCAATGAAGTATTTAGATCAGCTGAATCTTGTAGTAATGAGAAAAATCCAAGTAAAAGAAATTCTGAGAGAACTCTGGGTTAAAAAAAAAAAAAAAAGCCAGAGTGGCCTCACTCAGGCAATAATCCAGCAGAAGGAAGAAGAGTCATAGAAATCCTGCAGCAACAAAGCTTTTAGATGTAGATGTGATAAGTATAATGAAACATTCCCTCTAAGTGATGTTCTCAATATATTAAGTCACATCTTTACCTGCTTTGTGGCTGAATACTTAGCTCTATTTTTATTTTAATATCATTAGTCAATAGTGTACTTGAACACTTTACATTGTGGTGATATTTTTGAAAACATGTTGCAAGCATGTCTGGGAATAATAACCTCCAAAACGTTTGCAATTTGCAATCTAATGTAGGCACAACTTAAAAATAATCCCTCTATTAGAAAGTACAGTATAGAGTTTAAAAGGTTATTTTTCAGGTTTAAACTCCAGTCTAGTTTTCTTATGCCCTCAATGCATCTAATTCCTCAACTGAAAAGGAAGGTGAGGAAAAGCTGTTCAAAAAGAAGAATAAGTTGCTTTGTTTTTTAAGGCAACAAAAATTTTAACCACTTCTATGTTGGTCATTTTGTTGTAAGCCATTGTACAAGCACATTTTGTTTACAATTATTCTAATCAACATCCTCTAGATAATTGCTTTTACTTCAATGAGCTGTTCTGGAAGTGATGGAACAATCTCTTAAAATCTTATGCATTCTTCTTTGATATATTATATGCATAATTCTGCTTTGATATAAGTATTATAATGATTGCTGTAGGTTGGCATAGGACAACAACTGTTGGCAAAAATTTTATGCTCAAGATGCTCTACAGAGAGGGAGGGCCCAGCTGGAAATGTTTTACAGGTAACTCCTTCTTGTGAGTCCTCACTAATGCTAAACTGGAACAGAATCCTTATGGAAACTTGTAAAAACGATTTTAAAATAATTGAATTCAAAGTCATGGGGCGCTTAAAATGTTCTCTAGAAAGCAGTGAGCAAGACTACAAGGAAGGATAAAGATGAAATAAGCAGCTTTTTGCTGCCTTAAGAAGCCGTCACCTCTGAACTGGCTAGAACCACTTGAGAATGCTTTTAGCTTGATAACTGTGAATTGCCAATAATTGCACTAATGCCACCATTTACCATAAGGAATTCAGTTTCAAATGGATCTTAACACAAAACACCTTTCAAACTGCATTTCACATCTGTGTGTTCGAATGAAGAAGTGGGACAATTCTATTAGTACTACTAAAATTTAAACATCAAAAGCTATCAGATAATGTAGATATGTGCTTTCTTAATTTTACTCTTCTGCAAAAAGACTAATGAAATTATAACAATTTGAGCTATCAACTTGGAACTTTATTCAAAAATATTTTCTTTTTCAGATTGTGATTCTCTTTATTTAATTAATTACAGCTAAAATAGGCATTATCCATTAATAACTTAGTCATAGCAGAAGGTCTTACATAGGTTTCAAACACAGAGAAGTAGTAATTCTAATCAAGTGCCTTTCTTCTTCTAAGGGAGATCAATAACTTTTTGTGCCTGATGAGGACATGGACCTACAAAGATGCCAAAGCAAATTGTGTCTTACAAAAGGAAAATAGTTCTATAGAACCAAAGTTTTACATTTCCCCAGAAGTGACTGTAGAAGATGTGCCAGTGAGGGAAAATTTTTAGCCTTTATTTCTCTTAATTTTGATTCTGGAAAAAAAGTCTTATGTTACCAAGAAGTACTACGTTTTCTATGTGATTGGATGTCAAGTCACATCATAAACTGAACATCCTGGAATAATATCCCTGCTTAGTGTATGTGTGTTGTGGTTAGAGAGGGTGAAGAGACAAGAAGAATACCCAGAAACAGGGAAGTCAGTGTTTGCCCAGAGATGGCCTCTGCTGGACCCCAGCAGTGGGGGGTGTCTCATCCTCATCTCTCATCTCCATCCATGGCAGCTACAGCCATTTCCTCACTGGAAACTGCAATCTCTTCTTTATTTGACACCTAAATTATTAGCTCTTTTAAAGAGTTGTAACATGGATTAATCAATACAAAAGCTGTTTCTATAGTCCTGATAATGATCCATTATCCCTTAATCTGATTCTTGAATTTCCTCGGGGTATGAAGGCATTTTTTCCCCTTTTTAAATGAATATCATATCTTTAGTAATGGCACATGGAAAACCTAAGAGGCACTCTCCCCAGGCTATATTACCCAAATCGTTTTGTCTTTCAAGACAAGATGCATTTATGGCAAATAATTATATTCAGGAAAGGGAAGTAATAATGCAGTAATGTATCTACCTAATACAAACAAGTTTAAAGTGAAGCCTGTCCTAAGTGTTTGGTGAAATGCTGGAATTGAAACCAAAGGGAAGTTCTGTTTGGATGTGATAAATCCTGTCATCTGCTAACATGTCTGAAATAGGTGAGCACTGCTAGAATCTATTCCTGGACACTCTGCAGGCTGTGGATTGCAGTCAGCACTGCAGATGTGCTCTGTGATAACTTCAACATGATGGTTTGTCACTTGGAGAATGAAAGCCAGCTCTTGGCACTGTTTGGCTTTTGAGTGCAACTCAATGCTTGTTTTAACTTTGCAATTCTGTGATTAATTGTGTCATACCAAGTGGTAAAATAAAAACAAACAAAAGAACCCCACCTAAGCCCTCAACACAGCATGGGAGGAGGAAAAATATGATTAATGAAGTAACTATGTGACAGAAATCACACAGCAGTGACCTGAGCAGTGAGTTCTTGAAGAGGCACACTAAACATCTGCAGTTTAGATACCTAAGGATGGCTGTGAAAAACAAAATTAAAAAAAATAAAAATATTAATGCAAATTAATGTCTTTTCTTTCAGACCCTCCTCATTGCAGCATCAGTATTGTGCTAACTGGGGTAACTATTTAGAGTTTTACAGGTCTGATTTTGACCAGAAAATAAATGGATTTATGTGAACATGACTCTCACAATGATTAAACATTAATCCAGAGAAGAGGGAAAACAGTATGTGAATTATCAATTCTTACAGGAAACTCAGATCAAACTGACTGTTTAAATCATAAAGAACAGTTTATTCTCTGAGAATTAATTCAAATAGGAAATGAAAGTACCAAAGCAAATTTTCCTTGTGCTCAAATTTTCATACTTCAAGGTTCAGTGCCTCTACATAAAAGCATAAATACCTTTATTTCAGACTGAACGCTGCATTGATAAATAGCACTGGAGGTTGTGCATCCCAGTGTAACGTATGACAGAGCCTTGATTTCCCTGGAAAACTCCTTTAAAATCACTTTTTTTCTTTGATGAAGTTTGGTTTTTCCCTTTATCCCTAAAAAGCTCCTAAAAGTGTCATCTGTTTAATTAAAAGAGCTGCTGTGTGTTTTTACACAAAGATATGAACTGCTGAGCCGGGTCTTGCAGCAGAATTATTTGAGACAGGTAGAATAAACCTTACTGGTGAGAGAGACTTTCTGAACTACCACACAACATTAAGAGCGTTTTAAGTAGAATTTCAAAAAATCAGAAAATGGTTGAAATTAGAAGGGTCCTCTGGAGGTCATGTCATCCACTCTCCTTGCTATGGGAGAGCCACCTAAGGCTGGATTCTCAGGATTCTCTAGACAGCTCCGAGTATCTCCAGGGATGGAGACTGCACAGTCCCTGTGAACAGCTTTCAGTGCCTGATCAAAATGTGGGGTGTGAGTTGGGTTTTTTCCACTACATCTTTCCTCAGCTCATTGACACAGCTTATTTAGAGCAAGTGCTCCTTCAAAGGCAGACACTAAAATCATGGCTACTATGGGTCTTCCTATTTGTTGGGACAGAAAGTGGAGAAAAACTGGTGCAACATCAAATATGGAAATATATTTCTATTAACAGCCGTCTTTCAGTGACATTCTACATACTGTTTATCATGATGTTAATTTATGCAACCTTTCTTTAATCTAATAACTTCATTTGACATTCTAATAAATTTTAACCAGGACACTTTTGGGTGATTAATACACTCAATGAATTAATAATGTATCGTTATTTTTAGTGATGATAATCAGTTGTGATTATTGACCAAGTAACTATGTCAATACCAAATATGGCAAGACACAATTAAGGCCAGAATAATATACTTTACAGCAAGGAAGGCAATAAGAGCTGAGATAGTATCTCAAATCAATTTCTACTAATAGGCACTTCAAGAAAATAATCAAAACTGCTTTAGTCCAATTTGGGATCCCTTTCTACGAATTTATAACAGATACTGCACGTTCATAAGCCAGGTTTACTACCACCTTCAAAGGAATTATTTCCCTTTTTCATTTATTCCATCATTATTCCATAAAATTTCACTCACAAACTTTAAAAAACATTCTGCGTTAATTTATCATGAGTTAGCTAAAAGGACAGTTCCCTTATATAAATCTCTTTGTAGGGAAAAAAAACCAATTCTGAATTCAAGGCATTCTGAATTGCTCCCAAGAGAGTCTATTTCCAAACGTTTAACTTCTGTCTTTCTAATGAGAAAAGATTCAGGTATGTTATGTATAATATATATATATATATATATATGTATGTATTTAGGTACTTAAACATGTTTATATGAGCATTAAGTGAAATATTCCTTCATTTCTTCTATGAACTATCCATACAGAGCCTTAAATGTGCAAAAGCACAGCTGGGATCTGTCTTTTCTTTTGCTCTCTTTTCACCATACTCTGCTAGGGTTTTTGCTTAGAGGGACATGAGTTTATGGTGCATTTTGTTGATAACAGGAATATTACTTTGCTTTTCTAATTTCCAACAACATACACAAAGAGAACGTAAGCAGAAAATACATGTCAGCAAATAAAGACTTTCTCAGCCAGCCCCTACACTCAGGGATTTATTTTTTTTTTTTACTGTCAGGAGCTCAGTTGTCCCTCTGTGCTGCAGCAGGAGCATGATCTGGAAATACAGATTGGACACCCTGAGGCTGCTGTTGCACGAGGAAGAGGGATGCAGCAAGAGGGAGCACGAGCAAGTGGAGAGCAGCACTCAACCCCAGCCCTCGTGAATCCTGCTCAGGGCAAAATCAAACAAACCAAGCAGGTACCTGTAGCAGATCCACCAACTCACTCCGAAGAGATGAATGAGCATCTGCATCTCTGCCTACCTTTTCAACATTAATGAATCATTAAATATTGTTTCTGGACTTCTCTGACCTTCCAATGATTAAGTAGCCGATCCCTATTGCACCATAGAGTATTTAATTACTTGGAAAGAGCATTCTTAGAAATGGTAAAAACAGCACCCTGCAGGTCTTAGATACATTCTATTTAGATAATATATGGATTCCTGATAAATGTGGGATGATACAACTGCTAAACTCCTACTTTAAAAGTCTAAAGCAATATTTCTTATCCAAGCTTCCAAATCAGCAGCATTTGTCAAATGGCCATGACAGGAAGGCATGAATATAGTGTGGGAAGCACTAATTATAATCACTGGAAGCTGGTAATTTTGCATTTAAGATCTTTTCAGAATCTTTTTTCTATGTAAACAATTTCCCTCTCATTTCTACAAAAATGAATTAGCTGGAAATAAAAAAAAACTAGTCCTTCCAAAATTCGTTTCCTATCACTATGGAGATCATGGCTTTTCAGAATCAGAAACTTTTTTATCTACATTCACCTAAGGAAGACAAGATGTTTTTATCTCAGGTTAGTGAAATAATATTTCACTTATCCTAAATTCTTGGTTTAATTGTTTGGTGACTTCCAGGGGAGATAAAATTGACAGAGGTAAAAATGAAGGTTTCTGGCCAATCCTTTCCCATATAAATACAAAAAAATAATATACAATCAAACATTCCAAATTCAGTTTATAAACATAATCCTCAGGCACCTAGCAGGTAGTATATTCTATGTGTGGGTGAGGTCTGCAGTGCTTTCATTATAAATGTAAAAAATCACAGAACTACTTTAATAGGAAATGATCAGCAAAGACTTTGTGATGCACCAAATGGAATCAGAGAGGACAGAAGGAAGGAGGAATGAAAGGTTAAAAGAACAACCTAATTGATAAAGTCTGGGAAAAAAAACACCCAGAAGGGGAATGTAATTTTAGAGAAACACAAGTGGTGGAGATAATGTCAAAGCTGGTTATTGCTTTTTGCACAGCACAGGCGATGGGACAGAAGGCACACACAGAAAGTGGAACCTGGAGCCAGTCAGATTCCAGGGAGAGGATGCTGTTCCTCATTCCTGGAAGGTGGAGGTCGCTCTTTTCATCGATTTCTGTTTGTCTCCACAATTAGATGATCTTTGGCAAAAGCAGGTTGTAAACGCTGGCTGGAGTTCTCGAGAAATCACAATATTAACTTGCAGAACTGTAACTGTCTTTAGACAGCACATCTTATTGTGATTGGACCTAGAATCACAGTTCCTTTGGGAAACTACTTCCTAAAAGACTCCAAATTATTACAGTTGGGTTTGGGTCACAAGATACTGAGTCAGGCTGTTTTTGAAACGGCACTGTAAGAAAAGTCCTTATCTATTCGTACCATGGCACATTACTTTGTGCATTGTGCATATTCGTGCAGAACCCGGGGTATGCCAAGTATTACTTGGACACAGAAAACACAACTGCAGTTTACAAAAGCTCTCAGCCTGCAGGGAATGAAGAAAATCTTGTGTTCCTCGAAATTCCTTTAGCTGCACTCCCTGTTCAGCAGCACGTTGCTGTGTCTGGAGCTGGACACCACAGCAAACCCACTCTGTTTGGGAGGCAGCAATGGGTCTCACTCAATCAGCTTCTGGCAAAAATGAAGGAATTTTATTTTTCCAGAAACTGCTCTTCTTGCTTTTTTTCCCCTCAGAACATCCAATAGTCAGAACTCATACCCCAGAGCAAGGAAAAGGTAGTTCTTTCTTCTTTCAGAAGCCCTGCTTAGTGTTTTAACATTTACCACAATAACTGTGGGGTTTCTTAAGTCCAGCTCATAAGCTGCTAGTCCTGGAGCTGTGCAAACTCTTCTCTGGACCTCCCGTTTCTCTTTCCCCTTCTGCCTCTCTGTGCAAGCCCCGTGCTCAGGCTCACTGTGTAAAGTCCTGCCACAGATCCTCACCCCTGCTGGAGCCAGAGGAACCAAGCACCAGGTGCTTCCTTGGCAGCGAGATCCACCTCGAGACCCAGGACACCTGGAGCCTTTGGACTCTGTGTGCTGCTTCAGCAGAAAGAACTGCATCAAGTCATAGCAAATAGAGAGGAAAGAAGGCAAATTATCCAAAGGAAAGGACACCCCACTGCTCTGATGTATTTGCAACTCTTGGCTACGTTCCTGTTGTACTGGGAATAATATTTAGCTGCTATTTGCTGTAACTTTGTGAGGAATTTGCAAAGATGAGCTTCGTATTTTGAGTTTTCAATCTGTTAAGAGTGTTCCTAGAAGAAAAGTTGCCAGAGAAAAAGGCAAGGGAAATCTTTATTTAGCGCAGAGATTTTCTGAATTAAATCAGACAACAACCTAATTTTTATTCAACCCCCACTAGCAAGCATTTTATGTTGGGTAGAATTAAGCAACATTCTGTGTGTTAAGCCTGGCAGTACTCAGAGTTACCCCCAGAAGCTGCACTGTAACTATACATGCCAGGATACAATTTTTAGGTGTTTTTGTCCTGTGCTCTACACTGGGAGGTAGAACATTGAATGATGCTGTGGTGTAAAGATCAAGAAATTAGAACCAATGAATTATTTGAATGTTTTTAATTACCTATTAATTACCTATTAATTACCTATTATTGCAACTCAGGATTTTTTTTTTTTAAACACTCTAGGAAATTATGATTATTATTTTCACCAGCGTTTTACCATACAGGTGTACCTCTTTTTAGTGATTTTACTGAAAATATTCCCACTTGATTTACCTCAGAAGATTATAATATATATGTTGTATTTAAAATTTCATTTACTTGTCTTGCTCTTGGTGTTGAAAAATCAGTTGTTCTAAATTTTCATGTACATTAGTAAGTTAAGATTCTATTTAATTTTATAATTTTAGGAAGAAAAATTATACAAAATGGAGATTTAGGGGGGGAAATTGCAGATGTATTATTCTTTTGTCTTCAACTTTTTCATTGTGCAATTAAGCCCACAGATGTTTCTGAGAGGTACCTTAAGTACTTCTACACCAAGCATGAAACAGAAGAGAATTTAATTCCTCAGGTTTTTGCTAAGCTTACAAAGTCAGCAAGACATTCTACAGAAAATAGTTTTGTCTGCTGAATTAAAAGCTGCTTTTCCCTTGACGTAAGGATATGAATCAGAAGTTCTGTCTTGGATCTTTCACAGATATTCTTATCCATGACAACCTTAGCTTGCACAACAGCGTGGACTGTTCTCGAGGAGATAGATCAACTTGATAAAGATCAGATTTCCTCCAGACAGACCTGCATTAAGCAGTAAGTGATGCCATTTCTGTTCTGCTGAAATCTCCCCATACCTCTTTTTCATTTCCATGTAAGCCCTTAAACAGCTCCCTTTTTTTTCCACTATTAATTTCTCAGTCTGCTCTGAGCTACAAAAAACAAACAAACAAACAAACAAACAAACAAATATCTTGCTTTGCTGCTGTATTCAGGGAGAAACATTTGTGTTAAAACAGTTTCTGAAAGCTAAAACTACTGGACTCCTATGAGAAAAGCAGTTTCATGTCTACAGCAGTGGGTTAGAGAACCAATTGCTTGTGAAAAAAACCAAGTGCTGAATGACACTAGAACAAAGCAGAGTGAGATGAAGTCATTACTTCAGGGAATTTTGAAAAGGACTGCAAGGAGTATTGCCAGTCACAAAACACTTTTCACTGGCTTCTCACTGAGATCCTCAGCTGTGTCACTTCAGCTCTCAGCTGCATAAGAGCCTGTCTGTACCTATTTATTCCCTAGCTCCTTTGGATGAGAAGAGGGCTCTGATTCAAGCATGAGCTGCTCAGGAGCAAGGAAATTAGAAGAGTCCTGCCTGTAGAGAATTTGTTCTTCCATGACAGAGTTTCTTAACACAAATTCAGCCAAATAAATTATTCTCAAGGGTCTGCCTAGCCAAGTGTAATATATGTTAATCACAGAAACACAGAATGTTTGAGTTGGAAGAGACCATAAAGATCATCTCATTCCAAACCCCTGCCATGGGCAGGGACCTTCCCCAGACCAGGGAGCTCAGAGCCCCATCCAGCCTGGCCTTGAACACTCCCAGGGATGGGGCATCCCCATCTCCACACAACCTCTTCCAGTGCCCCACCACTCTCACAATAAAGAGTTGTTTTCCCTAATTTCTAATCTACACCTTCACTGTGTCAATCTGAATCCATTCCCCCTGTCCTGTGAATTCATACTCCTGTAAATAATCTCTCTCCATATTTCTTGTAGCTCCCTTCAGGTACCCAACCAGCTCAGCCTCTTTTCCAGGCTGAACAATCCCAGTTCTCTCAGCCTTTCCCCACAGGGGTGGTGCTCCATCCCACCAATCACCTTGGTGGACCTCCTCCTCTGTAAATGATATATGGAATAAACAGGAAGAAAAGGTTTAGTTACTAAGTCTGTGTTTGCTACTGGAGACCTATATTCAGTGAGGTTTTAAAATGTTAGCAAAAATTATTTCATGATACCAGCATACAAAGAGAAAGGTCTTAGACTACTGTCTTGGCCTGAAGGAATTGCAGATCCCAAATCCCTAAGAAATGCCATCAGATGACACAAGAAATCCTCAAAAATGCCCTAACTGTGAGCATGATTCACCATTTGCTGCAGAATAATGTGATGTCCAGGGTGGTTTTGTGGAATATGTGTCACCATTCTCAGCCAACAAGTGCCAGCATCTCCCTGTTGTCCTCCCCAAACCTTGGGTGCACAGCTCCCCTTACCCAGGGGCTGTGCCATGCCAGAAAAGTACATTTTCTGCCAGAAAAAGCCATGCAACCAGAAAAATCACCGCTTGTCTAAGGGTAGCTGTGACTGTCATGCTGATGAAAACTGGCCTTGGAAATGTTTTAGATGCAAAAAAAATAAAGATATATGTTACAATTTAATTTCAGATCTATAATCTGCATGAGACACTGTACACGTGCTCTGTGAACTTAGAATCTTCTGTGCTATGAACAGCTTACACACAAATTTTGCACAAAACCAGAAAATAATCTGACATGTCTCTGTTACTTCTCACCCACCCCCCTTGATTTTTTTGCAGGTACTTAGTCACCAGAGGAAGCAGTCACACTTTCTCTTCCCACACCAGAACTCTACTTCCTTTAAACCTGAAGACACCTGAGCTGTTTCTCCCTCTCCTCAAGTCTGTCTTTACCCATCACCAGAGAGCACAGACCAAAAATCATGGACAGGTTCTTTACTCAGACTTTCTGAGCTTGAGAAAATATTTTTTCCTGCACCTAGCTGCAAAATAATTGCAATTTCCAATGCATGCCTCTTTCCCAATAGAACAAATTTAAAATACACATGTGCAGATCTGTGGATATTTTCCTGCTAAAAATTCCCATCCCCAATGAAAAAAAAAACAACAGATTTTTGCCTCAAGTTATATATGGAGTTGCAAAAAAACCAGTAAACATTAGACTACTACTTCCCAGTAAACAACAACAACTACAAATAATGAATATATTTTATGACATCGCTGCTCTTGCATTCATCTTGGGAGAGTTAAAATAGCTACATGAATTTTGCAGTCACGTCTTCATGTGAAGAAGTAATTTGTGGCCTAGAGGAATATGTGAAAGTGATTAATAAGATCTGGATCAGTTTAAAGTTCATCAAAAGAAACTGGAAATATTTAGTAGAGTTTAACCTATCACTTTCTGGGTACACACATGCATTGGTCATTATGCTGGATTAGGATGCAGTTTTACTTTCAGTTATTCCATACATGGATTTTTTACTCTTTATGTAGTATGGATGGTTTAATTTTTTGGCTGAAGCAGTAATGTTTAACTAAATTATTTAGGAACAAATACATTAATACATCCAGTTTATTTTTAGGAAAATTAATTCAAATGTTGCATTTTCTTATGTACTGTTAGTGACTCATACATTCTTTGACAACTGCATGCAAAGAAAAAGCCTTTAGAGGCTGTTCTATGTCTTTTTCTCACTCCTTCCACTTTGGTCACATGGTGCAAAAGGGATTTGGCTCAGCTTGAGCCATAAACTCTCAAAACAACTCGTTTTGCTGCCTAAAGATAATAAAACCCTTCCAAAGGGCTATAACTACTTTGTTCTATTTCCTCAGTTTTACCTCCTGCATAATTCACTCATGTAATTCCTATTTACAGCAGCTTCTGCAGGGTGGAATCCCATCTTCCTGCTGCACATAAACCCTGTGTACTGGGATTTTCTGAGGATGTTAAGCAGAACATGAAAACTTGCTTCCTGGTAGTTTATTTCATAATTTTTATTTCCTGTCTAGATTCATACCTGCAGTACAATTAAAGCTTATCTTGCTTTCAGCATCTCTAAGAGACAAAGAATCAGGTGGGGGAGAGAAGGTAGAAAAACTCATTTACACTCCTGCACTCAAGTTTATGCCACAAGACATTATGTTCACTGTCTCCATCATTCTCAGTTTTGAGAACACGATTCCACAACTAACCCAGCAAGCTCTGCAGGAACTTTCACGGGGTCATGCTGAATTTCTCTCACTAAGTGGTAAAAAGCAATCCTCACATGAACCCAATCACCTGCATCCACACCCTCACTTTCAAACAGCTTTTAGGAAGAACAGAGACCCACATGAACCCACTAGGGTACAAACTTTGTTAAACTGGACCTGCCATTATTCATCTCTCAATTATCTTTTAGCATAGCTTCTCTCAGGACTGCTGTAAAAAATGCCTTCTGTCTGTTCCCCACCCAAAAGAAGAGGTGTCAAGGGACAGGATCTGCACCATCCCTGCGTGCTGGCAGCTGAGGAGGGACCCAGGTGTGGCACAAGCTGGCAAACACGGTGTTCCCCGGGTGTCTCCATGCAGCTGCTTGCAGCACTGTGGTAGAAGAATTAAAATTAAAAAGCCTGTTACAAAGAGCAAACCTCTGCCTTTATCCTGCACACCCACCACACAAATCTTTTGGCACAAATCACTTAAAATTTGCCTGGGTTATTCTGCATGGTATGTAAATCTTTGTACAACAGCCTTGAAAAATCAGCAAAGGAAAATGCATTTAATGTGCTGAGCTTGAACCCTGAACACATCAATCCCAGGGCCTGGAACATCAGCAGGACAGTTCCACCTGCAGCTGGACTTTGTTCCTCCTTCCTTACAAGAGAAGGCAGAACAACAGGAGCAGATGCTTTTTGCTGTGCCCATGAAGACTTTTTTAACCCACATGTTATCTAAGTTATAGTTTTCCTACACATGGCACCTCATACGCACCCAAACAGCAGAACACATGGAATTTGACTGTAGTGGTAATTTCACTTGCAGAATACTGTCTGTCACAGAGGAAAACAATGTGTTTGTCATCACTGTGTGGGAATCTGCCTCTGCTGACTATTTCATGCCTTTTTTAAAACTTGTTTTAAATAGTTGTACAAAAAACCCCCTCAAAACAGTATTCCTGTGTTAAACAGAACTGTGATGCTTTTCCCCAGTGTTTGCAGAGTAGTATTTAAATTGAAAGAATGACAGACGTTACTGTGAAGGAAATATAGAGAGAAACATAAAGGCTTCCTTGCCTGCACTTCTATTTCTTACACACCATAATAATAATAATAATGATAAAAAAGTCAAACCCTTTTAGCTCCCAACCAGACAGATAAATGCATGCAACTGCAGCCTGCAAGGGGCTTAATCCTACACTAACAACTGCTCCACATGTCTGAGTTTGGAAATCATTGGTTTTTTGCCCAGACAAAAACACAATTGTTTGTGCATTTATAGTGCTCTTGAGCAAGTATTTCATCATGCACCTTTCCTTTGGAAAAGGCTGTCCAAAACTCTATATTTAGCCATTATAAACATGCTAGTCTTAATCTTCCTGGCATAAATGTAGAAGGCTGTCATCTCCTGAGAATCAGCTGGGATTCTGTCTCAATGTTTTTTCAAGTGATAAAGCAAAACTCCGGCACCTTATCTAGCACTGAACTTACAGAGTGTTAGCCACAGGGGAAGAAGACTTGAAACATTCATTAAGGTTTTAAAAAAGGGTCATGAAATG
This sequence comes from Cinclus cinclus, assembly GCF_963662255.1. Taxonomy (NCBI): domain Eukaryota; kingdom Metazoa; phylum Chordata; class Aves; order Passeriformes; family Cinclidae; genus Cinclus; species Cinclus cinclus. Next base: position 1,063,105 of record NC_085066.1, read on the forward strand.
CAGTCAAATAACTGTGCCTGAGGTTAATTTATGTTTTCACAGCTATATACAGCAGGGTGACTTGATAGTTTATTCTTCATGTTCTGGCTGTGAGAACAAATCTGGTGCTTCAGTTTGAAAACAAAGTGTTAGAGAACAACTAAAGCACGCAGGCAAAACACAGCACTGAGTTCTTCAAGCACCCAATTTGCACCACTGCCTCTGAAATAAGAAAAATGCAGTATACTGTGCAAATTTTCTATATTTACTGTTCTATTGTAATGTTGTGTCTGGGCACACCTCAAACCAGGAGCAGCCCTGGCAAATGCCAGTTACCAGAACCCAAAATCCACGTGAGAAAGCTGCTTCTTCTTAAAACACACCTTTCAATTCACACAGAACTTTCTGAGGACATTTTTGCTTTTCAGAGAAAGGAATCTTCTTCAGTTTATCTTCAACTTTATCCTGCTCAACTTAAGCCATACCTAAAATGGTGCTTAAGCTCAAAGTGGCCCTGAAGACAAGACCAAACATTGCCAGCACTGTGGCAGATGTTCAGCAATGCACTTCTAGTGGTCCCCTTCACATTTCCTTCTCCTCACAGACATTTTCCAATTCTTGGATGCATTTTCTTTTTTAAGAAGTCTCAGATTCAGGAAAATATAATCCTTTTAAGTACATCACCACAGAACTCTGACACAATAATTTATATAGAACATTAAGCAATAGAGAAGTTATAATGGGAAGAACTTTTCTCTACTTCTCTTGTCATCTGTTCTGTGAAGCTGGAAGACAGTAATTTTAAGAGCCCATGAAGGAAAATATGCCACCACTCAAAGAATAATAAGCCTACAAGATCTTATGGAATGAGTATTATTGAGACAAAGAAAAAAAAAACAAAAAACAAACCCCAACCAACCAACCAAAAAACCCAAAAACAAAAATAAAAAAAACCCAGCCCAATTCTTTAAAAGGGAACAGATGTTTAATTCAATGAAAAGAACTTCTAGAAATGCTATAAAAAGATCCATAAAGTAAAGTTTTGGAAAGGATTTGATGTATTTTATCATAAGATATGGTGGCCACAAGTGAAGTGGCAGAAGGAAATATCTCCTGTGAAAGCAATTATCACAGTGTTTCTCATATCTTCTCCTAAAATAACCAGCACTGGCCACTGGCAGAGAAAGATATTAAATTAGATTGATTCTGCTTTGGCACAGCAATTTCTTCATTTCATCTCCCTCACCCCTTTTTCAGTACTGAGGATTTAACTCAAAAACCATCTTATTCACAATGGTAAGCAGCAAAGCTCCTGGTACTCAAAGTATGTCACAATTTTGTCAGGGAAGAACACTAACAAACTTCGAGTATCAAAGAAAAGCACATTAAGAATACTATTAAGATATTGATATTAAGAATGACAAATATTAGGGCAATTAATATTTTTCCTTGTCTGATTTGTCATATGATTAGCAGCTCATGTAGATTCTGAATTTGTGTGTGTTATTTATCCTTCATAGCCCAGGATTTCTAAGAACTGTTTGTACAGCAGCCTGATTAGCTGGACTGGGGCACAGAGTTTATTCTGCTGATTATTTTTCATGGATGCATGGACAGCAGGGGGATGTGGCACGAGCGTGGCAGTGCTCTGCTAGGAGAGGGGAAGGACAGGACTGTGCCTTTCACAGCAGCTTTTCATGGTGGATAGTGGATCAGATGTTACCTGTGCCTCCTGGTCACGTTTATTCAGGTGTCTGTTCCTGTGGATATCTCTCTGAAAAGCCAGATGCATTTACCATGGAAGGACAAAAACATTCAGCAGTGCCACGTGCTGCCTGGCCGGCACATTATCCCAGGAACAGCTGAAAAACTTCCAAGAAACCTGACAAAAAGCCATCCAGGTAACAAAAGTTTCCTTCCATCCCTTTCTCCGAGCCAACACAAGAGACCTGCCCACCTCTGAATGCCTTCCATCCCAGTTCCAGCTGTGCAGCCACAGCTGTGGGTGACACACACCACATCCCACGGACATGCTCACAGCATGGAGGAATTATTTCCCTCCACATCACACTTGCAGTACTGATCCTGCAGGAAAATCCCTTGCAATCTTGGGTAATCCAGTTTTGAGTCACAGGTTTAATTTCTCAGGACAGAGCTTTAAAACATTTTTTTTTTTTCTGTTGAGAAAATCACAGTAAAAATTCACCACTTCAGCTTGGACAAAATAAACAACCCTCTTACTTCTGCACTCTTGCATACCATTACAACTCAGGGTTACAACAGTCAGACCTCAAACTATTAGAAATTTCTTCAATCCTGTATTCCCTTGGGGCTTCCTTTATATGAACACTTTGTGTGGTTAGGTACAGCAGCTGAAACAGCTGAAATCACTCAGACCACAGAGAATAATATTTTTATTTTAATCCTTCAGAAGGTCAGTAAAGCTGAACAGGAGTAAATTACATTGTCTGTCAACACAGCACACCTTCCCAGCAGCTGCTTTCATCAGTTTTGCTGTTTATTCAGTGCAAGAATTTTGCTGGGTGGGACATAAGAGGTTTATTTTTATTTAGACCATATTTCAGAATTTGTAGGAGGTGATGGTACCTCTTCTGAAAAGGAGACTTCTCCCCTCCTTCAATAATACACAAATATTTTTATTTACTCTAGTAATTCTAAGTGAAATACTTGATTTCTGTCCTGCCTCACCACCAAATGACAAATAACAGCCCTAAGCAAATGACTAGTACGGGAAAACCTTAAAAGAGAATTATTGGGGTTTTTTTTGTTTGTTTGTTTGTTTTTGTTTTGCTTTGTTTTTAATATTTGAGATGAGACTCTCTAATGCAAGCAGTGTTTTGTCAGCTTATACTAAGTATGATAGCAACAAGGGCTTCTTCTGTCCTGGAGACTCAGCATAAAGCTATTAAATGTCATCAGTAATGAAAATCAGAGAACTCTTGTTTACCAGTTAAGATCAACACTTGTTAAGAGGGATATTTTGGTATGAAAGCAGCTGTGAAGTTATGTTTTAAAGAAGGTTTTGTTTTGACAGATCTCTATCTGATGATATATTGTTATATATGAGAATTTCTAGGCTGTCTCACACAAATGTACCTTGCCAAGGTATGCAGTAATTTAGTTAAACTTTTAAAGAAAACTAAGAAGTTATCTATACAGAAACGTAGAATTATAAAGTTCATAAGGTTTATCTACATTCAGGTAAAGCTCTACCCAAAAAAAAGTGTATCAAGAGGTTTGAAAAAGGCCTTCAAAAGACCAAAGCTGACATGTGAATTCCGTCCTCAGATTTATACAGCCATTGCCAGATAAATCAGTTGCAATAATGTGCATACAAATGCATTTGCTAATTAGCAGCTTCTTTTCCTGCCTAAGCTGCTCACTTGAAAGCCGGTACAGCCTTTAGACAGGAGCAAACGAGGTGATCCAGGTTCCCACAGCAAAGTCTCTTTGCGTTTGTCATGTCCCAGAAGTGGATCTGCTTTCCTGCTGCTTCTGCAACAGAAAAGACTTTAAACCCTCGGTCTGAAAACATCAGTGTGTTTTCTGCTGTTACAGGAATCACCCAAAGAAGCAGAAAGGCCAGAAAAACAACGAATTCCCCCAGAGCCCCGGGATCTGAACGCCCCCTCCCCTCTGCCTCCTGCCCTGTACTGGCAATGGCTGCAGCTGCCCCCCTGCTCCAGAGCCCCTGCCCCCTTCCTAAAGCCATCCTGCATCCAAAAACCTCTCCAAAACAAACTTCCAGTACCCCAGGTCTCAGCGAGAGAAAGCAACACCTCATGCAAATGTGCCTATTTGCTTTTTATGCTTTTAATCATGGTAGTGGGCATATTGAGTTTCTACAGTGCATTTGAAGAGACGTGCGTACTTCAGGTTAAAGAAGTGGCTGAACTATTTAGTGATAAGCAAGGCCAAATGGAGTATCTAATTAGCAACAGAGGAAGTGAAACTCTCTCATTTAAGACATAAAAGTGAAAGGAACATTTAAAAATAGATCCATTCTTAGCCAGAAATATTTTTATGGCATTCTATATTTTGTATTACACACTAGGAATTTTCACTGTCATCATAGATATGTGTAGACTGTCTAGATGAAAGTCCTTTCCTGTGCAGGTATTTATTCTGTACAGTAAATTAAGTTAATCTACTTGTCAGTTGCTATGCATTACAGAATAAATGCTTTTAAAACAGTTTGGGGGGGCTGTGTATATTTATTCTCTAATGTTTTTAGTGCTTGAGAAAACACGACTTGAAGAATAACATTAAATAATCACTAATCTAACGCTCCATAAATTGATGTTGTCACAAATACATTCTCATCTCTCTGGCTTTGCAAAAAAAACCCCTTGACATTTTCTTGTGCTGTTTCCTAACAAACAGCTCAGCAGTGAGCCAGCACAGCAACTCCTTTATCGTAAAAAACAGTAATTGGGAGAAAATTGTCTGATCCTTATGGCCACAGGGTTCCATAACCAAAATAAGTAAGCTCATCAGAGGAAACGTGAAGTTTAGGGAAAGACTTTCTTGGAAAGTTGCTCAGGCCCTGTCCCCCAGCAGTGCTCAGCAAGGCCATGTGAATGCAGGGAAACTGGAGCTTGTATTCACCTTGCTGCACTGCCAGGCTGCACACAGAGCCCATTGACAGCTAGCCCTGGAAAGCTTGCTTTCACTTTAAACTAAATAACAAATAGGCTACAGGAAATTTTCTTCAAAATTTCTTGGGACTATAAAGTCAAAAGAAAAATACAGGGGGTTTTTTGTTGTTGTTGTTTTTGTTTTTTTTAAGTTTGCCAAGAATTTCCACTTACATACATTTATTCTTAACTGTTGAGTAAAATAATAAGACCCTGTTGAAAGAATTTTTTTCCACTAGTGCTAGAACACTTCATAACATTTAATAATTTTAAAATCACAATTCACAATAGTTCACAGAATTACTTGAAATTAATAACACTACCCGCTGGTGAATTAGTGCTGTTAAATTGAAAACTGTGCCATGCCAGCCCTAGAAACCTGCCTCCTGCCTACACGGGAGCAGATAAGGAATTACTTCATTTAATCTAATTACAGTGCTGTAAAAGGAAAGACAAATGAGTTCTAAATATTGCTAAAAATGCTCCAAGTGTCCATTCCCTGATAGATGGAGACACAGGAAACTGTTATTCTCTCAGATGTAACTGGCTCATTCTCCTTTCCCCTAGCCACTGTCTGCTACTGAGATGTATTTATTAGAAAATTGCACCTACACTAATCTAATGTTTTAGAATAACAGGAGGATATTTTGCTTTGGTTTGGTTTGGTTTTTTTTTTCCAGATATTTAGGTCATTGTAGCCACCAAATCTATCCCCAGTGCATGACTGCAGGCACAGCTCCCAGGGAAGGATGTGATAAGATAAACATCTTGAGCTCTAGTTCCATTCTGGTTCTAGGTAGCTCTGCATACAGCTCTTGAACAAAGAACAACACTGGGAACTCTTTTTGCCACTTGTGTAGGTGAGCTGCACAACAAGGGTGGCTGCTTGTTCCTCACAGAAGTGTCAACTCATATCCCTTCTAGATTTTACTTTTTGATAAAAATGTTCCCATTTCATCCAATCTTCCTTCCCATTGTGACCTCCAGAGCTTTTTCTAACTTTTTTTTTTATCTATTACTAAATGGAGCATCTTAAAATGCAAGTCTAGTGCATGGCTATTCATGTGAGTGAAACTCAGGGTGCCAAAAGTGCAATAAAAACCGGTTTTGAAAGTTCAGTTTTCATAGCTCAAATACCTTCAGAGAGCACCTTTTCATTTAGGTGAAGTCATGGCAAACTGCAGAATTCACCATTTGATACACAGCCTTGGTGCTCACTGCTCTTACAGATGAGCTGTACTGATTTTCCAAGCAACAGGATAGAAACCATTTCCTTTTAAAACAATTATCTCAACAATTACATATCTCAAGGATCTCAGTATAAAAATATCTCTCTGTATCATAAATATTTCTATATATCTTAAATATCTCAAATGATTGGAAGAGCAGTATCTCTCAGCTAACATCAGTGGACTTGCACTCTCACAAGAACTTGGCCCACAAATACCCCTGGAACAGCTCACTTGCAGCACATTTGCCAGTTCCCAAGCTTTCTTCTAGCCTTTGGACCAGGGCTAAGGGACTTTGTCCAAACTCCAGTGGCGTGCACAGAGTATGGGCACTGAAATTGCATTCCCTAAGTTAAAAACTTGTTTTGAAAAAGAGTGGTTTTATAGTTTAGAGCTATACAAAAACAAGACTATAAAAGGCACCTTGCTGATTTACTGCCATTTGATCTGGCCTATTTCTACCCAGAAAGAAATATCATTTCTCTGCAGATGTTTGTTCTAAATTTAGGACCAAACATTAAAAGGAATGCTGGCTGAGCCTGACATAAAGTTGCTCTGCTATTTGTTTCTCTACTAGCTACATCTTTTCTGGACCAAAAAATCACAAACCCTTTTCTAATGTATAGCATTCAGGTAAAATTTTCATAAGTAGTCCTATTATTCTCAATCAATTCTCTCTTGTACCCATCTTCTATAATTTTGATATCTTGAGAGCTGATAAATGTGCCCAGGTTTTCCCCAAAGTATTGCTGTAATTCTGAGTCTCTCCATCAGCCATATTTGCATACCTATGCAGATCTGAGTAGTTTTTCTGCTTTCTTGCTCCCTTTTATGGCTCCCTCACTTGCACATTGCAATCTGCAAGGTTGTGTGCCAAGCATTCAATCTCGATAGATACCAATTTGGTGTAATATACACAGAGGGCATCCACCATGGCTTCTCCATATAAATTACATCTAAATTGTGTGCAGATAGAACATAAATCATTCATTCCAAAAGTCAGAGGTGAGTAACTGCATAGTTCTTTACAATAATATTTTCTCTTTGCTGAAAATTAAAAAAATACACGTTCATATGTCACTCACACACAAGTTTACATTCAAGCCCAGGTTGAAATATTTCTTTGGAAGGAGAACAGTGTTTGATGTAAATTGAGTGCAACAGAACATCAATTTGGTTTGTGAGTACTCCAGGTTTCTCTGTCAATGCATAAAGGAACTTGTGGGAGCAGTGCATCACCAGGAGAAAGGCAGAAGGCACCACTGGTTTTAGCTGCATGAACATGTGTGAAGATGCCAGCTGATGGCTGCTCAAATTTGGCTTAAAGATCCAAAAAATATCATCCTTGCAAGACACTGATGAGGTCTACATTTCTTATGCTATAAACTTCATTTCAGAACAACACAGGTTTTCAGCTTCAATTCTGTGTCCACATTCGCGCTCCACCAGAAAGACAACTCCAGGCAGAGCATTCCAAACAAGAGTCTTAGTTTTCCTTTCACCTGTCAGCTTTAGCAAAACCAAAAAAGAGCAAAACTTTCAACCTTTGCACATAAATAGGGCTTCACTAAATCATCTCGTTACTGAGGAACCTCACCAATATCCATTACAATTATTAGATCAGACTTTAATGCTGAAAATCTAAATGTGGCAACTTAGTGATGTAATCTAATATTATTACTGCTTTCATTCTTCCTCTTGTGCCCCTCAAACTCTCCTAAAAATGCCATTTCATAGGTAAAGTTTTAATATTAATTTTAATATTAAAAAATGCCGGTTTGAGATAATTTCCGGACTCAAAAAATACTTACTCTTCTCATTGCTTAATATGCTTCCCTAAAGAATAAAATATTTTAATTCAAAGACAGTTATAAAAAGTATTGTTGGATTTTATTTCCCTCTTTTATTAACATTTTCCATTAAAGACATTCCAGGTCTCCAGTTTTACAAGAGCTCTGTGCCACTTCACTGAGCCCAGACCCTGCAGCAGCACACACTGTTCGTGACTTAAGTACCTCTTCTTTATTTCTAAAGCCATCAACAATTATTAAACTCCGTGAGAATAAATCTCCTTATTAGCATGAAGATCAGAACACCTTGGGTGCAGGAAAATGTCAGCTGCTTGTCAGAAGTCGTTTTGAGTGTGCTCTCTTGACCCACTGCCAGTTTAAAAACCTGCTCCTGTGGAACGGGACAGATAATGAATGCACCATGAAAACAGCCAGCAAATGAGCAATACAAGAAATTTGTCTTTTTAATTGAAAGAGCATAAGCTAAAATTATAGTACATTAGCTAACTATGCAAAGTGCTAGGAATGTCATGAGAAATAAATAACTTCATCTTGGAGTGTGCTCCTCAGAGCAGCAGAGAACACGGCACTGCAGGATAAGGCAGAGGAAAGGCACCAGAAGAGCTAAGGTCACTTTATCTCTAAGTGAAAAACCTACACAGGATGCTAATTTGGTTTCATTTGTTTTAAGCTTTCCTGAATCATCACATAGATAAAAATCTTCATGATTCTTTCATTCAAACAGGCTTAGAAATATCAATTTTAATTCAGAGAATTTTCCATGAAAGAACTCTGCCACACTCCACAGTCCTGCGGACAAAACCACTTGCAATTGTATAAAGGGATTTGGTTTCAGTTCTGAACTTCAGAAAAACATAGAAGTTGGGAATGTTAACAGAACTTCAGTAATTGTGAATCTACTAACGAGGGCAGAATGCAAACATATTCATTAAATTTGATAGTGCTGCACAAGTTGTTGTAGCAAGGAAGCTGCAAGATTTGGGGACTCTGATATTCCTTGGAATAATTATGCTGCCATAAAAATGAATGGCAATAATAGCACTTAAGTATACTTTTGAGATAAAACCTAAATAAAAGCATTGGTTGCATCATATTTATTTATTGTTTAGGCTTTTCCTTCTTAAAACACCAGTATAGAAACAAGTGTGTCTGATAGTGTAAGGGAGTGAGCCATGCCACATGTACCTCTTGTAATGTTATAAATGCATAAGGAAAATGCTATTAGAATGACTTGATGAAGTGATTCAGGGGAGAAGATTTTGACTAGGACTGCACTGAGGTCACAGCAGTGGTAGGGAGGCTCTGCTGTCAAGAAGACATGCTGACACAACCATCATTCAATCTTCTGTTGCACCAATTCTAAAAGAGGGTGGCTCACTGTTCTCTGACAAAGTTTACAAGGAAGCCTCCTCATTCTACCCTTCGGGACAACTCTCCAGTCTTGTCTTTTCAGATTTTCAATATTCCCAGATCTCACATTTTTTGACATTCCCTTTCTGGAACAGATTCCCAGGAGTTTGAGCGCTGCTGTCACAGGACTGTGAAATGTCAAAGGTGGACATGTTTTTCATATGTTTGTACCATCCCCTTATATAACTGAAGAAACGTTCTGCTCAATCCTAGAATAATGCTCCTGTTGAACATAGTTATTTTTATTTTGAAGCTGCCAGCAAACCTGTAAAATCATTCATCCACGCAGCAGCAGCGCTTTAGTGCTCTACCTCTTCCCTGCACCCCATTCATCTTCTGCGAGGCTGATAAACATGTCTCCTCTCAAAGATATTATCAGATACTGCCTAAAACACTCCAGGATTCAGCCCAAACACAAAACACCAGGCAAAAAACCAAAAGTTCTGAGAAATCAATTAAAAGTGCCACTTTATCTCCAGCTGACATCCTGAGCAGATACGGCTGCAAAGACACTGGACAGAGAATTATATCAAACTCTCCTGACAGCTCTGACAAGGCTGCCCAGGCTGCAGCAGCTTTTTGGAACTTGTTGTGCAACAACTTCTTCCTTTGCCTACAGCCCCTGAGAATGCTCAGAGGGGTGCCCTGGGCTGGACAGCCTCAGGAGCTCTGCCAGCCTAACCCAGGTCCTGCTCGTGCCTTTGTGGGGACCTGACTCCAGGGCTGCCAGCCCAGAGGCAGCAGGCAAAGAGCCTTTCTCTAACACCCAGACACTTTCCTTTGCGTTGGCTCTGCCACGGAGGCCGTGCAGTTTGGGAAGGAATGTCTGTCTGCACATCCACTGCAATCACATTCACTGTCAAGTCTCTGTGATAAAACTGCAGGAGTAACACAAAGGATAACAAAAATAAACATGACTGAAGAGGTTGCACTGATGTGCACAAATCAACATGTATCCCCTCCAAATATGAATGCAGAGAGCTGTTCTGCATTTGGTGCTAACTTATCTAAAGAAATAGTAGGACTCTTTCCCCCAATACTTGAAAATTGGAAAAACAGTAACAAAGACATAAAACCAGAGATAGAATTGCTGAAACTTTGTCACTCCTAGAAAACTCATAACTTTCTGAAAGCTCTGAGAACACTACTTAGATTTTTATTTTCTTTCTATCTGGTCCCTCTTTCAGTTCTAATGCCAGCTCCTCACAGGAGTAGAACTGGGGACTTATGTGTAAGTTCCAGAGCTTCTGCTGCTATTTTAGCCTGTAAAATCAGCACTATCCCATCTAAAAGCTATTTTTGGGTGCTTATGGGGGTCCTCTGCTTTTGTGATTGCAGTTTTATACCATTGTATTTAAAGACATTCCAGAAGAAATGTAAACTCCCCTCCCAACAGCTGTATAAGTTGCGTGCCAGTTTTCTACATGAAAAAAATTGTTACAAATAGGTGCTACTTCGCCCTGCTGAAAACACTAAACAAAGGCCTCTCTCTTATGTTTTATTGCTTCCTGACAATGCCATTACACACTGGTTTTGGGTTTTTTTCTGTAAGATCTCCTTTGCATTCTTTGAAACTATGCATAGCTTTTGTAACCAGTCAAAACCAATAAAACTGCCTCCCCTGCAGTGAAGCATGATCTTGTCAAGCTGAATTTAAGAGCTGCAGAGAGCAGTGCCTGGCCCAACCCCTCCCTCCCAGATATTACAGGAATACCAGATATTAATGCCATTGAAAGAGAGGACTTCATTTTACAGAGATGATGCTTGATTTGCTTCAGTCACATTTAAAAAGACCTGCATTTTATCTTTAAGTCAAACACATTTCTTTGCATTAATTCATCTTAGAGTAAAAGGGATGTGTTCATCATCACTTCAGATCCCTCAAAAAGAACTAAATTTTATGATTTTTTCCATTAACCATGAGTCTTTTGGTAGCACACTATATGTATGTATTCAGTAGGGGAAGCAAAATTGGAAAACATTAATTCAACAAGCATTATATTATAGAACATTAGTAAATGTAAAAAATTCCCAAGGAAATAATGGGAAATGAATAGCTAATGATAATTACAATACTCACACCACACCACCACTGAGCAGAAACATATCAATAAGAAACTGCAACATAACTATTCATTTATGAAATATACTCAGTGTTTTAATGCTACAGTGAGCATACAGCAATTACCTTAGCAGTCAAGGTGAATTTCAGCTATTGAGTGTCCCTTAGTTAAAAACTGTCACTGGATCCATTTTAAAGCAAACACAATTAATATAACCTAAACTTGGCGTTGTAGAGCTGCCAGGAGAGCTCCATACATGTTCCTTGTAGATAATACAGGCAGCTCTGAGCTAAGAACTCAGCCCTTTCACAAAAGGCTAGCACTCTACATTTGCAGAATGCATTAGAGTCAATCATGCTGGGACTATATAATTACAGGTGATTTTACAGTTGTTTGTTTCATTTCTCAGACCGTGATGGCACTCAGAGTAATGCAATTATTCACCTAATTATATAACTTGGTTGTAATAAAGCATTTGGACTGCTCAACAATGACAGCTGAGAACATAGTTCAAACATGTGATGTATGTACAGCTTTAAAATTACCCCACAGTAAAGGAACATCTCTCAAGTTAAAAAGTTATCCACATCTTAATCATCATGAGAGATTTGACAAAGGCAGAATAGCATAATTGGATTAAGTAAAAGCTCAAACCAGATTTGTCCATTTTGAAATAGTTTGGGTTAGTTTTTTTTTTTTTTTTGTCCTATTTTCATCTTCCAGTGATGATGCTGATTTAGGACTGACTCATTGCAGCTCAACCCCAGACAGGGATTGCTGATGGCAGAACTCCAAAATGCAGGAAATATTTGAACAAGCTGCAATAAAGGTCTACAAAGGTTCAGCATGGAGAGTTTTGAACTGTGCTGTACAGTTATTTTCATCTAGCATCTCACAATGCTATTTCTCAACTCTGCTGTGAAGGAAGATGTTAAACTGGGCAGAATGCCACTGTAATGTGACTATACTGCTTGCCCTATCTGTGCTAACTCATTTATTGCAATTTATTGATCCTTTAGACAGCCCCACAAAGCCTGTAGGAACAGGGTCTCTGTGTTGGAGAACATGCTTCTCTTTCCACTCAGCAGGAAGAAAGATTACTGATCACACCAAAGGTTTTATTCAAAACTCTAATGGATAGGAGCACAACTACACAAACAGGCCATATTAATTATCTTATTAATTAGCATATTAATTTAACTGACCAAAGCAGCCTTCAGGGCAATGCCATAGTGGTTGGCAGCTCTGTGTTTTCCTTTTGGTCCGTCCCTTGACTGCAGAATCTGCAGTTCTGAACCACCCTCCTCTCAACACACCCTTCTGAAAGTCCAGGACAACTATTAGGTCCAACTAGATTTCTGTCTTTGCCTTCTGTCTTTAGAGATCAGTTCTAACAATCCGTCAGGCAGGGTCTGGTACTTGGAGATATTTCTGTACCAGTGCTTGTCCTTGATGTACTAGACTCATTTGTGAAAGAAGAAGAAGTAGAAAAAAAAATCTTTCTGATATTTTCTGCTTGCTGACCCACCTTCCCCTCCTTAAAAGTCAACACACATTACACTAACAAGGACTCAGAAGCTGCAGCTTTGTGCACTGCACAGTCCTTTGGGTGGGTTAGCCAGGAGAGTGTGAACAGGGTATAGAGAGCTCATGTGGTCACTCTATGCATTCCAAAAGTTACTCAGCATTTTTAACATGGTCAAATTGCAATGTCAGACTGCTGGAGATGGTCCCAGCAGACTGGAAGCAGTTCAGTCCTGCATTCAGGCTGAACTTGACCTCACTGGTTTCTCTCCACATGGCATTTCCCCCCTTGCCTACTGCACGTATTTTGTTACCTGCATTTCTTTGCTTCATGTGATAAGAGGATGTACGTGTCTCTTCTGCTAGTTCTCACTAGAACCTGCTATTTTGAAATCTTCATTGATCACCCGGCAAAGAAAAGTGCCCTCAGCCTGCTCAGCTGCCCCTCTTCACACAGTCCACGTCTGTGCCGTGCTACTGCAAGTCAGGTGTTTAACTGGAGTCCAGCTGAAAATGGGAACCTTCAGGGCAGCATCCCCAGCACAGCTCACAGGGCTCTTCACCTGCAGCCTGAGCAGCCAGACCGTTCCCAGTGATCTCGGTACAGCAGCACGTGGGCAGGGTTAAGGTGAAAGGAATTTCACCTGGCAAGGGCAGGAATTGAGAAAACACTGAAACACCCCAAGCAGTGCGCTGCAAATTCAACATTATCTCTGAAGCCTAAGCACTGAGAACATCTGACATTAGGAAAGCATTTTTCTGTCAGCAAACTCCAAAATACAAAGAACCACCATACTGACTTCTTGGGATTAACACAGATTTCCTTCCTCACAGAACTGCTTGGTTTCTCAGGGTGAGAAAGTGTAAGATACAGTTGACCAATAGGTGAATTACCCTGCATGAGAAAAAGGCTGCTGGTTGGAAAAGTGAGATAAATTCAAATGAGACTTAATTCCTAGCAAAGCTCTAAGCTCTTGGATCTGCTCAAAAGAAAATATTTTGGCCAACAGTGATCTGGAAGCAAAAAGAGAATACACATTTGGAATGCAGCACAATTGACTGATCCTGTGAATGTCTCACTTCTTTCAAGAATTATTTAATCCCAAATCAAACTCCTACATTTTGGATGCCTTTCAAATGCATGTTAAAAATGCCTGTAAAGGGCTAACACACAGTGGTTTTTCATTCTGAAAACAAACAGAACTGAGACATTTACAACCTTATCTGTGAAAGAGAATTGCCAGCTAGGGACAAGTATTTGAAACTTAATGCAACAGCATTCTAACAGAACAAAAAAACAGAGCTCCCACCTCTGTGCATGATTTCATAGAGTTGTCTCAATCTAAGAAGAACGGATTCCTCTTTCTAATTAAAAATATGTTCTGCATAATTGTGATAAATGGGAAATAAAGTGAGATTGAATGTGTTTAATCAAGTTAATCATTCACAAGAGAAATACAAAGCTTCGTATCAAGATGATGGGTTTCAACTCCATATCAACTGTTTCTGATGATAAAATGTTCTGTGGAATAAACCAGCTAATCAAATACTGGGGGGAAAAAATTAAAAGGCATAATTCAGCCCAAACTGTCAAAAAATAGAGGAAAGCTAGGTCTTCTGTGTGACAACATGGGATCATTTCTGGCTGGACACATTCTCCAGCATTCTTTGGCCCCAGCTTGGTAAAGGCAGTTGTTTGTGCTCCTACTAAGATCAAGCTCAGGCTGCATTAGAAAGCAAGAGATTTTGCTCCATGTTCCCCAAAACACTGCTAGAGTAAGCTGATTTACAAGCAGGAAAAGAAAACTTGTATACATGTGCACTTACAAAAAAACAGTAGACTTTGACAATATCCTGATTTTTGAAGGAAGACAAAAATTGTTCCTTCAACAATCCTTTGCAAAATGCAACAGAGACACAAAAATTAAAAGTAGTATTACCTGACATTTTAGAGAAATTTACTTTTATCTAGAACTGTAAACCACAAATATTCAACCAAAAACTGGAAAAGCAATCTAGATCCTATTCTCCCTTTTAGAACTGGGAAGGAAAGTAAAATGGCAGCTAAAAATGTGGCAGACACTTCTGAACAGGCAAATAATACTTCCAGGACTCTCACAGGAGGGCAGAGGGAAAACCTGCATAGCAGAAACTTGACCTTGAGTCTCCTGCATCCCAGTTTTATATTAAACTCTCTCTCATGCAGGTTTTAGCTAAAAAATGTTTGTTTTTTTTTTTAAACCTAGCCTTTGAAAACTGACTTCCCAAATAAAAGATTTCCATTGGAAGATTTCCAAGAAAGCTACACTAGAAATTGAACTGCTATGCAGTTATTCATGCACACACACACAAGCACAAGGGAACATCTTCCATACGGCCAAGAGGCTGAGCAGAATTTCTGCCACAGGTAAAAGCTGCACTGACCATTCTCCAAAACATCTGGCACGTGACAAGCTGCTGTCAGCTCCAGATGTGACACCAACAGCGGCAGAAGCAAGGCACCAGGATTTTCAAAGCTGTCTTTGATCAAAGGAACCAAATTGTTTTCCTGGGGTTCACTGATGCCAGAAAAACAGTTAGGATTCAGGATTACTCAAAATCATCTGTACCATAAGAGGAAACCTTAAAGAAAAGCTTAGTTCGGGGAAAATAAAAAGTTACCTTCTCGTGTGCCACGTTGGAAGGACAAATCATGGTCTCAGAGGCTACAAGTCAGTCAGGAAATTTAAAAAGGTGACAGAAATCAAGAGATGCCTTCAGCACTGGTGTCTGAGTGTGCCTTGGAGCACCTGAAGTGGGAGACAGCCCCACAGTTCATGGCCCTGCCTTTGGCAGGAGCCAGCCCCCTCCGAGGGGTCTCCCCTTGCTTTCCAAGGAAAGTCAGTTCTGCACTAAGCCCTGGCCCTGCTCCTCCTTCCCCTGATGTCCTCAGGTGTACAAGTACCTGCCATTGCAGCAGGGCTTTAAAGAAAGAGCCTGCATCTGTTTGTCCTGTAGAAGGTATTGATTTCTCCCATTTTTTTCATTAAAAATGCATTTGTAATGGAAACTGCAATAAATCCGTAAGTGTGAACTGCAATGTGATACCATCATGTTTGCTAGTTTGAAACCCCAATTTGTTACCTCTAAAAATAACACACTCCTGTAATATTTGCCAGAATTTATTTTGGTGTAAGGTTGTGCAGTTCAAATGGTGGCTCCATCTGGCTCCAGGTTTATTACTCCAGGACAACATTTTTAGTACAAATTTCATAGGGGAAAGTGAAAAGCACAGTGAATTATTGTCGTCCAGAAGGAACCAGCCCATCTGCTCTTCTCAGGATGACAAGATGATATCCCTTGCATGCAGTGACATATGGACAAAGGGGACCAAGGAAAAGCAGCTTCTTAATCACCCTCCATGACATAAAGAGAGATGCACATTAAAGCTGGAATGTTAAAACTTGGGCTCTGGCATAAGCAAGATTAAACTGGAGGCAGCACAGAGATGAAATATATTTTACATAGTCCATGGTTGTCCTGTCTTAGTCTCCTAATGCATCACTTCAGAAAAGACACTGGCATGTCTCTTCAGCAAATATCAAGATTTTCACTTTGTTTCCTTAAACACACGGCCCTAAGAAGATAAAAATTCAGAAATTTTGCTAAGTAGAAAAATTAATTTGTTTTAGCTACTACCTAGAGTGTTTTCTGGCTCACATGTGTAGTTTCACATGTAAAAAAGCCTCAATTACAAGTTCATGTGAGCTCAAGAAGAAGAAGAAAAAGACAGTAAACTAATACAAGACAGATTATTTATTTAAAAAAAAAATCCTTGACAAAAGAAACGAAACAAATAGTATTTTCTGTTTAATTGGGATGTAATAGATAGGTTAAGAACCAAAAGGGAATTTCCTTTGCAAAACAGGAAATTTTCTTATCTGGAATTTAATTTACATTTCAACAATTCCCATTTCTAGTATACTCCAGGCACAGCAGAAAAGATTCGAAAGTTTCCAACAATATATTCCAAATAAGATGATCTTGCTTCACACTGAGAAATACAATTATAAGAATATTTTTCATTGCTGAATTACTTAAAAAAGTTATTTTTAAAGATGTTTAAGGTGTTGTCAGTCCTTCACAATGGGGAGAAACCAGGTCTTATTCTCAAGATGAGTACAAAAATATTTCTGTTAGGGATTTCCCTCTTAGCAGAAGCTGAGCATTCAAAAATTTAAAGCCAAGCAAAACCATCCATGCTGCCAACATTACAAAAGGCAGCTTCCAGATTTTTTTCAGTTAGTAGCAAAGCTAGAATGAACATCCTTTTAAAAATACGACCAAAATTCAAAATACTGAAATGCAAAGTTGTTGTGGACCCCAAGCCAGGTTTCACATAAGGAAAAGGGAGCTCTGACAGAAGAGCTCCCACTCCACAGGTTGTTACAAAGCTGTGCAGAGCACAGAGTCACCTATAAATTCTCATATAATTCAAATAAACTGAGATCCAGGGTCAGATCTCCTACCCACACCCCAGTCAGTCACAGCCTCCCTGAGCTCCTCTCAACCCCAGGCACTGATTTGCTGCTCAGCACCATCAGCACAGCTGTAAAGCCACAGCCACCCTAAATCCCAAAAAGGAAAAACAGAAAATAGAAATCCCTTAGCAAGACTATTTGCTAAACAGTTTAAAAGCACCAGGTAAACAGCAAGGTAATGGAGCAGCAGTAAAATTGCTGAAAGCAGCACTCTTGAGCTGCTTTAGTTCCCTTGGCAGGGTAGCTGACCTGGCAGACGCGGGGCAGCGGCACCTGTGATGTGCCCTGAACTCAGGAGGGTTTTCTGGCACTGCCTCAGGTGACAGTGTCCTCCAGCAAGCTCATCAAACAGGGCACAGCTCCTGCAAAACTGGCTTTAGATGGGTCATCTCTAGCTGGCTGTCAACTTGCAACACAAAGTTTGTCTAGCAAAGGGTTCAGCCTCAGTTACCTTCTACAATGTCTTTATTGGCAAACATAATAAAATCAAGCAACTCTAACAATTAGAAGGGTCGAAATACTGGGAGTGGCTGCAAGAACTTTAAAGGACAAGACTTCAAACTGATTTTGACAAATTGAAGAAAAGGGTTCGAATCCAAAAGAGATAAGATAGATGAAGGAATGCTTAGACAACAGTGCTTAGAAAGTAAGAGGTCGACACAGATATTAAATGGAAAATAGTAATTCTGACCAAGGGGGCCAAATTGTTGTCATTGATCAGAAGGAGTTCCTGCTAAAAGGCACTGACAGCTGAGCCCAGTTTTTGGCATAAGTCTTTAAACAGCTTTCCTGGTGAGCTCAGGGAAGGTGGAAGAGCTAAAGAGCTGGAAAACACCATTTCAAGAACAGAAAAAGGAAAGCAGTTTTCTGTAGGAGAGGAAGAGTAGAATGTCATTCGGCCTTGCAAGACAAAATAAAGGGTGCTAAGAGGACAGCAGTCAATAGTTTCCCATTTTCACTTGAAGAATGCATTAATTAGCTCAATTTGGACAAAAGAGATTCACTTAAAACACCAGGATTGTGCCAGCATGGGAGGAAATTAAAACAATGCACTTCAGTTATTTCAGAAACTCATGGAGTTCAGTTTTCTCCAAACTCCATTTCTATCAGAAGCACCAGGGAACATTTAATTCCCATCACCCAAAGATCAAAAATGGATTAGGTGTTCCTCCTGGCTCTCCCCTTGCAGCAATTTCAAGGAAATCCAGTACAAACTTTGGTACCATGACTGACATTACGTGGAGGATGCAAAGATAATGCTCTAACAGAAATACATTAATTAACTCATGTTTCATACCTGCAGGCCTGTTTAGCTTGCTCAAGTGAGCTGCAAAATGACATTTATAGCAGAATTTAATCTGGATTATACACAACAAACAATCAGCAAAAAATGACATGGATTCATGAGGGGGTTTTAAGCGTGCTGCTTGTACTGAAATTTAAGTATGAAGCCAGATTTCTTTCTATGGCTCCACTGGAAATCTCTTCTCTAGTGCTTCTTTATCCTTCCTTCAAACCGGGGAATTTAAAACAAGCAGGGAAAACCCCATATGGCCGTTTTAGGGAATGCATGGATTAAATCATAAGATTTGAGGGGAAAAGCTGCAAACAAGACAATGGGTTTGCACCTCTGTGATTGACATAAAACCACTTATAAAACAAATTGTGTGATCTGCAGCACAAAAACAGATAGGAGGAAGAAAATCTGCACTGAACTCAGAATGCCAAGAGACAACGGTCTGGAGGAGCAGAGGTCTGCAAGTCTGTCTGATGATGTGGACAGGCACTGAACGCTGCAGGGGAGTTTTATTCCTACAACCTTTGTGAAATGTGATAAGAACCAGTGAGACCAGTGAGATACTGGTCTTTAGAAGCTCCCCAGCAAAGGGCTCTGCCTTGCTCAGGTCCTGCTCAGCTCCAAACCTCTGGTCTCAAGCTAAACCCAACCTGGTCCTTTCCGAGTGCAACCGTGTTGTGATTCCATGAGTGCACTTCTGGAAGCAGGTGGCACTCAGGGAGGGAACCATCATGTGGGACAGATGCTGCTGAGGGTCCAACGTTCAGACTGCACACAGGTTTTAGGGAGAATTACATCCCAGCCCAAGGGCCCTGGGTGGGCTCCCAGAGTCCAGCCCCCAGCTTCCGCCACCCAGAGAATCCAGTGTGGGTGCTCCCAAGGACTCTGCTCTGAAAAATTCCAAAATCCACCCTCCCTATGCAGACATTTCCCTAACGGGCCTCTAGGTGCTTGAGAAAACAAAAATAAAAGAATGGCACTACTCAGTTACATTTACTGCAATATTTGAGTAGTTTCCTTTCATATTAAAAACCCTATTAAAGCACCTATTAAAACACAAATTGTGCCATAAAAGTTCTACAAGCTGTTTTTATTTTTAAAGCCAACTGTAAATCATGCAGTATTGCTGTAGCTTAAAAAAAAAAAAAAAAAAAAAAAAGAAGCAAAAATAAAGAAGAGCATAGTTGTGCTTTGGAACTGATGAAGACAGATTTGTCTCCTTCCTGCTGAGGAGCTCTGGAAGCTAGAGGGTGCCCTGGTAATGCACACAGCAAGAGATGCTGCTCCTAGTTCAGAATTTTTAATGCAGCTGGGACAGGAGCAGATGACTCTTACTCATGCTGTTTATACACCTCCTCAATCCATTGTCTTCTCAATTCTCAAGAAGAAATCAGATAAAATTACTTGATCGATAAACTGGAAATACATGTAGAGGATTTTTTTTTTCTGCAACTGACATAATATCAATGAAATTCATCTCAAAAGGATGGGGAATTCAAGGAAAGAAAGAAAAACACACCTCTTATGTTTCACTCTTGGTCAAAATAAAACTGGCTTACAAAAATCTTCTGCTGTCCTTCATTTTCGAATGTCTTTAATTTCTTTTCTTTGACTTTTAATGTCATGTCAGTACCAGATTAAATTTACATTGCACATCAGCCCTGCTGAAAGCTGCCTCCCAAAAAGAGACAGCATTACACAGAGGGGTCCTTTCAGTGATCTGAGTCAACCTAGTGGATTTTAAAAAAATTAACCCTTCCCAATAAACCCTTCCCAATAAAAAGAAAATTTAAATTTCAAAAGAAAAGATAAAAAAACCCAAAAAAACAAAAAAACCCAACTCTTGTTGATCAATAAATAAAATACTGATAAACTGATTTCTGTCTTTTGTTGAGGATTTAAACAAGCAAGTGGAACTGGTTGTTCTGTTAAAGTTTTTACAGGAGATGCTTTTTTAAACTCCCATCACAAAGTTGTTAATATTCCCAGTATGAGGGGGTATTGGTACTTCTTATCAAAACAGTGTTAAGCAGATGCACAAGTCTTCAATTTATAGAAATGAATTGACCTAAAAATTGCTCATAAATTTCCTCTGATCCATACTCAGTGGAAAAAAAAGTCCCAAAACATTTTAACATAAATTTGACATGAAAAGCCCCAAGTTTATTTTTATCATAAGAGGAAAGGATTCTCTTTTTCTTTGACTATATCAAAGGGGAAATTTCTAGACAACCAAAAATATTTCCACCGGGAAACTGTAAAACATTAAAATAGTGAAAAACACCTCCTGTTACAAAAGACATGTAAAATCATTAGTTTTCTCTTAACTGTGGCAAACATGAAAAGAAAGCAAGTGGATTTCTTTGCAATTACAAAATTTGTTTGGAAAAAACCCTAAACTGAACTTTCCTTATTAAGATCTTGGCTTCTTTCAGAATTACCCAAACTCCAGACTTTCCCACCACACCCTTTTGCAGCAGTTACAGCACCCCTGCTCTGAAGGCAACTTTCAGCAGCTTTTGAAAGAGTCAACCATCTGTCCTCAAAAAACTGCCCTCAAGCCAAGCTCCACTGTTTTCAACAGAAAGTTCAAGCCAACCAGTTTCTGTTATTTTCTGAATATAACATTCAAAACCAAAAAAAAATTAAAATGTTTTAACTTGCTCTCTACAGACCATGTGAAGGATATATTTCAAAACACTTCTGAAGGATGCAGAAATCAAAGAGATTTTCCAGGAACATAATTTGACAAAATCCTAACCTCTTCTTTATACTTAGCTTTTAATTTTTCATATCCCTTGATGGAAGTGTTCTGGGCATGGCTTGACAGCAGCCTAAACAATTTCACCCAGGGCTCATTTTTTAAAGAGAAATCTGGACAAGTCTCCAGCAGTCTCTTCCCACCTGGAATTTCCTCTGGTTGCACACAGTGCAGACCCAGTGCCTCTGGTCAATAAATAATGACTCATTTTGTACCCACATTGAACCAAAATCAAATTAATTTGGATCAAAGGAAAAAAATAAAACTAACAAATGGGAGAGGGCTCTCTGAGCAAACGCTGCACTTTGCATCCATGTAAATGCACAATAATTTTTAAAAATCCTTCTTTAGAACTAGTCTTCTCTTTGTGAAAAGCTCTAATCAACGCACTAGGTTACTCTTTTTTAAAATGAAGCATTAGGGTAAATGGATTAAAGCATTCACAGTTTATTTTACTAGGCAAATTTCCTGTATTGCTTCATGCTTATTAACCACTCTAACATAAAAATAACAAGGCTAGATTGTGCCTATGAATCCATTATTGGATTCGTGTCAGCAGGTGTGCTATAAACACCTCAAACCTCACTGAAAATATTGCCAAAACAGCTCCAAAACACTTGAAAACAAGTAATTCTTTCATGAAGTAAGTGTTTATTGTGCACTGGGATGGCTGCTACCTCACAAAGGATTTTGACTCAGTTGCTTTTGCAGTATTGTTTGCATTTCCAGAAATTTCTGGAGGAGCTGATCTGGTTCAGGCACACCTTCTTGCCCAAAGTCAGGTTTCACATATTTCATATTTTAGTTTTAGGATCACATTTCCAACTTGCATCAATACCTTCAAAACCCAGAGGCCTTGCATGACCCTGGTTACTGGAAAAGGGAGAGGAGCAACTCTCAGGAGAGCAAACACTCCTTTGTTCTGGCTTCTCTGCTTGAACCCAAGCCCATATTCCTCATGTGAACTATGGAAAAGCAAGGTTTGACAGCCCAAAATAGCAATTTTCTAGAAGCGTGGTCGTTGCCATTGATCACCAAAGACACGATTGCAAATACATTTCAGTGACAGAGCACACAGACTCTGCCTGTGACAGAAACTGCTTAAAGCTGAGGGGGTTCATGGACTAATTTCCGACCGGAGCGCCGTGAATTTTGCTCGGAGAGGTTCTGCCACCACACAGGTGGTCACTGCACAGCCTGGAGCCAGGTTCAGCCCAGAAAGGCACAGGCTGCAGCACAGAGTGACAGGAGTTGCAGCGAAGCACCCAGGGACTGCCAAGTGCCAGGGACATCCCCTTCCCACACCAGCGCTGCTTCCCGCGGGCATCTTCAGCTCGACACTCACCGCTAAATTCCCTCCCTGCATTTATTTATTTTTTTAATCTAAAATCCTCTTCCGAGCCTTCTTGTCCACACAAAAAAACCCTAAAAAAATTACTTGCCCTTAAGTCTGCTGAGAACAGCTGCTAAAAAAACCCATGAGTTTTTTACATGCCTGCTGATTCCTTACTGCCATTTTCTCTTGCTCTGTTGCAGTCCATGAAAGTTAAAAAACAAAAGTCAAAGGTTAAAAGGCAGAACAGAAAAGTAGCATTTTAAAAAGGTTAATTAAAGCAGTTGTTTGGGGTTGTTTCCCACAATTGGGTATTTGGTGCAGCCCACAGCTCAGCTGGGGAGGCAAAGCTGCACATGGCAGAACCTGGGGTTCAGTGGAAATGGGCTGACTTGGACTACCACAAATGGTACACACAAACCTCAACCCCAAATCAATTTTTTTCCCCATGACAACAGCTGAATCTCAAATCAAATATCTTACTTGGACCCTCAACATATGAGTAATGATATTTATACAAGAGAGTTAACATTTATTATAAAACTATGATGCAAAGATCTGTCTCAGGATGCTATAAAAATATTGGCAAAAGCTGAACAAATTATTTTCCTTACGTACACTTGCTGAAACAGAAGAAAGTATGCTTACAAGGCTCTAAATACCTGTGGTTTGCAGAGCTCACTGTAGAGTTCCAATAATTACAGGATAGGAATGTAATGGGAAAAGTGTCTTTCCTGAAACAGATGGCAAAGTAATGTATTCTATACAGCCAGCACATTCAGAAGCTCTCTGGGAATTAGTTCAAACAAACTTGGAAAACAAGAATGTGAGCACAGCCAGGGAGAAGAGTTATAACATTCTACTAATTTGGGGAAAAGGGTTGATTGAATAAAAGATCTGGGTCAGAATTACCTACTGCAAAGACTAGAGAAAGTGAAAGAAATTAAAAACTCAGGGAAAACTTGGCTAACTCCTGTCCATAGCACACACTGCTGCAAGAGGCAGGAAGGGCACAGATTCAGCAAGGCAAGTGGAGCCAGGAGTTTGATCTGAACACTATCTTTCCTTTCCCTCTGGTGAGGGGATTTCACAACAGTTCAAGTAGAGGTATTCATATTCTGATTGGCATTTGAAATCCATTCTGAGGCTGCCCGCAACACTGAGAAGCAAAAAGGGATTAATCTTGTCATAAACATTTTTTCGTACATATTCATTGTAGCATGTGAAAAGCTGCTTCAAAGCTGCTCTGCTGTATGGGGGCAAAAATTAATTTCCCTGCACAAAGATGAGAAGAAAATAATTTCACATCCATCTTTGACTAAGTCTACCATTTCCAGCACCATCACAAGTAACCATTCCCAACCTTGGTTTCTCCCTTTGCTTCTCTTCCTTCAGTGGTGGTGGTCCGCTAGAATCTGTGAGTGGTGTTTTCTGAGCCATGCTTCCAAATAAACTCAATTACCCAACTTTCAGCTTATTTAACAATTACACAACTAGAGGTAGAGCTCTTCTCAAGCACAGTAATTCATCCCGAATTAACTGTTATTCAGGAGAGCAAAAAGTTCTGAATGAAGATGATGTCCTCAAAAAGTGAAGAGTTGATTGAGAGGAAAAGGAAGGGTTTGTATCTCTGCTTTCTTTTTTCCTTTCCAACTTTCAAATCAAGACATTTAGTAAGCTCTGATGCAAACCTGATGTTTCAGCCTTCTATTTCTAACAGTTTTTATTTCTAGTTCAGTTTCTCCTTGTTCTCTTCTTTTTGCAGTTCCCTGCCAGCTACCACAGCAAATGCTCTTTTAACTCAAAGAAATCACTTATGTCTCTCCACTGGCAGCACAGCCTCGCTTTTCCTGCTTGTTTGGAAAGCACAGTCTTGTCTGCACACTTCAGCCTGAGAACAAGCAGCTCTGCAAGCTCAGTATCATACTTCCCTCCCATCTCCAAACCCAGAGATTAAAAAGCCTATTTTTTTTAATGGAATCTTTACCACCAGAAACACCCCAGAAGAACCATTTTACTGCTTTTGCCTTATGCTCAAAATCCTTTTTCTTGACAAGTTAAACATGTTATTTGAATTGTGTACACAGCACATGTGTTACTTCCAGAACTGTGTTAGAGCTGTAGCCAAGCCAACATCTGTGGAGTAACTGTCTAGTTCAACAAGTAGCTGGGTTTTCTTTTATGAAAGAA
This sequence comes from Cinclus cinclus, assembly GCF_963662255.1. Classification (NCBI taxonomy): domain Eukaryota; kingdom Metazoa; phylum Chordata; class Aves; order Passeriformes; family Cinclidae; genus Cinclus; species Cinclus cinclus. The sequence continues at coordinate 1,087,880 of NC_085066.1, forward strand.
AACTCAGAAATATGAGCAATTCTGCTTCAGGGACACTTTTGCAAGTTTTATGCTTACTGAAGTAGAGCATAAGCATGACTTACACACTGGCTTTTTTTTATATTTATTTTCTTTCCCCCCTTTTCCTGTGACAGCTGTTGCACAATTACTTGTGTTCCTTTGTGATTTGTCCCTGAGCCTGAAGTCAAAATTAAGTTGTCAAAGAGCAGTGAATTTGACTTACCAGTTCAGCTCTGGGTAGCAAAGCTACTCTGCCAAGCTTGACTTGCTATTAAACATTTGTGGCCAAGAGCCAAAAATTATGATCCTCTGAAAGTTAATTGTGAGGTTTTGTCTTTCCTCCCAACAAATTGCTCAGCAGCTCTTCCCCCACAAGGTCACTTAACAAGCAGGCTCAGTTCACCCAGGGAGATGAGGTTTCATTTCTCTGTGCAGGAGCTGAGACTTTGGAAGGTGAGAGTCACCCCTTCCCGCCTAAGAGAAGCACTAAAGCTTTGTACAATCAGCAGCCCAGGGATTGCAGAAGTCTGTGGTGGATTGCTAATCCCACAGAGCAGATGACAGACTAGAAAACTACAGAAAACAGCAATTTTCTCTTTTTTTCTTTTTTCCTCTCCAGAGGCAAAATTAGTAAGTTCTCCCTTAGATTTTCAGGAAAATAAAAGTTAAAACCAGAACCAGCACAGCTGACAAATATGTGGTTTCATAAAATAATTTCTTACCACTGTGAGAAAGGTGGCTGAGCTCTCTTCCTCGCAGCCCTTGTCATCCTGCCCTTACCCCAGCAATCACAGACACCTCTCAGTTCATTCCTACTCCCTACTGCAGAGTCTGGGACAGAGAAGGTGTGTGCAAGTAAAAAGCCAGGGGAAAGAGACAGAAACAGAGGGAGTCCCGTGTCAGGCATGAAAGACATGTTGATTCAGCTGCAAAAGCATCTGATATATATTTCTAGGCAGACACTGTGAAGTTTTCTCAAAATTCCATTGGAAGACTGGCTCAGAGAGCCTCCAGTGAAGAACTAACCAGTGAAACTAGTATTTGTCTCATGACAAGAGAAATCATTTCTAACTCAGTTTAAGAATTCTCTCAAAAGCTCCAAAGCCAAGGAAATATTTCCTCCTAATCAATGCAAAATGGCTATTAGTGTTTCCTTCACAAGTTTTGATAAATAAAACAGACCCAGGCAGCAGCACAAACCCCAGCAAGCTGTTTCAGTGTGTGCACAGCAGCCCCAAACAGAGCACTGGAAAGTCACGGAAAGCAGATGTCAGAATTATCCCAGGCTTGCTGAAACCCCAAGTTAAAAAAAGAATAAAACTTCTATCCCTCTACCAGTCCCCAGGTCACTCAAGCTTTTTGGACCCCATCTTGCTTTGCAAGTTCCACTAACATGTGGCAGCACGTTATCTTTGAGATCTGCTCAGCAGGTCTTCCAGGTCTGCTTTTTGTCCCTGAGACGGTGAAAAGTAGATTGATTTGCACTGATGCTTTGGCCAGTCCCTGTCTTCCCATTTGCTTCTTCACAGATTTTATGAAAGACACGAACTGCGTTGGCTGCCAGACTTTTATGACTTCATCTGCACCATTTACCATGTGCCTTCCCCAGTCTGAGCCTGTTTACTGCAGCGCCAGTCTGTGCCAGCAAAGGTGAAGGTTATTTGATGGCTGCACAGATGATTGCCTTGCTCTCTGTGCTGTCCGTAATGTCCCTCGCTTGCCATGCAGCTCCCTGCAGTGCTTCCCTGGGATCCCTGATCACTTCCCATGCTGTTCACACTTTGCCATCTGCTGCCCCGGCACGGGGCTCGGGTCTTCTGGTGAGATGGAGCCACTGAGTCCTCATTCTGCATCTAATGACCCCTTTCTTTCTGTCTGCCTCCAAAGCCACGTGCTTTTTTCACATTCTGCAGGCTTTCAGAGGGTGTGATACAGAAAACAGCTCCTGTGTCTGCAGTGGATGCTGCCCAAGGTAAAAATCTTTCGACCAGCAAAAAAAAAAAAAAAAAAAAAAAAAAAAAAAAAAAAGTCTAGGAAGGAACAGGATGTAAATGGCATGGAAAACATTCCCCAAAAGGGTCTAACCTCCCAAAACTGACATCCTAGTAAAGACTGCTGTACAGAGAAGAAGGCAGCAGTACTTGCAGCAGAGGAGACACAAATTCCAAGGAGCCACTAGGAGCAGTGAGACAGGAAAACACAGAGTCCAATTGAAGAATTTGGAAGGTTTCCACAGCTGCAAAGAACAATTTGCAAAGCATCAGACACAGAACCCTAAAGCTGCCTACAGAGTCTCTGCCAGCAGCCCCAGGGGCTGTGCTTGCTGTTACTGCCCAAGAGCAAAAGATGAGGTGCCTTTTGTACCCTCCACTCCCCTTTTGCAGCTTAATGTCTTCTATTCAGCATTGCAAGGAGGCCACAGCTCCTCCAAATCTCTTTGGTATAATAATTTAACTGATTGTCATAGATCCCTCCTAACATCCTGACCGAGCTGCTTCTTCAGGGACAGCAATTTTTCTTCAGAGAGATGAGCTGCAGGTCCCCAAGACATTCCTTAAAGGGCTCAAAATTCTTTTGAAAATTAATACAGATTCTAAGTAGCACATTAAGCAAAAAATGTGCTTGAATTTGTTAACTGTGTCCCACAGTCTGTAAGCACTTGGGAGTTTTCCAGTACTTACTGAGGTCTGCATTGCTGCTCTTCTCTGAGAATGACCATCGGCTGATTTCCCCCAAACTGTTACCCAAAATCACAGCTTCCTTGTCACATACTGCTCAGACAAATCTGGCACAAGAATGGAAATACATTAATCATCCACAGAGTAGAATATTTTAATATCAGAATAGTGTGCAGGCATGTTTGCGCAGGAACATATGTAGTTTAGAGGTACACCAGAGAAAATGGAATGTTATATGCTATATTATGTCCTATGTCCATTCTCTTTAATTTGGAAGAAAAAGTAGGTTTGAGTCTCATAGTTCAGGTGCTTATTAAAGGGAAAGGTGAAAAACACCGAGCACTTACAGCCACTCTGAGAAAATGTTCAAATAAAATAATCATGAAAGCGTGTGAACAAAGTGTTTTCTGATGTACCATCCTTCCTCCTTTCAAGTACATTCTGCTGCTTCCCTCACCTGCTGCGTGGGTTGCCCTTTATCATACCACATTTTCATCTCAACTGTTTTACTTTCTGATTGCTGTAAAAATATACAGCAACTTAGAGGTGAGTGGTGCCTGAGAGCAGCTTACAGCTGCTTCACCAAACACTGCCTTTGTGATGAACACTTGTACAACTGCTGTGTAAAAAATATAAGCTAACAAAAGATCACCTTTGCTCATGACCATCTTGATGGGAACAGCTTTTGGGTGAGGGTGATCTCTGTAAGGCACTTGCATGAAAAGAAATTGAAATTAGTGTGCCTTTTGCAGCAGTACTTCAGTATCCATTGGACTGCAGCCACTTCAGAGCTTTGGTGTCTCCCTGCACAAGCCCCAGCACAGGGGAGAGGAACCTCGGGGTGTTCTGTGCACCTCGGTCCTGTGCTCAGGGCTCAGCAATCCTCTCCCTGCTCTGAACCAGCAGTAACTCTGGAGTAGCCAGCAGTAACTCTGGAGTTGCCAGCAGTAACCCTGGAGTAGCCAGCAGTAACCCTGGAGTAGCCAGCAGTAACTCTGGAGTAGCCAGCAGTAACCCTGGAGTTGCCAGCAGTAACTCTGGAGTTGCCAGCAGTAACCCTGGAGTAGCCAGCAGTAACCCTGGAGTAGCCAGCAGTAACTCTGGAGTTGCCAGCAGTAACCCTGGAGTAGCCAGCAGTAACTCTGGAGTAGCCAGCAGTAACCCTGGAGTAGCCAGCAGTAACTCTGGAGTTGCCAGCAGTAACCCTGGAGTTGCCAGCAGTAACTCTGGAGTAGCCAGCAGTAACTCTGGAGTAGCCAGCAGTAACCCTGGAGTAGCCAGCAGTAACTCCGGAGTTGCCAGCAGTAACTCTGGAGTTACCAGCAGTAACTCTGGAGTTGCCAGCAGTAACCCTGGAGTAGCCAGCAGTAACCCTGGAGTAGCCAGCAGTAACCCTGGAGTTGCCAGCAGTAACTCTGGAGTAGCCAGCAGTAACCCTGGAGTAGCCAGCAGTAACCCTGGAGTAGCCAGCAGTAACTCTGGAGTTGCCAGCAGTAACCCTGGAGTAGCCAGCAGTAACTCTGGAGTAGCCAGCAGTAACCCTGGAGTAGCCAGCAGTAACTCTGGAGTAGCCAGCAGTAACCCTGGAGTAGCCAGCAGTAACTCTGGAGTAGCCAGCAGTAACTCTGGAGTAGCCATCTCCTTCCACGCACGTGACAGAGGGAATGATGAGCCTCTCCACTTCTGACACCATCGAGTTACAAACAGCACTCCCACAGAAAGCAAACTACCAACACAGGACTTCTAAAGTGTTTGCCTTTTTTAAAAATATTACATCAGGAAGTTTAACAAATCCATAGATAAATCAAGTGAAAACCAGATTTTTCACACAGAAGTTTGATTTAATGTCTATGAGGATGCCTTGCCTCCCTTCCAGGTGTTCCATAAGAAGAATATTGCACTCTGTAATCTACAGATTTTTCTTTTTTTAATTGAGGACTGCAAAGTACAGGCAGTACCAGATCATCTCTTTTTGCCCATTTGGAAAATATGTGGAAAATAACTTTTAACACTTAAAAAAGAACCCATTGCAACTCCACCACAAATTCAGTACTGCTGTACAAATATCAAGAAATATTTACAAAATTCCTATATCTTTCTCCTGCCTTCTGTAAACAAATATGTCAGGATTGAGTGGGGAAGAATCATGAACAGAGTTATCAAGAAATAGCAAACAACCATTTCCCCTGTCATGACTGAACATGAAAAGCACATTAATCTTGTCCTCTGCAAGCATTCACAGGAAAGGACAGACAGAAACTCTTCTTCTCTTCTCTGAACAAGCAGCCTGTCTAGTGACACCTTGATGGGAAACTCTAAAGTTTTAACTAACTTGGCTTCATCCATGGAGCTAAGATATGGAAGAAATCAATTTAAGAGCAAATGTACAACTTAACACCCGTGAAGAAGCATCTTTCAAATTAACTCACATTCTCTCACCGACCACCCACCTCCTGCTCTCATTTGGAGAGGACACCCGAAGAAGACAGACTGTGACTCTTGAACACTCCTGAGGATGCTGCAGAAGCACACAGGCAGCCCCAGGACCAGCCCAAGGGGGCAGAGGAGAGAAAGGTGACCACTGGTACAGAAGGGTGAGAAGATGTGGAAGTGATTTCTCAGCCTCTTCTCCCAGCTGAGCCTTCTGAGGGCTTCAGCCTCCCTAAGGAACGTGGCCTGGCTTCAAAAGAGCCCCCCCAGTTTTGGATAAATTTCATTTATTGTTGCATTCTGCTGCTGCTCTAAGATGCTGCAGTACCTGCACCAGTACAGAGTTAACTAATCTTATATCTCAGAAGGAAATCTAGACCTTACCCTTGTTTTTGTATTATTTAGTGATTTTCAGAGAAGCCATGAACAAATGAGTCAAGTACTCATATATTCGAACTTTTGCTCAAAGCCTGAGAAAAAAACAACTATATAAAAGAAAGGCTCATTGACAAATGTACATGGTGATCATTCCAGTATGCATTGCCTGAAATAAAACACCTGAGAAAGAGACATTTTGAAGTCACGCTGCTCCCACAGTTGGAAAATATTTCAGAGCAAAAAAAGCTTACTTATACTACTTTGCTCTGAAGTTTTACTGTAGAGATAAAAGAGCAAATTCTTGCAGTTGCCAGTGAGTCCCCAAACTCATGCATAAACACTTAGCTAATTCTTGGATTCATACATAGAGACAGGGTAGTTTGCAGCTGTGAATTGTGAATGCTTTTTAATAAAACCACTCAGTGTTTCCTGAGACAAAATCCTAAATTGACTTGTTATGGTTTACTATAGTGCCTATATGGCTGTTAAATTCATTACTACATTTGGTGCAGCTCCACTTGCAGCAGCAGCAATTTAATACCCTGTAGTGGCAACCCTGAATAGAAAATTAAATTTTACATTTGTTTCAGTTCAAGCTCTGAAAATTATCTCTGTACACAGCAAAATAACATCTCTTTGAACAATAAGATCTAATTATTTCACAGGTATTAGAAACAGGCGAACTTCAGCAAAGTAGGAGAGGGGATGAGAGAAATAGCTATATCTGGTAGGTATTGAGCATGATAGATAAAGTACAAGGCAAAATTGTATGAAAAAGAGTGACCAAAGAGATGGAGAACCACAGATGCAATGAAAGTCAGGAAAGGACAATATTTTTTTGGGGGGGGGGTGGAAAGAAATACTTTGGGATTTTCAACCCACAGAATGAGATAAAACTCCAAGTCTGCAGCTGAAGCTTTTATCCAGCTTTACAGAAATTACCAACTGGGAGGCAAAATGTTATTTAGCTTGGTAGGATTTCTAATGCAAAATCATAAATGACCTTTTTAACAATTGATCATGAAATAAAAACAGCAAGTATGCTCCTGGTAACACTTGCCTGGCATCCTACTATGATGTTTACAATGATCTCCTTCAAGCTCTTCCAAATGGCTCTCGAAATGAGTCTAACAGATACCCTGGCAGGTTAATAGGACAGCTCTGCTCTCAGAAGCTCATGCCAAACAGGTCATCCATGGATATTAACAGCTAGGAATAGTGCTATTAGATTAAATGGCATATTTACCAGAAATGCATTAAACATCTTGCCCTCAGTAACTGCGTTTTCTCTTTTAAAGACAATTAGTTTGTAAACTATTTATGGGAACTCAGAGACTAAAGTCAAAGAGGTTGTTAGGCTGCCTGTGAGCTTGGCTTTTCCTGTGTTTTGTTCTGAGAATTTGATTAAGGACAATGACTAAAAACTACAGGAACAAGAGGCATTTCCCTTCACTGCTTACATCTATATAGTTCCAAGGAGAAAAGGCAGTATTATATTATCTCATTTGACATCCTCAGTGACACTGGTCTGAACCTGAACCTTACATTCAGACAAAACAGATCACCTCCTGTTGCTCAGGGTGCAAACCACGGGAGAAAGGGCTCTGCTGTGCAGAAGCAGAGGGGGACTACCCAGAAAAGCAAAAGCTGCAGAGATGCTCAGCCCAGCATGTCTGTCAGAGCTCATCTTGAGTTTTGACTGAATCAAGTGCCTTTCACACCATTTTAATTGAATGGCTGTTTCTGTTGAAACTAGTTCATTCAAAAAAAGAAAGAAAGAAAAAAAAAGACAAAGCCAAAAATAAAAATCAATATTTACTGGCCTTAAGACCTGCTGACAAATCTATATCAAACCAGCTCGTATCTTGCAATTATGAAGCATATTAATAATAAAAAGAATGAAACACCCATTGGGTACCGAGATAGATATGCTTCTCCCAAAATATCTTTTCCACTCATTACTGTGAGTGTAGAAAAGCCACTGAGGTGAAGGTGAGTGGGCAGTTTCACAGAGCCTCCTCCTGCCCCGAGCTCAGTGTGAGCTGTGCCTGCAGACTAGCACTGATTTCTGCAGGACAAGCAGCTTGCACAGGGGCTCAGGACAGCGACACTTTGAAGACAGCTAGAGAGCAATTACTATTTGGAGACCAGAAATTGTGGTGTTTTTAATTACAGGACATCTCCCCTTTTTTCAATACATGACTGCATATGAGCAATGATTTTTTTTTAAATTTCTTTTTCTTCAGTGGCACACATCCCTCCCCTGCAGGTGTGCTGCCAGGCACAGAAGATGATTATAAGAAGACTGGAATGAGGGAGAGCCTCCCCACTATTGCCAAGCTTTTCATGTATCACCTCAGAATTAGCGAGACTCAAAATCATAATGAGGAAAAAGCTGTGTACTCTCTCCAGAAACAACCTGCCTGTTTTCACACCTTAGATCTCACCAAGACAATATTGAAGAAGAAATTGCCTCAACCACCTGCCTATGTGCAGTTCAGAAAATAACAGACTATTGGTGTGGTGCCCACAAACACAGAGAGTTGACACTTTGGTTTCAGGAATGTAAACCATCACAAATAGAATTCCTTTTACCCCCAAGAAAGAAACTTTAGGGAGAAAATATACATGCCAATTTTGTCACAGTAATTTTATTTAGAGCACTTAAAGAAAAGCTATGTGGGAAAGACAGTGAATGATCTTGTTAAGAGCCTCTGGAAAAGTACTGGAAGATGCTCTTGTCAGCTTGAAAGAAAATTCTCATCAGGTGCAAGTTTACTTCCCAAAAAGTCAAGCTAAAAGCTTATCGGATTGGCAATGGATTACCTTACTTACAGCCATGTAAGTAATTTAGTGACACTGTGTTGAAATAAGATAAGACTGGGAGTAATTAGATACTTATTTAACAGACAAAACAGCAGAATAGTGCACAGAATACCGACTTTGCACCATCTGCTGCAGGCCCTTTAAAGGTCGTCTGGATCACCTGAAGTGCACTTGTGCCTGGTAAACTTAATTAAGAGCTCAGGGTAGAGTTTCACAAAGCAACAAATCACTAATCCTCCAGTCAAAAGCAGGCAAATACATATGTGTTTAGCTTAATGCTCTGCAAAGCTATTCTTGACCTGAGGATTTTACCTTATTATAATTGTGCAAAAGCTTGTATGAGTGGGCTAGAAGATGCTGTGTATTTTCTCAGTGTACAGATAATTTATTTTTTTCAATTCTGTCAGGACTATGAGGTCTCAATATTTCTGGAAATAATGGCTTTAAGAAAAAAAAAAGTCATGGATCTGTAATAGCATTTCTTTGAACCTTGTAAAATGTGGACCACTTCTGTCATTGTAAGGAGAGATGTTGGAAAAACTGTCCTATGACAAAACAAAAGACTAAATTTTTCTTGTCTGCATTTTATGAAGCAATTTTGCTTTGTGGGAGAGGGAATAGAACATAACAGGTGGAGGTTAGCAACAGCTTGTGGACCTTAATATTCCCCTTTTCAAAAGGGATCCAAATGTTCAAGTTGTCATCCTTAAACTGAAAATTTTGATAGATATGATAGAGTTGGGAAAATATTTTTTTTTTTACCCAAACAATCCTCAAGAAAATTTTGGAATGTGCCCCACCTCCTTCACAGACACTTATATGTCAAGTGCATTGAAATCTCCTGGTAACTATGAATAAAGGTGATCAAATGCTTCATATACTAACATAAATAAGGCTTATTTTACTGTTATGATGCAAAACCGAGAAATACTTTGAAAAATATGTAGAAAAGCCTTCAGCCTCCCAGGCTACATCCTTGCTACATTTAGATAGCCAGAGCCAGGTCTTCCAAAAGCTTAAGGTTCTCATATACATTGAGAACACGTAAAGATTTTTTTCAAAAATTTCTTATTTCATAAAAGCAAAATAAAATTTCCAAAAACTTAACACATCCCCCTACATCTTTCATTTCTTAAGCAGTGACATGGAGGGATTCAAAGCAAATTACAGCTGACACTAAACAAGTTTTGCTAGAACAAAAATTACTAATTGGAGGTAACATTGAGACCATCCTGTCAGCTGCCAGAGTCAAAGCAATATACCTGTAAAGGTGAGATGAGATGAGGTGATGGCTCTCTGCACATGGGAACAGCCTGGCTGCTCAGGAGCTGCAGCTCCCCACAAAGCAGCAGTACCATGAAGGTGTGCACACAATGAAATGAATGAATTAGCCAGCAGATAATTCTAAGTCTAGCCAAGCTTGAAAGAGCTGTTTTTCCCTCCCTGTCTCCCAGAAATTATGGAAAGGGGGATTAATAAAGCACTTTGAATTTTTCAGGCATCTCTCTCCGCTCCCTTCAGTTTTATAGCACTCATCACAGCCCATCCTCTCCAGCCTTGCACGCACAAGTTGCCACAGACAGCTCTGAAGGGATGGATCAGTGCTTCTGCAAAACAGAAAATGCCACTAAAATGTTGCAGGTCAAAGGAATTAAAGCATCCCCTTCCTTGGGCTATTTTAAGGATACTGAAATTCTCCTGTAGTGTCAGGTACCAGCTTTTAAGTGCCAGACTGTTTAACATATGTAATCTTGGAGAAGGTCACCTAGATTTAAGCAGAGAAACAAAGCACTTAAATTTCTGAGGCAAATTAAAGAATTAATTACCTCTTGAAAGCATCTAGAAAAGATGCTTGGTATTCACCGAGGTACCCCTCCAAAGGCAGGCTCATTCAGGTTTGTATTGCTATTGAAAGCTGCTAACAAATACCAAGGAGATCAGAGTTGAAGGCAAGCATTGTCTGCTCTGTTCCCTGTCCAAGAGGCTCTCAAAAGAAAGGAGAAACCACATGAAAGGAAGGTATTAAAGTGCTGTCTTCCCTTTAGGAAGCAGAAGTGCAGCTGCATGGTGGGGGCTGAAGTGACACCAAGGGGGTTGGAGGAAAGGAAATCCCACCGTGGTGCTCAGCAAAGGGTGACAGAAATCTGCTCATCCAAATATCACCTGATCTGCCAAAGCACTGAGTCTCAAACTGTACCAAACACTGCCTTTCCTCACCTGGTTAGCAGTGGAGTCAAGTGCAGGCAAGTTCATCTCAGCATTTAGAGCCTGCAGCCTTCTGAAACAAATATCCTCTGAAACAAGAAGGATGGGACTCTAATGCAGCTGTACGTAAAAATAAATCACGTAATTGCTGTCCTCCAAAATTACAAAGTTGTTTTTCACATATATTGCCTTCATGGTTGGTATCAATGCAATTTTTGCTTACAAAGGACGTCTGCAACAAATTATAGCCCTCCTCCCCCATTCCCCTTATTAATTATAATTAAAACATTCCTACAAAAGAGTTTCTTGAACAAATAAAGCAATCTATCATTTTTGCATGCTTAGAAATGCAGATTCACCAATGTTTGTTCCAACATTTAGTCAAGGAAAACAAACAAAAAAATCAAAACAGGCAAACATGGGCAGGTCAGTCTCCACAGAGACTCAGCTGGGATGATAAATGGAGCCCACACATCTCACACTTGGACTGTTTGGGAAACAAAATTACCTGCTGGCACTTGTTTCTTTTTCAGTCCTGCCATCCATAAAACACAAAAAGAACAGCCCCAGTCCCACAAAACTCTCAACTGCATTATGTACATAATGCAGGGACTGATTTGCTCCACAAAGCCATCGTGAGCTCTTCCAGCTCCCATCCTGGGCTGGAGCAGGAGCAGGAGCAGGAGCAGGAGCAGGACTGGGATGGAAGCCAGGGGAGGGGCACAGGCACCAGGCAGCTATCCCAGCTTTGCCAGGCACTTCTCACCTGCACTGACCGTGCTTCATGCCCTGCTGTCCCTCCTAGCAGCTAAGATGCCACTGGTGAGCAAGGCTGTAGGCTGGAGGAATCTTCTCCTTAGCATCTCCCTCCCAAGAGATCCAGCTCCGGAGCAAGAACAGAACTTTGACAGGGAAAGAGAGACCAAGCAAGGGCAGTGGGTAGGAAAAGCTGATGGCAGGCAAAGAAAACACGCACAGGAGGAAAGTCAACAACCAGAAAAACAGAGATATCAGCAGCCAAAGGCAATGGCTCACAGCTATGATTGGAATTTGAATAGTGGGGAGATTCCTCAGTTTGGACAGCTCAATCTTTTCCACACTTCCCTACATTTCTTTGAAAAAATACTAGCTCCTCACTGAAGGAGTTGCTTCTTAATAGAAACTTAATAGTATTGTCCAAGGAAAGTGAAGAAGTACAGGGCAAGATAAAACAAATTCTGATGAAACAGGTGTTATTTGATGGCTATAGAATGGTACTATTTTAATGTATTTAACCCTTAATGCCACATTTCTTGACATAAATGTGCTTAAATCAGTTCTTCCAAGTTTTTAAAGACACACTAAAAGGGGAGAAACAAATCCAGGGATTGTTTTTCCCCAGCATTTATTGCTCTTATATTTATAAAGTGACACATCAGGTAAATATTGGCACAGCTGCAAGAAATTTCTTCTCAAGTAACCTGGTGACAACAGCCCATCAGCACCAGAGCAGGTGGTCCAGAACCCTCCAGGATCCTCTGTGGCACCCGAGGGAACTCTGCTGAGACCTCTGCTCACCCAGCTCAGAGTCTGTCAAAGTAACATTTCAGTGGCTTCTGCTGCCCCCACAGATTCCTTCCTGTTTCACAGTTTATTGTGCAGGATATCAGCCCCAGTAAACACCAGTTCTGTTTTATGGCATAAGAAAAAAGTTTGTAATGATCTGTCTAATGATACCACCTCGTCAGAAATTTGATATTATGACAATAAAGTTCCTGTTTGTTTTAACTGTCTATTACTCCCTGGGGACTAATTCACATGGTACTGCACAGAATTCACATGCACCCCCTGATGGCTTTCATATCTGTTTCCCTCATATTATTATTTAATAGATTTTTTTTAGTACTTTTCCCCCCGGTCACAACCTAGTGCATCAGTGCTGACAAATGTTGGCAAAAGGAGAGAGAGACACAGACATCTTTCTCACTAAAATATCATGGGAATGAAGTTCCAAGCAGCAGCATCCATTATCTGCAGATAAGATGCTTTTCATTCTTGGCTAACACAGGTAGTGGAAGTGGTTACTTGTACCTCAGTCTGAAATGATCAAAGTCAGGAAAAAGGATTAGATGTCAAAATACTTGAAGTGTATCCCTTTGATCAGGATCAAAATCAAGACTGAACTTTGAATATAATGTGCTAGTACATTTCAGTGGTCCTTTGAAGGGGAAAAAACTTAAATTCATGAGCAAGTAACAGTTGCCAGGAATGGGAGAAGAAAGCTGACATCTTATTCTCATCTCCTGATTTGGTAAATCCACCACGCCTACAGATTTCAGTTCTTTCTTAAAAATGTGAATTCCTGCTTTTCAGTAGGGATGCATGACTCCCATCTTCATGCACAGTGCTGCTGGCATTGACATTTCACTCATTTTCTGCACAGCCCCACAAACAGATTCACTTACTCATAACCAGGTACAAAACCATGTCTGTCCTTCATTTTAACCATTCATTTTTAGTCATTAATATCTTTCATATTGTCTAAAGTAGAGCCAGTTCTGTGTCGTGCTCCAAGGGGTTACATGTTATTAAACATCTTAAGGAAATGTCCCTTCCCCTAGGGGTGCACACAGAACATTGGGGGGAAGTGTAAATAAAAATAACAAACAGAACAAAACCAAAAAACACGAGTCCACCTAACAAAAAAAAATCAAAGCAATGGTAAAAGGATCAAGACAATAGGATCGTATTTTTTCACAAGTTTGTCATGGACTACAAATTGACTACAACCAAAGAAGTGTTCAAAACAGTTGCAAAAAAATTAGTAATTCCTGCTATCTCTCAGTTATCAGGTCATTAATATTTGGAAAAAATGCCGAGGATGAAAGCCAGAAGGAACAAGTAGAAAGCAAAAATTCTCCTTAAGGTCACTCTCAATGCAAAAAGTCTGGCACAGAAAACCTTACCAGAATAATTGCTACCCCATGGCACAGGGTTGGAAGTGCATGATCCTTAAAGTCCCTTCCAACCCAAGCCATTCTGTGACTCTGTGATTAAAACTGCAGCTCAGGCCTCAAGGGTGGAGTTATGAGGTAAAGAACAGAAGAGGTCTGAAGTCATGTCAGGGGCTCCCAGACTTGGAGAAGCAACGACTTCCATGCAGAACACAGAATAATGCACACAGGTCACATCAGGCTGAGCCAAATTCAAGCATCAAAGCGGCTAGGTGGGCTCTTAAGGCAGGTGTAAAAATGAATAAACCAGCAGCACAAAAGCCAGCTGGAAGTCAGCACACAGGAATAAATAGGGCTGGGGTGCTTTGGTCCTGTAGCAGCTCTTCCACAAAACAACTTCTAAGGGAAAATTGCAAGTTTGAGCTGTCAATGGTAACTTCACAGTAACTTCACTTCAAAGCCTGGATTGAAGCTTGTTATTTAGACAAAGGAAAGTTCTTCTTTGTAGTCAATATTTTTTTTTTCCAGAGGATTCACTGTGAATATGCACAGATTATCTTTAGACATTGTGAGACAGCAGGTGAGCAAAAAAATAAATGACTGAACTATTAACTGAAATCACTGTATTGGCTAGAAGATAAGAGAACAGGGGCAAGGATTAGAAAAATTAAACTGTTATAGCTTGAAATACAATGTGAAAGATCATTACAGCATGTCTGAGTCAAAAATAATGTAGCCAGCCAGCAATACAATGTCAGATTTTTATTACTCTTTAGTCCCTTCTATGATTAGGAGCTTGCTTTGCTTGCTTCATGTTGAGAGTTGAGAGTGTTTTTTGACTTTTTAAAATGATGCCTACTATTCACATGGCAGGTCCGTGCACGCCATCATTGTGACACCAAGGTGGGTTTTGACCAGGAAGATAAAATGTAGTTAATTAGTGTACAAAAATCACTTGCACTGGAAGAACCCCGCCCCCATTAAGACACAAAGTGAGGCTGGATACTGAAACTGCCTTGACCCACCTTCCAGAAAAATCTGGTTTTAATTTCTGTTCCTGTGGTATAAAATGGTACAAAGTCAAATGCTGGAGAAAATCACCCACACTAACTGTTGCCAATTTTATTATTTATTTCTCTGAAGAAGGAAAACAAGGTTTAAGAATTCCTAGCTAATACAAGTTTTGTTAGACTAAAGTGCATTGTAAATCAGCAGCTTAGTTCACAGAAGGAGCTTTTGGGCACTGATCCAGCTCTGATTCAATAAATTTGTTGATTCTGGTGCCCTTTCCATTGTTAATAAAGATGAAAATTACAATTGCTCACAACCTTTAACCTAGGAGCCACTGAAGAGCTCCACCTCTAAGTGATAAATTCGAACCACAACTAAAATTTCCTTTTGAAGTTACCAAATTTATTCTGGAGTGGTTCTACTTATGAATGTTTTGAAAGGATTAAAACTTTTAGCATATTAAACTCTTCTGTCATCCAACAGAAAGAAAGCCAAAAGAAAACGTAATGTGAAGGTTTTTTTCTACTACATATTTAAGTTACTGTCAGCCATCATATTCAAAAAAATAATGATATGCTTGGTTATCAAATGGCAGTGGCCATTTGTGAAATCCCTGTGATGGGCATTCTCTCAGCTTTCAAATAATGACACCCAGAGATCAGTACTCCAAGACTGAAGAGCTGCTTTCAGCAATTTGAATCATTCTACATCAGCCAAAATTCACATTCAGTATAATCCTCATTTATATAATAAAGGTACTATATATCTCACTCATACACATAGCAATTTTACGTGTTCTTCTAACAAGAACTTTCTTCACATAATGACTTCACAAGTTTTAAGCTTGTGAAAGCAGCAATTTGTTCCCTGTCTGCCATTAATGGTTCTTTGCTAGGTGCAAAAAAAGGACTTTGGTATGACAAAGGCTCAGACAACACAGTCAGCAGCCAAAGAAATTACTGTGTTCTGCATTGTTACACTCCATAATTATATAAATTAAATCCTCAAAGGTTGCTTTTGTCGTAGCATTTTCCTTTACAATGTCAGAATTGCCTCCTGATGGAGTCTGAGGTTTCCCTCTTTCTGGCCCACAACACTATGGATAATGCTTTTCTCATCAAGTTTTGAATTCTCAGGAGCAATGCCATCAAGAGTGAGATTAAGTCATGTTCCCAGACCAAAATTAAGCCTTTCTGAAGAAAAATTACTAGCTGCAGCTACTTTCAGTCTCTTCCCCTGCCTTCTCTCCCCTACTCCAAATACATCCTAAGCTAGAACCCTCCTCCTGCTCCTTCTGACAAACTCCAGCAAAAGTCCAGGCAGAAGCCTCAGCTGAGCATTCACACAGTCAGACAAAAGCACTGAGACAGACAGGGGCCAACATTTTACTCAGCATCCCTTAAAAACTGAGGTCTAAAAAACTTGAAGTCAGCTGAATCCACCAGGAATCAGGGAGAAATAATTTACAAGTAGATTTGAATCTGAACTACTTATGAAATGCTAAATAAACTCAGATTTGCTAAAATATATGTAGTCAACAGTGGCATAATGAAGGAATGCAGAGCATTCTAGTCTAGAATCACTTGTATCTACATTTGAGTCTGTTTGGGGTTTGCATCAGAAAATCATTACTATTACAATGAAATTGAGATAGAAAGCAGCTTGAATAATGTAAATCAGCTTTGAGCTGTATGTTTACCCTCCTTTTAATCAAGTGTTTTAATTTTATTTTAGTAATGTTGCTCCCTTATGTTTATATATTCCCCCCTCTTTTTCCTGATCATAGTTGGATACAAATAAGTCATGTTGAGAACACATGAATTGAAAATGTGCCTACAGCTGGATCTCAGGGGTGAGGATGATGCCAACCCCATTGCTTGGCCCATGGGCAAGCTTTCTGGGAAATACTTGTCACCCCTTTTCTCCAAAGGGATCCAAATATGCATATGGAATAATTATTACTTAACAGTAGCTATATAATTTTTTCTGTTCTTAAAACATTCAGAAGTGCATAATTGTGTTAAATATCATGTCATACTACCACAAATAGAATAAATAAGGCAAAAAAATCAAATGAAGCATTGAAATTACTAATTAGTAGTTCAGAACAGAGAATTTTTAGTGTGAAAGCTTGTCTGATACTATTATTTGATACTGCTAAATGTTCCATTGTGAAGAAAAGCTGACTAATGCAGCAGTTGGGAGAAGGTTATTTTAGAATCTTCCAGCAGCAGATCAGTGTCTTTTTTGCAAGAGAGAGCTATGCAAACAACAGACATTCATAATTCAGAAAGATAACTTTGAACAGAGAACAAAAACTTATCTCCTTCAGGAAAAAAATATAAAAAAGCAGAAAAGAGGAAGGGATATTTCTTAATTTCTATCACAGGGCTCAATGAGTCCCCATACATTACATATCCCACTGATTATTTATTTGAACTACCTTGATCAAACAGATGTGTACCACATAACCTGATAACCAACGTTAGAGACATTAATTTACCAGAGCACTAAATCTTCATAGAATTCAGTTCTTTCACTCAGAAAAGCATGTCCTATTGAAGATGGCTCATATCTATATAGAAATCTCCAGGTAGTGTAATTTCAGCTTTCAGGGTGAAAAACTTCACTGTTTATTGAATAAATGGTAGGTCTGTAAAATTCCCAGCACACATCCATGCTCACTAACAACTTGTAGAGCAGGCAAGTCTCTGTTGCCACAGCTGTAATTGGAAAATAAACCCAGTCTCACGTGATGTTCATGAGCTGAAAATTTACTCAAAGATCAAATCTTTGGAAATCCTATTAGGAGTAACACCTTGAGATGTCATGATTAATCCATACTAGTCCTTCAGGAAATCTTTGTGTAGTCACTTTGAATGCCTCAGTAATTAATTCCTCAATGTCATTTGGCTTGAATCAGGAACATGATTTAGGCTATGCTGGAAATAATGTCCTCCTCATTCTAGATGAGGATATATGACAATTAGGGATAATTTATGCCCTTTGCTTTTAGAGGCAATTATACACTTTTATTTTTCTTAAAACATTATTCTGATTGTGATACTTTATTGCATAGGTACCTACAGAGAAATACCAATTTTAAAAACTTTTGACTGTGGGATAACATGGAAATATTGTTCATTATACATTTCTAAGGGTGGGGAATAGTGCTCATTTATTTGGTCCAGAAAATTATATACCTCACAGACATGGAACAGGGAGGAATTTGAGTACGGGCAGGGTTTATAAGCTAATATTTCCACTTAAGAAAAGAAAAATAATTTTTGTACATCATACAAAACCATTATGGCCTACATATAAAAATGGGCAAATTACTGTATTGATGAATACTGCCAGTTATTTTGGCTGAGCTTTGATGTCCTGCTCTCAGACATTTCTACGTGCACACATCTGTGTGCCTGGTGCTCCAGACTGTGCATTAAATTCTCCAAATCCAAACAATTCCTGAGAACTTGCTCTGCCTTGTGCTTGTGCTGAAGTGGGAAGGGCTGGGACTGTGGTGGCAAAAGGAGAGTCCTGTCCAAGGCAGGCACTGAGACAAGGAGCTGTGAGAAGGCAATTAAAGGAGGCAGTTTGGAGCCTGCTCTGGCTGGAATTACCCAGACTGACAACAGCATGAAGATGAGTGGTTGATAATGTGCATTTCTCACTCTCAATTCTGGATTAAAAAAAAAAAAAAAAATGATACAGGTTAAGAATTTGGAAAAAAAAAAAAAGTTGGCCAAATGAAATCTGTTGTTGGAAGTAAATGCCCTGCTCTAAAAGAGGGAAAGGACCAAATGCAGCTTTGAAATCTCCACAATTTTGTCATTGATTAAAGATGAACTCAATATTTTAGATATCTGGGGAGAGAGCACATCTTTGGAGGAAAGCTAGACAAGATTTCTTAGATATAGAAATATTTTCTTGAATTGAACTTCCATGCAGAATAGAATGCATACCTAATTAAATATGCTTTGTCCATCTGAACATCTCAAACCCATCCATAGGCTTCAGCTACCCTCATTTTAGTGCATTTAAGAGCTAGCTGGACATTCAGAGCTACTACATCAAGGTTAAACCCTTTAACGGTGTGAATCTCAGATTCAAATCCCTTAGGAGGTGAACCATTTCACTTGTAAAATTTATTTATATTTAGAGTAGCACTTGTAGTACTTTAACTGAAATCACACACAAAACTAGAGAATACTCATGGAAAATAAAAACATGGGAGATAAAGAGGCAAAAAGTCAACTGCTGGGGACATAATCCAGAGCCTATTAATTAACTAAGAACTGAACTTCAGGAGGCAGCAGATACCTCTGCTAGAAAATTCTGTGGTATAGCAATTTCAGTACCTATTCCAGTGCTGTTCTTTTTATGACACTTTCATCCCTTCTAACTCAGATATCTGTGTCCTGCAAAAAAGGAGGTATTGGCCCACATTATGGATACTTAAGTAATGATATCCTATCCTTAATATTAAGGAAGAATCCTTAATGTAAGGAAAAAAAATAACCAAGGTCATTGTTATTGCTCCTGGGCAGAAGAATTCTACTGTGGGTCACCAGCCCCACATGTCACATGTGGTTTGAGTTGTATTTGAAAAAGGAAAAAACAAAAATTAGTGTGAGTTGAAGTGTAAAGACAATCACATTGGAAAGGTAACTATCTCTTCCTCAATACCAGCAGCAGAAAACCTGAGGGGAGCCAAACAGTGACACACTGCTGACTTTGCACAAACAGACTGTATCCATGTTTATCTGCTTTTCCTCCAGACTTTTATTACATTTTAAAATTTATCTATTTCTATTCTATTGATTCTCCGTAGCAGTGAAGGCTAAATTAATTTTGTTGTGTGGGTCATTTGATGCATCAGGAGACAAATTTTGCCTGTTAGACATGGTTTAGAGGAGACAATGCAAGTCTAAATGTCTGAAGTTTGGCAGTTTACAAATCAATTATTTCTGTTAGAGAGCCAACTGTCGCACCAACTGGGAAAGAGATTATATCAGATTACTGCACTTTTAATTAGCTGATCGTGACAGGCAAGGCTTGAAGAGGAAAAGAAATCAATCAGAAACTGCCATGCTTGGTCACCCGAGCACACAGTGCCAGTATTGAATCTCAGACATTGCTCAGAAGCACAACTTGATCTCCAGGGCTCTGCCAGGGGACCTGCTCACACAAGTGATCCATCTTAGAGCCAAAGGTTATTCTGGAGCACATATTTCCAAACATTTGTTATAATTAGCCCCTGACAAGGTCTGTCTCAAAGCAGAATCTCGTTAGAGAGGAAGGAGGAACAGAGCACGTTCACCCCAGTGACACGGCGGAGCATCAAATGCTTCTGCAGTGGGAAATGTGTGTGTGTAATACACGTACATGGGCATGCACCTCTGGGCACAGAGCATGCACTCTGCCTGACAGAGCTGAGAGAAATTTCCTTCCCCTGTCCAAGGGACTGCAGTGCTTCAAAACCGAGCCACTATTTGCTTTTCTATCTCATTGCCTTTGTAACAAGATAATTCTAGAGACCCAGAGCATCCTGTCCTATAAAGCAAGATTTATGGCATGCTGTCTTAGAACCTAATTTTCTCACGCCTTCACCTCACCCAGTGATTTGCTCTGTAAACTACACATGCAATGGCCTTGCATCACGATGGTCCCTCGTTGTGCAGGCAAAGGGAAGTCAAGGTTAGCATAGCTGAATTATGGTCAAATCCCCAAAACATCCACGGACACAGAACAAGTCTCTACCTTTTTGCAGGCATAAAGACACCAGGGTGTCTGGGTCTCCCAGCGCATCAACTTCAGTTTAAACTTTAGGAAGTTTTGGGCTTTAAGTTGTACATAGGCACAGCTTTTTCCAAAAAATCATCCATGAACTGACAGAAGGGCAATGAAGCTGCTGAAAAATCTGGAGCACAAATCTGATGAGGAGAGGCTGAGGGAACTGATAGTGTTAATTCTGGAGAAAAGGAGGCTCAGGGGAGTCCTTGTTGCTCCCCACAATGACCTGGGAGGAGGCTGGATCGGTGACTTCTCTCAAGTATCCAAGTGAAGGTATGAGAGGAAGTGGCCTCAAGTTGTGCCAGGGAAGGTTTAGATCAGCCATTAGGAAAAACTTCTTCAGTGAAAGGAATGTCAAGCAGGGGAACAGGCTGCCCAGGGCAGTGGTGGGGTCGCCATCCCTGGAGGTGTTTAAAACAGGTGCAGATGTGGCACTTAGGGACACGGTTTAGTCATGGCCTTGGCAGTGGCAGCTTAATGGTTGGACTTAAAGGTGCTTTCCAACCGAAAGGATTGTGTGGTTCTATCATCCCCATGCAGGTATCTGGGTGACAAGGACCTGGTAAAGTCCTTTCAGTCCCTCCTGTGCCTAGATTCTGCCAGAAGAGGACATTCAGCCTCAGTCCAACAGAACATGTATTGATGCCAATTATGTGGTGCGCCCAAGGACTGGAGTTGATTCAAAATCTAATTAAATACACACTTCAGAAATCATTGGATTAGAATGACATCGTTCAGCCCTTTGCAACATCAAACCATTCCTGGTTAACTATTTAGACACCTTTAGTATTTCAGCTGTAAAATAGATTTTGTTCTAGAGACGGAGAAAACGTCTGAGCATTTCTTATTCTGGTACATGAGCATCCTATAGCTTTTTTGTTTCATTTGCTAAACTTAGAGTCCATTTCCAGTCCTATGTATGTGGTTACATATGTGCCTTTTTTTTAGTCTGTTAAACAGGGAAAATCCTACCTAGCAAATAGAAAAAGGGCATATTAGATGATAAGCAAAACCACTGCATGTCACTCCTGTGGATTTGGTGAACTTCTGTGCCTGATGTTTGGCACCCTGTAGCTCCCTGTGGGGGCTGTGTTTTGTCTAGTCTCTCTTTGGGTTTCATTGATTAGGTGGGTGCAGAAGCAGAACTTCTTTGTCACCTCACTGGAAGCTGTCTGCATGGCTGCAAGGTGGATCATAAATCAATTCTGCTCAGAGGATGGCTTGCAACAAAGTCGATAACAGAGCAGGAAAGCACACATGCTATAGCAGAAGAGCCAGAAAGAAAGAAGGAAAAAGCCTGGCACTCGGCTTTAAAAAAAGAACTGAGCTGCAGCCAGCTTTTGTCAAGCACATGCTGCGAGGCCTCCTTGCTTGTTTGCTTCCACATCCTGTTTGCAATGCCCTGCCACTTAACACACCATCACGATGAGGACTCAGACTAAAGCAAGCCTGAAAAGTAGAGGGTGTTAGTTCACCCTTCAGAAATAAATTTCTAATTTCACCCTAGTGCAGACTACCCAAAACTTCGGGGGGTTTATAACTATATCTTCTACTTTTGTAAAATGTTTGCTTCTCAATTCTATTGCAACCCTCTTTTTTTCACTTAATATTTATGTATTGACAACTGTCAAAATTATTCTTGCAATACTAGTTTATGTGTTAAAACTGGAATAAATTCTCTTTATGCAAAACCTACTTGGGTAATACCACTATACATCCTGTTATTGTTTCTGGCCTTTCCAGCTGTTTGTCACACCTGTTATTCTTCTACCCAGAGCATTCTGATCCTGGCAAACCATCCTGACATCCATCATATATGAGATATATGATGATGTGGAGGAAGAAAAAAAGAGGAAATCTGCAGAAATTGATGATGTTCTGTTAAAGTCAGTGTCAACAATCATTTGTCTGCACTAAAACAAGTAAGTAACATTAAACAAAGTGTGTTAGAGTTCAGATGAAGTCTTAATTTAAACACCAATAATTACCTTCCAGTTAGAGACACAGTAATGAAATAATTAGTGTAATTTGCCAATGTGTGTGAAACCAGTAATGAAAGTCCTCTGGGTTTAACACAGATTTAAATTTTCTTATAGTTTGTTTTCATGATGAATATTAATACTCTGACTCTCCCAGTTTCAAGTTGCTTATTTTTTGATTTTGTTCTCTAGTAGAAAGGTTGGTTTTCAAAGGAAGATTAGTGCTTTTTTTCTGGACCCTTTGTTCAAAAGTTTAAGGATTTTAAGCAATTCCTTTGAGAGTCATTAGTCTTAACTTAAGACAAATATGAAAGTTAATTAAAAGTTTAGTTCATTGACAGATAAAATAAAACTTTACACTTATTCTCTCTGGAAATAATGAGCAGGATTAGCTACCAGCTAATAAGTAAAAACACAATTTAACTTTTCATCACTGCGGTCAGAAGTTGCACATTTCTGGGTTGGTTTTGATCTTTGTCTATGCTTATTAGCTGTTATCTCTCCACAGACATTTCCACACCTCCCTACTTGATTACCAAGTCCAAACATACTTCTGAGAATGGGTAAAAACCAGCAGGAGTTCATATCACTAATGATGGCTTTCTTTAG